>NC_064304.1:54091952-54402952 GCF_023373825.1 Bactrocera dorsalis | reverse complement strand
TTAGAGAAGTGTTCCCTCCATAATTTTAGTATGCTCTGAGCATGATTCACTAGATCACCTCTGAGGATTCAACAAGAGTATACTCTTCGAGCATTACCCCTGTCGGCCAGCTTGTCAATCACTTCATACTTTTGCCTCCCTCTTTTTTTCGTCTGCAAATGCACACCTCATCGTACCAGCTGCTCTTTTGTCTTTTTCGAAAACCAATGGTTTCGTTTGCAGCTGTACGTTAGGAGTTTGAAATGTCGTCCCACAGTTCTCAGTTGCTGATAAGGGCCCTCAGAGAGCAGCACTATAGTAAATCGTTCGGTTGATTGCAGCTTTTCGACGTCGAACTTTCCTTGTATTTATTCATGTGCGTTTTTTTTTTGCTGCACAGAGGCGGGTGGGTATCTTGGTTGCAACAAGATAGTGGTCCGAGTTAATGTTAGGATCTCGGAGCGTGCGTACACCTAAAATACTGGAGACGTATCTTCCGTCTATCACAACATGATAAATCTGGTTGGTGGTTTACGATTCGGAGACAGCCAGGTAACTTGATAACCATATTTCAAGCCCGGCCAAGTCGGCCTCAACCCATTAGGGTGTATTTCACTGTAGAGGCTGAATTTACCGGTCATAGGTGTGCCCCAAGCGGTCATAGATTTCATCTTTGGTCACGTCGTCCTTCTCTACCGTCGGGGCGTGGGCGCAAATCAGTGATATATTGAAGAACTTCGGTTCGACGTGGAATGTGGCTAAATGTTCATTCATTGTATTTCTTTTGTATATTGCTTCGTCGTTTTGTTTTATTACCGTGGCGTGCTAAGTGAAGCCATATTTGACTTTCTTTGAGTTTTCTATGTCTTTGAAATCAAATATTCGGTTTGAGGAAAGACTCCATTGAAGCCATTTAAAGTCATTGATTGAAAAAACTGAATGGTTAAAGGGTCAATAATAATGATTTGCATTTAAATATCAGAAAATGATGTTCCTTTTTGTCAGTCTGAGTGTTCGGCAAATTTTTGCTTCAATAACTAGTTGATTTGTCAACACGCTGAGAGTTTCTAGTTTCTGGCAGGCGACTTGACAAAGGAGAATAAATAATATGCTTAGTTTTCATTCTTTCTGGTAGAGTAATCGCCGTTCTAAGCATATTCGTGTTTACAAGATGAATTCAATAGCAAAGTAACGTTTTGAATCTTTAATATATACTTATATATATGTAATTTGATTCAAATTCTATTATTATCTAATTTTATTATTTTAATCACTATTACTTATTCAACCTTTACGTGAACTTCACGCGATTAAAACATTCTCATGTATTTTTATTTTCAAGCGAACGAAAAGTTTGTATCACGAATTCCGACTAAACTATTGTGAACCTCGGCTATCTTTTCACACACATCATAAAAAAACAAAATCAGATTCATCTTTTTTTCAATAAAGTTTTTAAAATTGATTGCTTGCACACAGACCGACTTGCACAATAAACCATTGCTTACACAGGACAAACATACATACATACGTATATACCATATGTATGTACCTACATTCTTTCTTTGGCACATTTGGCTGTATATTTATGAAAGCAAACCATGATACCAAGTTTTTTCTATAAAATGAACAGCAGTACTTCAAAATCAGTTCAAATTGTTTGATTGGAAAGATAACTGAAATATTCAGAGAAGGTATACAATTTTTCCAAGTTTCAAGACCGAAACGTAACACTGTTTTAGCTCAATTCTTGGGCCATAAAAGTTGTGCAGCTTTGTGAGACAAAGTCAGTGATGTCGTTCTTCAATTCACAGTCTCCCTTCCAGAAATTGTTCAAGTGCTGCCAAAAATAAGCGAATGGAAGAATATAACGACTGCAGTAAAATTGTCGAATCTAGTCACAGTACTGTGCAACTTCGAATTTATTATTGAAATTTTCTGTCTCAGTGATATTTTGTCACTGACGCAGTCACTTAGTATGATTCTGCAGAACGAATCAATCGAACTTGCGAAAGCATGAAACGTCATAACAATATTGGTTACAACATTGAACACACGAAGAATGCATGCTGATCATCACTTTAATAAATTTTTTTCAAATGCTACACAGATGGCTGAAAATTAGATGTTGAAGTGAA
This sequence comes from Bactrocera dorsalis, assembly GCF_023373825.1. Classification (NCBI taxonomy): domain Eukaryota; kingdom Metazoa; phylum Arthropoda; class Insecta; order Diptera; family Tephritidae; genus Bactrocera; species Bactrocera dorsalis. The sequence goes on along the minus strand of NC_064304.1, from coordinate 54,400,835 downwards.
AAACCCCAGAACATGTGGTCATTAGAGTCATGGAAATATTTAATTACCCATCTCAAAGCTGTGAAGACTTTTACAGGGTTTCTGCATATATTCCACTCATTGACATAGTCATGCAAGATTTAAAAACGCGGTTTCCCGATGTAGTTCTTGAAAGTTTCAATTTGAGTCAGCTATTATCAAAATTTAACCTAAATTTGGAAGAAAAGGTTTTCACTGTAATCATTGAATGCCTAGTTAGATATTTTGGGAAAATCTTGCCCGGAAACAAAGATTTGCAAAAAACGAAGCTCAAAGCAGAAGTGCCGCTTTTTCAACAAAAATGGAAAAAGCAAATGACTACAGAACACAAATGCTTGTTGCCTTAGAAACCCTCAGCACTTGCGAAAGGATATACATATGTATATCCGTCGATTCATATTCTCCTTCAAGTACTCTGCACTTTGTCGGCCACAAATGCTAACGCTGAACGAAACTTTTCTTCTTTGCGCCGAATCAAGACTTGACTCAGAACAACGATGCTCCAGAAAAGATTGAACGGCTTAGCACTCCTCAACATAAACTAAGACATTCCTGTGGAACCAGAAGAAATAATAGAAAGATTTAGTAAAATGAGCAAACACCGTATTGATTTTATGCTGTAAATTAAATGTTGAAATATGTATAAAAAATAAAATTATAGTTTAAAGTTAAACATTTCTCAAATCAATTACAAAATCATAGAGTTCCTAACCCAAAATTCTTCTCTGGGTCCGCCCCTGTATCTATTACACATATTTTGTTTCAATTTTGTTCGAAATAGAATAACTTGCGACTTAATTTAGGAGATAAGACCAATCCTCTTGAGTTACCCAACACAATGTATATATTGTATGTATATATATATACATACGTAATCTATTTTATTAACAATTTTCTTAATCCAAAAAACATTTTTTATGCAATAAGATAAATTATTAAGACACAGTTGACGTATTTGGTCAACAACTACAGTTATTCTCAGCGTGTTGACAAATTCCCAGACAAATAAACATCATTTTCACGTATTTTAATACAAATCTTTATTACTGACCTTTTAACCATTCAGTTTCTTCAACAAATGAGTTTAAATGGCTTCAATGGAGTTTTTCCTCGTAGCGCATGTTTTAGTTTCAAAAACATAATAAATATAGTTTAAAAAAACTAAAAAACACGCTTTTAAAGCATATCAAACTAAAAAGTGAAAAATAATTCTTTGTATAAACTAACAATAATAATGAAGGAAAAATTCTTGCATTATTGTGAAAATAGCGTGGAATGCTCGATATATGAAAAATATGTCACAAAGCACCCCACGCTTTTCTCACAATAATGCAGGAATTTTTCCTTCATTATTATTGTTAGTTTATACAAAGAATTATTTTTCACTTTTTAGTTTGATATGCTTTAAAAGCGTGTTTTTTAGTTTTTTTAAACTATATTTATTTTTAATTTTTTAGTTTTTCTTCTATGAGATTTGCCAATATTGTGAAATATAAACGAATATAACTTAAATCGTTTTCTCCGCCATTAGATTCGGTGACAATTTTTAAAAAGCTCACATCGACGTGACAGCCAAAGTTAAAAAAATAATTTTTATACTACAGTTGCTTCTCGGAGGCATTTTGAAAACTAGTATCTGAATTTTTTTTTACTACAAAAATTTTATTATAAGTATTAATTTTTTTATTACCTAAAAGTCACATGTTTTGCATTATTAATTTGATATTATTTCTTCTGGTGCGCGGTTATACTTATATATGTACATACATATGTAAGTATATGTATCTATTTAAAGTATACTTTCTTTAAGGATATACATATGTATATTTCAGTATATACATATGCTACTCAAATGTCGCCAAAACTAGTTTTATATAGATGTTGCATATTTTTGGTGAGCTGCTTAAACTTACTGTCGCCTTCCTACAGTGTCTCTCAAATATTCTACGTTTCAGTACCACTTAAAAAAGTTACAAACATACATACATACATACGCCATCCTATAGTGTCGCTCAAATATTCTACGTTTCAGTACCACTTAAAAAAGTTACAAACATACATACATACATACATACATACTTACATACATACATACACACATACAAGTGAAGCTAATAAAAGCGTATTAAAAAAATCACAGAACGTCAAACATGGCTTCACTCAACATGAACATCAAGTTTTTTCGGTTTCGGCTCATTTTTAAAACGTCATTTGCTAGATTGTATGAGAGATTTCTAGTAGAGTGTTGTCACCAGTAATATGCGTTTTGTAAATGTAGAGTCCGCAAATCTTTGGTGACGCGTACTTGAGGTCTTTTCGTACGAGTCTAGCAATAACACACTTCATACCCACAACATTAACCAAAAAGTCGATGCTATCTCTCTGTAAAGAACACGACTATTTTTAACTTTTTCGATGTTACCGTTACTAACAGAGGTGGATAAACGACTTGCATAAGGCAAGTTTTCGAAAACTTCACGACTTTCACTAAACCCAGGCAGGCCCGAGTAAACTTACCGCTCTAGGCAAATACCAAATTATGCGATTAGAAAAGCGAAAATCATTATATAAAGTACATGTGAATTGGGGAAGTATCGGCCCGATTTTATCTATTTTTCCCAATACATCATACTAACAAGTAAGGAAGGGCTAAGTTCTGGTGCAACCGCACAATTTATACTCTTGCAACTGCAAGAATTAAAGCCAGGAAAATACTTTAAGATATAAAACCAATCATATAGAGTAAAGTCAGCCGGATATTCGAATATCCTGATATTATTTATATGGAGGCTAGGCCAAGTTTTCGCTCAAATTTATCTATTTTAGATACAAAGGTACACTATTATAAGTAGAACACGCTCTCTCATTTTCATTGGTATATGCAATACAAAGTCAAAAGGAAATTCTAAAACCTTTATATTAGGTATATGGGGGCTAAGGGAAGTATTGGTCCGATTCAACCCTTATAAGATTATACCTTAACTTCTGTTACATACATATATACTTGTATATCACGCAATGACCGTGGTCTAAATATTCGGTGCCTAGAAGCTTGAACAGTTTTTAATGGATTTGCACAATTTTTGGTCATAAGGCGATACACACTAAAGACATAGTTAATTCAAAGTTTAATTTCTTCTTGTTTTGTGTACTAGGAACTGAACTTTGAAAACGTTGAAACCACAAGTGCACTCTGCTACGTGATAGGCAATCATCGCCATAAACTTGTTTCATTAATATAAACGTTTCGGTAAAAGTTTTACTAATTTTAAAACAAAATTTAATTTTGGCTCTTTGTTCGAAGCTCATTTTCGCACCGATAACACAACCATACTGACACTTAAAACGCAATAACTTCACTTCCAGTCATGAAATTCTCACTGAACAATCAATAAAGATAGCAGACTGTAACACATCAGACGACATAAAGATGGCGTCACCAGTGGTTCGATTACGCCCGTCTACGAACTCGAAATTTTTATACTCTCGCAACAAAGTTGCTAAGGAGAGATTATAGTTTTGTTCACATAACGGTTGTTTGTGAGTCCTAAAACCAAAAGAGTCAGATATAGGGTTATGTATACCAAAGTGATCAGGGTGTCGAGTAGAGTTGAAATCCGGATGTCTGTCTGTCCGTCCGTCTGTCTGTCCGTCCGTATATCCATCCGCCCGTGCAAGCTATAACTTGAGTAAAAATTGAGATATCATGATGAAACTTGGTACACGTATTTCTTGGCCCCATAAGAAGGTTAAGTTCGAAGATGGGCAAAATCGGCTCACTGCCACGCCTGCAAAATGGCGAAAACCGAAAATCCATAAAGTGTAATAACTAAGCCATAAATAAAATATATCTGTGTCGCATACTGGCACTTTAAGGTGAATGCCTGAACTTGCCCCTTGGGCTTGTCTTTGTGGCAGCTCTACTCTCGGTTGTGGAGTAGGTGCAATTGCTCTTAATAGCTTTAGTTGATCAGAAACCATTGCCTTTGTGTCTTCGAACTGGTCTAGGCAGTGTTCATATTTGGTGTAAGCCAAGGATTTAAAATTTTCTGGTAGATCTGAATCATCAGATTCTACGATTGCGTCATATGCTGCTTGGAGACGTGTCCAGAAGTTGTCTAAATTTCCTTTTTTGATTTCTAATACTGATTCAGAATTGTCCTGAATCGGTAAAAATGAAAATCGAGTGCAGTATCGAATCAAACTGTCACTCTCAGCAATGAATTTTGTATAAGAAATATCTTTACCCCTCTTTAGTTTTGTAGCACCTTGCTTTGAGCGTGTAGCTTCCGCCGGTGTACATGGACTTTTTTCATCTGAAATCATCTTTGGAACTTTTAGCAACTGAGTTGTTTTAGATTCCTTTGAGTCTGAGCTCATTTAAAAGATGTATACAAGGTGTGTTCAAAAATGTTCAAAAAACAACACACTAATGATGCCGCAGCCACCGTATTTCCCAGATCTGGCCCCCTGTGACTTTTTCTTGTTCCCTAAACTGAAGAGGCCCATGAAAGGACGACGTTACGCTTCTCTTGACGAGATGAGGACGGTATCGAAGGAGGAGCTGAAGAAGATAAAAAAATGATTTTTTGAAGTGCTTCGAAGATTGGAAAAACCGTTGGCACAAGTGTATAATATCTCATGGGGATTACTTTGAAGGGGACAGAATAAATATTCATGAATAAATAAATAATTTTTGAAAAAACACAAAATTCGCGATACTTTTTGTACACACCTCGTAGAATGAATCAAAACGTCTTAGTGAAAACTAGACTTGTAGATGTTTAGAAAAAGCATATTAAGTATAGTATATAGTATATAAAATGTTGAATAGAAGACTCTTTTGTATGTAAGTGTTTCAAAAAATCAATAAAACCCATGGCCTTTTGATAAACCGAGATTTCAAAAATATTTTCGTATGTGTATGTATTTACATGATTAGACGAGAACTCTTTTAAGTAAATAAGAGTTTTCCAAATCAAGTAAAATATTACGCGTATATAACTACAATAACGCTTACGTTTGTTTTAATTATTTATTGTTGACCGGAAATTATTTTAAGTATTTTATTTTTCTGTGTATATTTCTTTTATATATGCTTTATGTCCAAATGTCCTATAGGGTATACCAATAGGTGGATATTTTATTTATTATGTGCTAATGAGCGCTCGTATTAGAGATCACTGCACTTTGTACATATGCATGAATGTACATATGTATTACGCTTTGGTTTTTTATATAATCCTGCTTGTTTTTGTTGATCAAAAATCAAGGGGTATTGCGGGAAATATGCGAATGTGAACTTTGAATATATTTTATACGCAATCCTGCTTGGTTTTGTTAGACGAAAACTAAGGGGTATCGCGGAATATATGCCAATGTGGACTTTGAAGCAGAGAGCGTATCGACATACGTGACAATGTACTTTATATACATATATGTATATGCGTCCGTAAGTATATATTGTATATATGTTCGCGGTACGAATAAGCCACGAAAAGAAAATAGAATGATATTCTGACTTTAGAATATACATATGTATGTACTAGATGCATATATTTTGAAATATGTATATATGCATATGATTTTAGTATTAAACGAGCCAGTTATGCTCTTTAAGTGCTGAACACAATACGACGACAGACGACAAACGACAAACGACATCTGTCAAATATTAAAATACACACGTTCTTATGGACACTGTTATTTTGACGACGACACGACTAGGCCGACGGTTGTCGTTCTCGCTAACTTCAATATTCTCCTATATTTGCCAACGACAGTAGGACGACAATAGAGTTGACAGTAGAATGGAAGATAGAGAGATGAGGAAGAGTGGTGATGCCACTAACATGTAAAATGTAAAATTATTCACAGCTCTTACAAACTTGACGTTATTTTACAAATAAAAGCATAAAATAGCTATATTTTACCATTTGTAATAACAATTGACAATTTAAAACAAATAAATTTACCTATTTACTTATTTTTTGAATAAACAATTTCACTTTGAACAAAATATTAAAATTTCATTGAAGTATAGGGTGATTTTTTAAGAGCTTGATAACTTTTTTAAAAAAAAAACGCATAAAATTTGCAAAATCTCATCGGTTCTTTATTTGAAACGTTAGATTGGTTCATGACATTTACTTTTTGAAGATAATTTCATTTAAATGTTGACCGCGGCTGCGTCTTAGGTGGTCCATTCGGAAAGTCCAATTTTGGGCAACTTTTTCGAGCATTTCGGCCGGAATAGCCCGAATTTCTTCGGAAATGTTGTCTTCCAAAGCTGGAATAGTTGCTGGCTTATTTCTGTAGACTTTAGACTTGACGTAGCCCACAAAAAATAGTCTAAAGGCGTTAAATCGCATGATCTTGGTGGCCAACTTACGGGTCCATTTCTTGAGATGAATTGTTGTCCGAAGTTTTCCCTCAAAATGGCCATAGAATCGCGAGCTGTGTGGCATGTAGCGCCATCTTGTTGAAACCACATGTCAACCAAGTTCAGTTCTTCCATTTTTGGCAACAAAAAGTTTGTTAGCATCGAACGATAGCGATCGCCATTCACCGTAACGTTGCGTCCAACAGCATCTTTGAAAAAATACGGTCCAATGATTCCACCAGCGTACAAACCACACCAAACAGTGCATTTTTCGGGATGCATGGGCAGTTCTTGAACGGCTTCTGGTTGCTCTTCACCCCAAATGCGGCAATTTTGCTTATTTACGTAGCCATTCAACCAGAAATGAGCCTCATCGCTGAACAAAATTTGTCGATAAACACATTTCGAACCGAACACTGATTTTGGTAATAAAATTCAATGATTTGCAAGCGTTGCTCGTTAGTAAGTCTATTCATGATGAAATGTCAAAGCATACTGAGCATCTTTCTCTTTGACACCATGTCTGAAATCCCACGTGATCTGTCAAATACTAATGCATGAAAATCCTAACCTCAAAAAAATCACCCGTTACAAGGTCTTAGTATGGCCACAACGAAATTGTGTACATGCAAAATGGAGAGCTGTGTTGTCTTGTTCATGTAGTGGGATGCACAACGCGATTTTCAGTTCACTGTTGTTCTGTCGTGTCGCGTCGTAAGCATTGTAAACAGCATATTATATGTTTTTAGAAATATACGTGAAATATATGTACATATGTATGTGTGGTAAAATTAAATTCGCAAATACGCTTTTGTTTTTTTCTTTGATTGCCGTAGCTTATTTTAAGCAATCCTGCTTATACTTGGTTAAGTATAAGGGGTCTTGCTGGAAATTTCGCAAGTAAATACTTGAATTTTTATATATATTTTTTCGGGGTAGTTTTGTGTTATAACCAGGGACCGTAACTCTTATGACTTTTATCGAAAAAATCAAAAATTAAGAGTTATTTTTGATTTTTATATATTTAGATCAAAAATAAAAATTATTTTTGATTTTTATATATTTTTTTTAGATCAAAAATAAAAGTTATTTTTGATTTTTATTTTTTTAGATCAAAAAATAAGATTTATTTTTGATTTTTATATTTTTAAATCAATAATAAAAATCAATTCAAAATTTGTATTTATTTATTTTTTGCTGTTATTATAACCGTACACCTTAGTTTTACTTTAAAGCTTAACAGAAATTAAGAAACATATTAGGCCACAAATTTTGAATTGATTTTTATTATTGATTTAAAAATATAAAAATCAAAAATAATTCTTATTTTTTGATCTAAAAAAATAAAAATCAAAAATAACTTTTATTTTTGATCTAAAAAAATAAAAATCAAAAATAACTTTTATTTTTGATCTAAAAAAATAGAAATCAAAAATAACTTTTATTTTTGATCTAAATATATAAAAATCAAAATTTAAAAATCATACAATATTTCGCATATAGTTCACCTAAAAATCATGATGGTGTAAACAAAACTTTTCTACGATGTTCCTTTACGTATGATTTTTTTTATTAAAAATTGTAAAATAACTCTTATTTCCGGTCCCTGGTTATAACACAACGGTAAGCGTTTACCGGCAATGACTAATCAGTTATATACAGTACCAAACTGCTTTGTTAGCGGTTTTCGGTTTTTACCGGAAAATAAACCGAACTCCGAAAACAGTTTGGTAACGGTTTTCACTTATTTTTCGACCTGAATTTTGGTCTGAACCGTAAAATTAAGTTTTTTAGATTCTAAACCATACATATGTATGTATATGAATGTGATATATAACAAGTTGTGTTTTAGTGCGCCAGTTTTCCCAGTGGGCGGATGCTTAACTCATTTAAACATAAACAAAATATTTTATTTTACGCATCTTCAGTTATTTATAATTTTTGTTTTTAATGTGTGTTCGTCTACAATTGCTTGGTACTAGTTGAAATTTGTTTTGCTCCGGTCAACCCCGCTGACACAGATTTGAAATCCATAATACCACAAAAAAATGAGGTTTGAATTTCAAAACTTTATTAAAAATTCGGTTGGGTTGGGTTGAAAACCTTAATAGGGGCCATAATTCTTAATATCATTATATATATTTGATTTAATAACTGTTGTATTGATAAAAGTTTGGGGTCGGCTTTAGTATACCATCCCACGATTTCAGAGTCAAAAGTGGTATGGTTGGATAGAGCTTCTGCTCCAGATTACGAAAATATTGTTGCCGCCGCAAACTTATAGTTTTCGAGATATTTGCACTTAAAGTTGAAAATTTTGCAAATTTTATCTTGCAATTTCTCGATTTCTAGTAATTATTTATCTCATATTATGCAGCACTTATACTTCATTACATTGTTTATACATATTTATTTTTCAGTAATTATTTAGTTATTTGCTTAAAATAAGCATTTTATATTTTACACAAATTTCATTCCATGTACAATAACAAAAGTATTCCGTGTTGACAGATAATAAGTGTTGCCATAATTATACATTTATCAATCGAATAAAAATGAATAAAAAAATAAGGTTATACCCCAAATATATAAATCATTGCCCCTTTTCTTGATACATCATGATTTTTGATCGGGCCGCCAACGCAAAAAGGAGTTTTACTCCAAAAAAAACCTGACACACCCTGGTGTTGGATCGGCCAAGGTTATTTCTTTTGAAGCGCGGCCGAAGGCCGCCAACGCAAAAAGGAGTTTTACTCAAAAAAACCTGACACACCCCGGTGTTGGATCGGCCAGGGCTATTTTTTTTGAAGCGCGGCCGAAGGCCGCCAACGCAAAAAGGAGTTTTACTCCAAAAAAAACCTGACACATCCCGGTGTTGGATCGGCCAGGGTAATTTTTTTTGAAGCGCGGCCGAAGGCCGCCAACGCAAAAAGGAGTTTTACTCAAAAAAAACCTGACACACCCCGGTGTTGGATCGGTCAGGGCTATTTATTTTGAAGCGCGGCCGAAGGCCGCCAACGCAAAAAGGAGTTTTACTCAAAAAAAATCTGACACACCCCGGTGTTGGATTGGCCAGGGTTATTTTTTAAAGTGCGGCCGAAGGCATAAGGAAGTGGGACGCGAATGGACTACCTGTTATGCCTTTGTTGTATTGCAAATAATCATTATGATCCTTTTATTAAATTATTAGATTAAACATACTTACAAGCCTTAAAACTTTTTTTATTACAATGGAAAATTTATTTCAGATGGTATTTGCTTCCAGCGTTTGAGTTTTTTATTCATTCCTATTCGTTTGATAAATGTGTAATTATGGCAACACTTAATATCTGTAAACACGGAATACTTTTGTTATTGTGCATGGTATGAAAATTGTGTAAAATAACTAAATAATTACTGAAAAATAAATATGTATAAAGAATGTAATGAAGTATAAGTGAATAAAAACTGCATAATATGACATAAATAATTTCTAGAAATCGAGAAATTGCAAGATAAAATTTGCAAAATTTTCAACTTTAAATGCAAATATCTCGAAAACTATAAGTTTGCGGCGGCAACAATTATATATTTTCTTAATCTGGACCACCAGCCCTATCCAACCATATCACTTTTAACCCTGAAATCGTGGGATGGTATACTAAAATTATTAGAATACGAGACTACGGCAAGTATTTACCTTTACTTTTTTTACAATCCCTTTTAATCATTCACTTAATTATTCTTATTCCTATCTCAAAAAATTACGCCATAAATCTTTTACATCTACATATACAATATGTATCAGAGAACTGCAAGGAGTAAAAATATTTTGTTCATAATCGAGTATTGATCTGTTACTCTGTCAGTCCGATTCATGTACACGAATCGAACCGTTTGTCTTCAAATCAGCGATAGAGAACAACGTTCAATCATAAGCGATCAGCTTATACATGACTTGTTTATGGACGTTCGCATTGGAGCATACTCATATTTCAATGATAGAAATGATCGAGAGCGTTCGGTTTGTATATCATCCCCTAAACACTAATTTATTCGTGCACTTCTGTTCTATTTCAAATACATACATATGTATGACTATACTTATGTTATATGTACATATAATGGAAATTCCATCGAGTACGTACATACAAAAAATGTATGTACGCACTCGATGGAATTTCCATTTTTTAAGGACCGAAAATTTGTAATATGCGCACATGTTCAAACATGACACGATTTGAACCTAAGCCAGCCATATCGTTTACTCGATCGTGATTGGCGAAGAACAGATTTTCATGTTGCATCAAATGAATTTCGCTGGCGGGTACTCGAATTGATCAATAATGTTGTCTATGATGAACTGAATTGATTTGATTGTGTTTTAGGCACAACTATTTGTTCTGATTTAATCATACTCGTTGCAGCTCTCCAGTATGTACATTAGGGTGATTCAAAAAAAAAAATTTTTGTTTTTTTTGATTGGTACTCGGAAAAAGGGGTTCCTAGACACCTCTAAGAAAGTCTCTCCAAATATGAGTTTTTAATTGTAACGGGAAGGTCCTCCGCCTAACGGTTTTCTATTTTTTTTATTATCAGATAGAAAAATTTATATCTCGCTTCCAACTATTTGAAAAAATATCTTGTTAATTAGGTTTTGTAGGAAATTGAATGCTCTAAAATATGGTCTCTTATGATTTTTTCGTAAACCCAACCGTTTAAAAGATATTAACGGTTGAAATTTGACTATTTTTGGAAAAATTCTTTATTTCTTATTAATTTTATAACTCAATGAAAAAAAATTATTATGACTGATGAAACACATAGTTTTGTAGGAAATTTACTGCTCTATAAAAATGGTCTACTATGATTTTTCGATTAAGTTAAGCGTTTACGAGATATTCATCGTCAAACATCAATGCATATTAGGATGGATCAAAAAAAAATTTTTTTTTTTTCGGTTGGTACTCTTAAAAATAGGTTCCTAGACACCTCTAAGAAAGCCTCTCCAAAAACCTATTCATTATAATTTTTTTTCATTGAGTTATAAAATTAATAAGAAATAAAAAATTGTACCAAAAACAATCAAACTTTAACTGTTAATATCTTTTAAACGGTTGGGTTTACGAAAAAATAATAAGAGACCATATTTTAGAGCATTCAATTTCCTACAAAATCTAATTAACAAGATATTTTTTCAAGTAGTTGGAAGCGAGATATAAATGTTTCTATCTGATAATAAGAAAAAATAGGAAAACCGTTAGGCGGAGGACCTTCCCGTTACAATTAAAAACTCATATTTGGAGAGGCTTTCTTAGAGGTATCTAGGAACCCATTTTTCCGAGTACCAATCAAAAAAAACAAAAAAAATTTTTTTTTGAATCACCCTAATGTACATACTTATGTATGATATGATTATCTGTCAATTCACCATGAGTTATGGAAAATTCCAAACGTTTGTTTCATCTGGTCGTATCTTTCATCGATTAAAGACGATGCAGTATCAATAATGGAAAACTAGAAATTGAACTATCATTTATGTTTTCTCAAACGTATTAGTGTGATTTCTGATCGAAAGTACATATGTATGTATATATGTACTTAATTATGTGATCAACGGAATAATCGCAATCGACACAAAGGAACGTTGCATGGTGTACCAACAATCATTATGTGCTACTATTAAAAAAAATAATAATTGTCATGTTCTTGGTTAATATTTGTATTAGAATGACAAAATATAAAATTATGACTTTAATATATTATATACAAATGAAATAAGTAAAATATGTAATTTTTTGAATTATTTTCCACATTATTTAAATAAAAATTGTAACAAAAAAATCGCCTATCTAAAATTCTTGCGTTTTAGGCAATTGCCTAACTTGCTTATATCGGCGGGCCGACCCTGACTGAATACTTGAGTGGAACAAATAATTCTGTTATAAAGTAGAATCCCTAATCGCTTTCAAAACATTTTCAACGCCTCTGTAGCCGTGAATCCATCGAAAACACAAAATTTCAAGAAACTCGTTTCCATAGAAGAAATCGTATGACACACTTTTCGCGTCGTAAACAAACATATTGTATATACCAAGCTTCAGGCGTACATTAGAAGGATTGAACCAAAAAAAATCTACATATTCATAATTTAACTATATGTATAGCTGTTATAGCAGAATCATGTTATTAAGTTAGATACATATGTATATACAGAGGGTGTTAATACAATGTTTTTTGAGGAAATCAAACCTTTGTGAAAGGACATTATTCTTTCGCATTTATTATATGTATTTATGTTATCCTTATCTGTATTTACCCGTAAATTATTTTTCTATAATTCTTTCTTTTTCTATTGTAGCAAGAGAATAGTTAATATCATTAAAACTGAAGACGATGTTCACCTAGTGCATAGGGAAATGGCAAATGGAAAACAAGCAAAATCTGTTCAGGTAGATTTTGAATTTGTAAAGTTTATATATGTTCCTTTGCAAGTAATTCCATCTCTTTTGGCACAAAAATTTAAATGTAAAATACCTCTAGCTTTTCTTCACATTTTAAATAATAAATTTCTGTTGAATGTTTCGTATGCAAAATTTTAAGTTATCTTATTTTGTTTCCTTATTTAAATGTATTCACTTATATAGACAATCCTTTTTAAATTGGACTACAAACATTTTTGCGTAATTTCATAAATTTTCGGGGTTACCTGTAGGAATACTAACCAGAGTAACATCTTAATCATTTTGCTCTGCATTAGTATTTTCTTTTAACTTTTTTTTTGTAAAACTCATAATCTTTAAATCTTCTTGTGAACTTCTATTTTCTGTAATATAAGAGTGGGGCGATTCACAGGAGAGTCAAAAACCAGAGAAATCGCGAATGCGGGAAATTCAGAACAACTTTGCTAAGAGTCTGTGGACGTTTTTTAGGGATTATAAAAATTTGTTTATCAATTTTTGAGATATCCGAACGAAAATTATTTCTTAGGTGAATTTTGATATTCTATTGATAATTTGTCGGAATCAGCCAGATCGGATATTCAGATTTTTTAAATTTCGCCTTAAAAATCGCTAACCCGAAACCGGTTTTAGGCTCATATCCTCTTGGGCAAAGTTGGTCATAATGATCCGAAGAACATTATTCGCTTACGCGATATTATAGAAAATAAATTGACCAGCTCTACTGCCCATATCCATACACACATATTTAGATACTAATTTAAAGGTATTTCTTTGTCCATTGCTATTTTTTATAAACTTAGCTAAAACCTATTCTATTTTACTACATACAAACTTAAATTGTTTAAATACATACTTATACCATATACGAAATAGTAAAAAGTTAAAAGCTGCACGAGTAGCATCAAATTAATTACTGAATTAACATACATCATTATTTTGATACATGTTTTGTCCAATTTTGGGTGTAATCTCTTGAGAAAGTGTTAAAAAATCATTAGGAAAGGGGCCAAGGCAACAGATGGTCGTTTTGAAATGTTGGTTACAAGTGCTTACTACTGCTTCGCTAAACCTGTGCCCGATCCGTTATCAAATAGCTTTTTAATAGCATTATTGACACAGCAAGCAGTGGAACCCTGGCTTATTATCTCGTAAGATAAATTTTATAATTGAAAATTTCTTCAATTTTACCAACACAAATCCACAAATAGGAGGAGCTTGGACATTTAGTAGAGGTTTAATGTTAGTTTAATGCATGCTTTTGAAAAAGTAGCATCCAAAATTTACGTTTGTTACTAATATTATCAGTAACTTTATTATCAAGAACTTTATTATATTGATTTGATAATATTCTGCTTTTAAGTTGCCTACCTTAGTATTTTTAACTAGTTCCTCAGTAGCTTTCAATCGTCCCACAATTTTACATATACGACGTATGCATATGGGGTATTCCATACCAAATCGACCACTTATGAACCCGACCCCTTTAGTTTTTTTGTTTTATATAATTGATCGTGTTAAATTTTTTTTGTGTATTTTTTCGAAAAGTTCATTCAAAAACAAAAATTTAACAAAAAGGGTCCCCAAAAGTAAATTTTTATAAAGGTTATGGCTATTTGAAAATAAAAAAGCCATTTTTTTGAAAAATTCGTAACTTTTTTGAAGTTGGACAAAAAATTTTGAAAAAATTCTCAAAAATGTTTTTCAAAGGGTAGAAAAGGATGGATAAGTTTCAGCAAAATCTAAAGGGATCGGGTTCAAAAGTGGTCGATTTGGTATGGAATACCCCATATGCTTCAAGTTCTTGGCTTATCTTGTGTAGTGAGCAACTTTTATCCTTGGTCGCATATCAGTGGTGTCGGACTAAAAACTTAATCTAAATACATATACAGCACCAGTAAATACAGTATACTCTCGAAAAGTAAATTCTCAGAAAGTAAATAATCGCGGAAAAGTAAATCACCTTTAAGATTACACATGCACCTCGAAAAAGTAAATTTTTTAATTTACTTTTCAGAGAATGTGATAAAAAATTCGAAACGAAGCAAGCAGCGTTTTTTACGATGTTGCAAAAACACTTACTCTCTTGTTTATCGCGTCTGTTTAGTAAATAAACTTTGAGATATGTACATATGTAAATGGTCAGAAAATATATTGCAAAAGAAAAAAAACAAAAGAATATTCAAAATTTTTTCTCTTCATAATAAATACATATGTTTTTCATGTAAATCCATATGTTTTATTGAAGCAAATAAATGAATGAATTTTTTAAGTTTAAAAATGCATTTAATATTATAAAAACAGATAATTTATGTATATATTTGGAAAAGTAAATTATTCGAAAAAGTAAATTACCCAAAATACCAATCGATTTACTTTTCGGGAGTATACTGTACATATTTCTATAATATTTTTTAGAAATTTGTTTGCAAAATTTTCATATACATATGTATGTAAATATATACACAGATGACTTTATGTAATTTTGAAAAATTTTAACTTAAACAGGTCGCTGAATGGATGGGACGCCGAGAGGC
Organism: Bactrocera dorsalis; assembly: GCF_023373825.1. NCBI lineage: Eukaryota > Metazoa > Arthropoda > Insecta > Diptera > Tephritidae > Bactrocera > Bactrocera dorsalis. Next base: position 54,385,458 of record NC_064304.1, on the reverse strand, counting down.
CTGGTCCGCCGAGAAACCAACAGATTCGCGAACGAGACCAACACGCTGGGAGTTTCACAATGGACGCGACCACTTTAACGAAAACGACGTTCAGGCAGCGTTGAACAACAATGAGGGAAATCGCCGTAAGCGTTCAGCAGAAGAGCAACGAAGGCATGTGGATATAAATTCCCTTTCTATCCTTGGTTATGTATTAAATCAATATAAAACAGCATCGTCTATTATTGAAATTCAAGAATTTTTCAAATAATGGTAGCATGCACACATGGACAAGGGGACGTATGAACAATCAAATTCAATAATTTAACTTTTCATTATGAGAATTGATATATATAAGTTCAACAACAGTTAAATTAATCAAAATATTACATTCGCTAAAATATGGATGTTAGCCGTACATTAAAAATAATATTAGTTGTCTTCGAATCGCTAAGCGTTACTCACAAGCAAATCGTACAAACGATACCGCATACAATCGGGAAGCCATTGGGATATAGTGTTATAATTCTTTATTAGAGGAGAAATTCTTTTTCTCGCCAGACCTTAACTGATAGTTGGTTACTAACTAGACATTATGAAAACGAAAAGTCTTATGCTTCAAAAACACAAGGAAACAATAATTTCGTATTTTATTTTGTCATTTGAACCATTCACAACAATAAAACTGATCTAAAATTTAAAAAAACAAAACTTCGAACTTGGTAGCTATGAAGATACGGGTTATATATACCATATAAATTAGGTATCTGCATACTCTCTTTCACGAATTCAATTCGGTAACATTGTTTCTATACTCTTTAAACATGTTCACCTAACGTTTGTAGGTACCACGTAAAACTAAGCAAGATAGATATAGCGTTATCTATATATAAACGATCAGGATAGCGAGACGAGTTAAAATCCGGTGCCTGTTTGTCTGTTTGTCCGTGCAAGCTGTAACTTGAGGAAAAATTAAGATATTTGATGAAACTTCGTGCCTGCATTCATTGGTGAAACGAATATTACGAGGTCGTAGATGGAAGTAATCGACCACTGTGACGCCATTAACCGAAACCCTATAACTAACCACTTGTGGGCAAAATTTTTCAAAAAGTTATTCAGTGGCGAAGCTTCCTAGGGGCTTGGCTGGGCAGTGCCCTAGGGCTCTCAAGCTCAGGAGACCCTCGAATCCTTTGAATCTCCATCGAACTGAACTTTCTCCCATTTTCAAAATAAATATGCATGATATGTTGCACCACCCACCTTTATCATGACAACTCAGTTGAGAGAAATTTAACTCCTTGACCTATTTCCACGAGTCTGACTCGTGGTTAAATTTTTGTGCCTAATATGATTATCACGAGCCTGACTCGTGGTATAGTTTCTGTGCCTAACATGATTATCACGTCTGACTCGTGGTGTGTAGAAGTATACATTTGATGAAAAGAGAATTGAAATTTTCCCGTTATTTTCAGCTAATAATGTAAACAAAAAACATTGTTGCAGTTGAGTTCATTATCTACTGCAGATCCGCTGTGTAATTATCCATATTTTTTGTTACGCATTAAAATTAAATCGGAGTATTTTATTTTTTGTAAATTTGTAAAACAAGCGTGCGACAGTTCGTATAATCAAAACTGGTTTGTTTAGTGCAAGTTGTGTGCGCACAGTTGGAAGCGAATTTCGTTGCGCTAATTGATGCGAGTACGTCAAAGAGTTAAAAGTTATGCCAAGGGAATTCCCCTAAATTCTTGCTGTAGGTTTGCAGTGTTATCAATTTGATCACAATATGTCTTCTTCTCTTCTTCTTCTGTACTGGCGTAGACACCGCTTACGCGATTATAGCCGAGTCAACAACAGCGCGCCAGTCGTTTCTTCTCTTCGCTACGTGGCGCCAATTGGATATTCCAAGCGAAGCCAGGTCCTTCTCCACTTGGTCCTTCCAACGGAGTGGAGGTCTTCCTCTTCCTCTGCTTCCCCCGGCGGGTACTGCGTCGAATACTTTCAGAGCTGGAGTGTTTTCATTCATCCGGACAACATGACCTAGCCAGCGTAGCCGCTGTCTTTTAATTCGCTGAACTCTGTCAATGTCGTCGTATATTACGTACAGCTCATCGTTCCATCGAATGCGATATTCGCCGTTGCCAACGCGCAAAGGACCATAAATCTTTCGCAGAACTTTTCTCTCGAAAACTCGTTACATCGACTCATCGGTTGTTGTCATCGTCCAAGCCTCTGCACCATATAGCAGGACGGGAATTATGAGCGACTTATAGAGTTTGGTTTTTGTTCGTCGAGAGAGGACTTTACTTTTCAATTGCCTACTCAGTCCGAAGTAGCACCTGTTGGCAAGAGTAATCCTGCGTTAGATTTCCCGGCTGACATTGTTGGTGGTGTTAATGCTGGTTCCTAAATAGACGAAATTATCTACGACTTCAATGTTATGACTGTCAACACTGACGTGAGAGCCAAGTCGCGAGTGCGACGACTGTTTGTTTGATGACAGCAGATATTTCGTCTTGCCTTCATTCACTGCCAGACCCAATTGCTCTGCTTCCTTCTTCAGTCTAGAGAAAGCAGAACTAAAGGCGTGGGTGTTGAGGCCGATGATATACATATCGTCGGCATACGCCAGTAGCTGTTCACTCTTATAAAAGATTGTACCTCCTCGATTATGATCTATTATTATTTTCTCAAGCAGTAGATTAAAGAAGTCGCACGATAGGGAGTCGCCTTGTCTGAAACCTCGTTTGGTATCTAACGGCTCGGAGAGGTCCTTTCCGATCCCGACGGAGCTTTTGGTTTTGCTCAATGTCAGTTTACACGGCAGTATTATTTTCGCGGAGATACCAAATTCAGAAATCGCGGCATAAACGCACCTCCTTTTCGTGCTGTCCAAAGCAGCTTTGAAATCGACGAATAGGTTGTGAGTGTCGATTCTCCTTTCACGGGTCTTTTCCAAGATTTGGCGTATGGTGAATATCTAGTCGGTTGTTGATTTACCAGGTCTAAAGCCACACTGATAAGGATCAATCAGTTTGTTGACGGTGGGCTTTAATCTTTCACACAATACGCTCGACAGAACCTTATATGCCATGTTGAGGAGGCTAATCCCAAGGTAGTTGGCGCAGAATGTGGGGTCTCCTTTTTTATGGATTGGGTATAACACACTTAAATTCCAATCGTTGGGCATACTTTCGTCCGACCATATTTTGCAAAGAAGCTGCCTTTTTATCAGTTCTTCGCCGCCGTGTTTGAATAGCTCGGCCGGCAATCCGTTGGCCCCTGCCGCTTTGTTGTTCTTCAGGCGGGCAATTGCTATTCGAACTTCTTCATGGTCGGGCAATGGAACGTCTGCTCCATCATCATCGATGGGGGTATCGAGTTCGCCTTCTCCCGGTGTTGTGCGTTCACTGCCATACAGCAGGTTGGAGAAGTGTTCCCTCTATAATTTAAGTATGCTCTGGGCATCGGTAACTAGATCACCTTGGGGGGTTCTACAGGAGTATGCTCCGGTCTTGAAACCTTCTGTAAGCCGCCGCACCTTTTCGTTGAATTTTCGAGCATTACCCCTGTCGGCCAGCTTATCGAGCTGTTCGTACTCACGCATTTCGGCCTCTTTCTTCTTCTGTCTGCAAATGCGTCTCGCTTCCCTCTTCAACTCTCGGTATCTATCCCATCCCGCACGTGTTGTGGTCGATCGTAACGTTGCGAGGTAGGCAGCCTGTTTTCTCTCCGCTGCGACACGGCACTCCTCGTCGTACCAGCTGTTCTTTTGCACTTTCCGAAAACCAATGGTTTCGGTTGCAGCTGTACATAAGGAGTTTGAAATTCCGTCCTACAGTTCCCTTATACCAAGCTGTTGACAAGTGCTCTCAGAGAGCAGGAGTGCAAGTCGAGTAGAAAATCGTTCCGATGTCTGTTGTTATTGCAGCTTCTCGACGTCGAACCTTCCTTGTGTTTGTTGGCGTGCGTTTTTTGCTGCATAGAAGCGGGTGCGAATCTTCGCTTCGACAAGATAGTGGTGCGAGTCAGGAATCAACCTTGGAGCGCACGCGCATTTAAAACACTGGAGACGTGTCTTCCGTCTATCAGAACATGATCGATCTGGTTGGTAGTTTTTCGATCCGGAGATAGCCAGGTAGCTTGATGAATCTACTTATGCTGGAATCTAGTACTACAGATAACCATATTTCGGGTCCCGGCGAAGTCGATCAGCCTCAACCCATTTGCGGATGTTTCCTCGTGGAGGCTGAATTTACCGACCGTAGTGCCAAAGATACCTTCTTTGCCCATCCTGGCGTTGAAGTAGCACGATTTTGACATCGTGGTGGGATCATCTCTCATAAGTGCACTCCAAGCACTCATAAAAGGCATCTTTGGTCACATCGTCCTTCTCTTCAGTCGGGGCGTGGGCGCAAATCAGCGATATGTTGAAGAACCTCGCTTTGATGCGGATTGTGGCTAGACGTTCATTCATAGGAGTGAATGATAGTACTCGGCGACGGAGTCTCTCTCCCACCACGAATCCAACACCAAACTTGCGCTCCTTTATATGGCCACTGTAGTAAATGTCACAAGGACCTACTCGTCTCTGTCCTTGTCCCGTCCATCGCATTTCTTAGACGGCGGTGATGTCAGCCTTTATTTTCACCAGCTGGGTAGCGGCACCTTCCCAATTAAGGGATCGGACAATCCAGGTGCATGCCCTCAATTTGTAGTCCTTATTTCGTTTGCCATGGTCGTCATCAAAAGGGGGTCTCTCATCCGAGGGTCTCTCATCCGAGGCTGATTGTTGATTTTCATTGGGGGTATTCAGCTTTCACACTAGCTAGCTAGGTTTTTTATGATAAATACAATGTTGGGTTTTTTAGGTTAAATACAATTTTGTTTTTTTTTTCTTTACGATAAATACAATGTTGGGTTTTTTAGGTTAAATACAATTTTGGTTTTTTTTTTAAGATAAATACAATTTTGCGTTTGCGATGGAATAAACTGAGGTCGAGCGATGAAAACCGTCGGTTGAACGATGAAAACCCTTTGGTTGAACGATGAAAAAACTGCGGTTGAACGTGAAACAACTGCGATGAAAAACCTTTGGTTGAACGATGAAAAAACTGCGGGTGAACGTGAAACAACTGCCATGAAAAAACTGCGGTTGAATGATGAAAAACCTTTGGTTGAACGATGAAAAAACTGCGATGAAAAACTGCGGTTGAACGCTTTGGTTGTACGGTGAAAAAACTGCGATGAAAAACTGCGGTTGAACGCTTTGGTTGAACGGTGAAAAAACTGCGATGAAAAACTGCGGTTGAACGCTTTGGTTGAACGGTGAAAAAACTGCGGGTGAACGTGAAACAACTGCGATGAAAAAACTGCGGTTGAATGATGAAAAACCTTTGGTTGAACGATGAAAAAACTGCGATGAAAAACTGCGGTTGAACGCTTTGGTTGAACGGTGAAAAAACTGAGATGAAAAACTGCGGTTGAACGAGCGTTGCTACTTGCTTGCGTGACGTTGAAAAAAAAAAAGAAGCGGGCCGGCTCGCCGCCCGTTATTCCTTTTGTAGCTTTTTGGCGTGGGTGCCGGTCAGCTGCTCGATCTGCTGTAGCGGCCATTGTGGATGTTATGTGTGGAATTTATGTAGGGTTGCGGGTGTAGTACGCTATTCATTTGGCCAGGGGGTGTTTTTTTACGTGGCGGGTCCCAAACCCAGCGCACAACCCTAAGTAGGGGATATTTCGCCCTCTCATTTTAGCTCGCCTTCAAACAGATGTTCTTAGGCTACCCAGAGGGTACTTGGTCAAAGACCGGAAGTCGTGAGCTGCTTGAGTCATATGTAAAAGAATCGTTTCTGGCCACTCCCAAGTGAATGGCGATCAGAGAACTTTCCTCACTTGCATGAACTTCTACACATGACTCCATCCATCACAATATGTGCTTTTTATTATTCGGCGATGCGCGTTTTATTGCGGATTTGAGTTAAAATTTTTTTGAGAACGGTTAAAAAAATTAATGCTATATAAGGAGTAAATAAACTAATGTCAAAAAGTTTTTTGTACTGGTCAATACTTGTATAGTGGTTCAATTTCATTTGTATTTACCACTCATATTGGTCCGTTAAGTCAATAAATCGTGTCAAATCTATAGATTTCGGCTACAACTCATTGTATAACTCGAAATATCGTGAAAAAGCGCAAATCAAATTCGTTATTTTGATATTATCAAAGCATTATCAGAAATAGTTCTAAAGATGAGCGTGTCGAAGCAGATAGTATTAAAACAGAAATACTAAATTTCGAGTTCTTGTTGCTTTGCAAATTCATGTACAGTGTATTGAACAACATCAATAATGCAGCCAAAACTTTACAAAAATGCGATCTTCAATTTGGGCGAGGGAAGTAAGTTTTAGCAGAGGCCAAAGCAAAGTCGCAAATTTATAGAATTGATTTTGAATTATTCAAGTGCAAAGCCGACGAAACTGCGAGAAAATGTGGCATTGAGAGCCATTTTAAAGAAAAAAGGCAAAGAAAAGTTAAAAAACATTTTGATGAACTAGGAGCTGATTACCGATTTTCAAATCGAGAAAAAATATTAATTTGATTTCCTAACACCGACATTTGTATTACAATTAAAGCAACTTCATTATTCAGATATAATAAGTTCCAATTTTTCACTTCAATTTATGTCGGATAGCCGATTTACTTTATAAACACTGAGTTTTTACAAAAGGATTACAAATAAAACTTTATCATTCCAGTCCGGTCATTTCTGTTCCCCACACAGTGTTACATTTTTATTTAAGCCTTATTGTCCGTTTACACATTCTTACATTTATTAACATTTTCCACCCATTTTTAGTTCAGCTTCTGCAGCAGTTGAAAGGTCATTTAGCAAATTAAAAATAATAAAAAATTTTTAAGAAATAATACGAGTCATACTCGACTTTTATCGCGAATAGCAATTTAAAAAAATCAAGCCTGGATTTAAACGAAGTCATTGATACCTAACGCTAGGAAAAAATTGTAAATATAATTGTTAATTGTAAATACGAGTATAATTGTTTTTTAGTCAGATGGTAGGCCTGTATATAATAACCCTTGAATCTTTTTTGTTTCGTTTTATTAGTCAAACCTATACCAAGTATTAATTGTAATTTATGTTGTTATTATTTAACACCTACCCTGCAGTGCACAAAAAAACAAGCTTAAGTAGCTTAGCATTTTTTAAAATATTTGTATATTTCATACTTTTATATGATAAAACCTAATCAGTTTACATAGCAGTGGAGCCCCATTTTTTAATTTTACCTAGCTACGCCACTGCCCATAGTGAATTTAACATTATTTCTTTGAGCATCTCGAAAACGGCAACGCATATTTTAAAAATTATTAAATGAATTGCCGCCTGATTATGCTATGAATACATCAGACACTATGCTCACCGTATATGCAATCAATCCAAGGCAGAATAAGTGCTTTTATTTACGACTGTTAATGTCACCAAAGCATTATCATTTCAGAATATACAAACATAGAGTAAATGGAACACAGTTCCCAACGTTCGAAGATACATGTCTTGCACTAAACTTATTAGAAGATAATATTCACTTGGACAATACAAGTATGCTTGCTGAGGTAGCATTAAGCAGCACAGCTACACAAATTCGTCTATTATTCGCTATAGTACTGACGACATGTTTCCTGGTCTGATCACAAATCTTATGAGATTATCACAAAGATTCATTGACTGATTATATATTATATTGACAAAGTTCAGTATGCTACGATCTATCAATAAAGCATTGATTGCTATTGCATTGCCATTGCGAACTTACCAATCAGTCATTTCGGTATGAGTTCACCAAATCGTAATCCATCTAATTAAAGGGGGGGAGGGGGTTTATCTTTAGTACCGCCAAAAAAAGGTCAATTTTTCCACTTTTATCATGGGAGAATAAAAACAGATCACATCCGATTTATTTGCATATACAAGGTCTGTCGCAAAAGAAACAGGAGTGTTAAAAAACAACAACAAAAAAATAATATTTTTCAAAAGTTATATTTTTTATTCAAAGTAGTTTCTTTGTGCTTCGATACAGCGTTTAGCCCGGTCAATTAGCATTTCAAATAGAGTGTTTAAGGTCATTTTTCGGAATGCTCTTGAGAATATCGGTCGTCGCCTTTTGGATCATTGTATAAACCTACAAGTAACCAATCCTTCATTTTTCACTAACACATACGCAAAAATATACTACAATTTAGGCACTTGGTACGGGTTGCCCCTAAATATTCTACTACGAATTAGGCACTTAGTTCGGGTTGCCCCCAAATATTCTGCTACTAATTAGTCACTTGGTACGGGTTGTCCCCAAATATTCTACTACTAAAACGTTCAAATGCCTCAAATCTGCTATAGTGTGTTGCCGTGTTAGGTTTTAAAATTTATAACTTTAACAATATTTTTATAAATATTCAAATATTTTTCGATTATTTAAATTCCTAAATATTAAATTTAATCAGTTTTGTCCAAAATATTAATTACTGTATCAATATATTATTAAATGTTTCCAATTTTATAAAAAAATATTTATATAACTTTTCAAAGTTTACCAAGACCTACCAATTCTACCTCATTTCAAAATATACATATCGAGGTAAATGTGGACGTAGATGAAAGCAGCTTTCTACATAAAAATGCTTTTGTGTATTTTTGCGGTTATTTGTACTTGCCAAGATTTGATGGTGGTATTACTGAAGAAGATTTTTTCTTCACTTCAGAAAAGCAATATAGTAATTGCCAAATAGTAAATCCACCCCTTGAATTTATAGATTTTCTATCGAAAATCGAAGATATTTATACACATTTTGATTCTACATGCCATAGGATCGGCTTTTCCCAAATATTATTTGAAAAAATGGTTAACGTAGAACCGTACTATTGTTGTGAAAATTGTAATTCTGATATTATAAAATGTCTATTCATTAGAATTAGAACATATTTCCTAGTAAACGCTTTTAATAAAAAACTAAAACAAAGTGATTTCAAAAACGTAAAGTTCTTGTGTGTTACACATAAATAGTAATCACGTCCGTTTGTCTGTCTATATGAGTCGGAATTTATATGTATATATGTCTGTCAGTCTGAATTATTTTATATTTGTCAAAAAGTTTGTCTGTCGAAGGCCGTATTTCCATAGTTACCTTGATCTGTGATTTTGAAATGAGAATTTTAGCGATTAGGTTTGTACGCTTATTACACAGGTCAACAAAAAAATTTTTTTTTTTTGGGTTTCTGTTCTCATGCTTGAATTCTGATTCTAGACATTGAAAAACACTTAAATATTAATTTTTAGTTCTTTAAGTTTGCTTTGGGCTGATCTACATCGATAAGTATATTTTAATTTATTTCATAAATCAAAAATTGCAGCACTTACATTAACCCGAAAGTAAACAGTACACCAACACACCACTCGCATTATGACACCACACATAATTAACAAAAGGGACCGACGGACGCCGCCCGGCCTCTTTTGTTCTTCATCACGCGCATACACGTTTATAAAAAATGTATTTTAATTTTTCTTTACAAAAATTAGTACATAAAATATCAATTTCTTGTTATTTGACATTTATATATTATTGTTTATAGTAGGGGAGCCCGGAGTGCTAAATTTGCAGTTACTGGAGCGTCATGGAGACTTAGTAGATTGTCAAGATAACGTTTAAAAAAGAAGAAAGTCTAGGTGAAGTTTTCCATTTTAGTGGGGAGAAGAGCGGGAAATTGGTGTCAAAAATGTAAAAAAAAACAGTCACATGAAAATACTCAAGCGCGTCAGTCATTTATGGTATATACGCGCATTGTATTTCTGATAATCGATATATATTAATCTGACAATCAAGTCAGGGTTGAAGGCCGTAATGACAGGTTAAAAAAAAAAAAAAATTTAGTTACTCGAGCGCGTCAGATTTTCTAAGCGAATGTTAATGAACCTCTAAAAAGTGTACCATTTAATATTCTGACAATTTCGACGTGGACAAAAGTCATTTATTGATTTTAAAACTTGTAAAAAAAAAGGTGACCTTGAGATACTCGAGCGCGTCAGATTTTTATACAGTGGGATGAACTTGATGTCAGAGTCTTCCCAAAAGATAATCTGACAATTATATAGAGGCATATCGTTAATCTGACGATTTAAAAGTGGAAGAATTCTGTTTGGTTCTTGTTTTTGTTACAGGATGTAATAAAAACAGTGTATACATATACATATGTACATATATGTATACAATATTATATGTATTATGTATATTGTATACATATACATATGTATATGTATAGGAAATTGAATAATTTATTAATATGAAAATAGATCTAAATATTAATAAAAAAAAAATTTAGAGTTTGTGGAATAAACTTTTTTCTTCATACGTTTCTTCGCCACAGTAAACACATTTGACACTAACGTCACTCATTTTTACAATGGATGTAAAACTGATCGCTGTAAACGAACGAAACAAACAAAAGTGTCAAGCGTTTACTAACAACAACCACGCTATGGTGATTAGTACGCTTGACCTTTTATCGACGATTTTACCTGTATCGCCCCACGCAAATTGTCAGATTATATGATTTTCGTGATTCTGACAGAATTACCTTTAAAATGAAAAAAAAATCTATCGCGCTCGAGTATTTCAAGGTGACGTTTTTTTTTTACAGATTTGTCACCCTGCTATTTCTCTAAGCCACCCTCAAACTGTCAGAATATTGAAATATACACTTGTCTTCATGCATTTAACATACCATCTCTTAATCTGACGCGCTCGAGTTTCCTGAAGGATCGATTTTTTTTCTCTAATCTGACGAACCCTCCCCAACGCACGCCTCCATATTAAGGGCTCATATTTGGTAGGGGTACATAAAAGGGTGCAATGTTTCTCCCCATATAGTTTTCTGACACGCTTAAGTAACTGCAAAAATCCCCTCTTGGGCTCCCCTACTATTATCACACATCTTGAATAAAAACGACTCTTGTATCTAAAAAAAAGTTTTCTAATTATAATCTATAGTGAAATTGTAGAAAAAATATAAAAATCAGTCATTTATGCTTAAAAATCGAAAAATTGCTCTAATTTCTACAAAAGCAAACTGGAAAAAAAAATTTTCCTTATTTTTGACATAGGAGAAACTAAAATTTAACATGAAGATGTCAGACCCAAACACCGTGTTGACCGGTGTTATCAATATTTTTTTTTTTTGTTTTTTAAGTGTTTTCGTGTACCAGGTATAGGACCCTTCTTTCCACCACTATTCCTTTGATAGGGTTTTTAATAGGTATTTCGCTGTGGGTGATTTAAAATTTTTTGTAAATATTATTTATTACTTAGTAGATTGTTTTGAATATTATTGTTTTTGTTCCTGAATTGTACCTGATTTTTTATATTTATTTTAGTTTTTGTTTAAATAATTACAAGTTGATTGTTATGACTTGTATTGTTAATGTTTACAATGGAAAAAGTTGATCTACCAATGTCTTTTAATTACATCTCTGTGCCTAAAAAAGGCAGATTTCGATCAGGTGATCTCAGCTGTGAAAAATTCTTGGAAAACAGCTGATTCTTTGGTTACTTGCAGGTTTATACAATGTTTTGGATAGCTGAAATGTCCTGAAATCAGTGTCCTTTTATGGGCAAATGAAGTTTTCCAAATAGGTAAAAATCACAGGGTACCAGATCAGATGAGTAGGGTGAGTGATTAATGGTTAATATGAAGTTTTTTTGTCAAAAAATTAGTAACAAGCGCCGACCAATGACACAAAAGACGCTTCATAACACCAAGGTAAAACACAGCATTAATCGTTTGGCCAGGTGGGACGAATCCTCGGAATCGTAAAAACAAATCAGCACTGTCTTTATTTTTGACTTCTGAAGACGACTTTTTTCGGTGATGGCTCTCGTCCTCACGACCTTCTTGGAATCGCTTAAAACCCTCATGTACATTACTACGGGGTAAGCACTGATCACCATAAACTTTTTTCGTTATTTGAAATGTTTCAGTAAACGTTTTCCCAAGTTTATAACAAAATTTAATATTTGCTCTTTGTTCAAAATGCATTTTACGACCGATGGCCAAAAGCTGCTGTCACTTTTTGATTGATAACATCGATTGTAGTTATCCAATTGTCTTAAAACACAAAATTCGCGTTACTTTTTGAACATACCTCGTATATCACACAAACCATTGAAGGTACAAATCTCTTAATCAATCCAGGATAAATAAGAAAATACAAAAACAAAAATTTTACACGTGGGATTATACAAACAAACGGGTTTGTTAAGAGCCGGGGTCAAAGAAGTGTGGAATCGGCTCAATAATTCCCTAAGCACCCATGTACCTAATAGAATGATTTTCGAACTTCCGGTTGACATTTTACCGTATAGCAGCAAATACGTGAATTAGTTTACTAAAATTGAGAAAAAGTTTTTTTTTAATAACGGGTAATCTTTCTGCCTAAAATGGATAAAATCGGGTGAAAACTTGCCCTAGACTCTTTATGCACCTGAAGATATTTTTCCGCCTTTGATCCTGGCAAGTTCTTTTCTTCTTTACTGGTGTAGACACCGCTTACGCGATGATAGCCGAGTCAACAACAGCGCGCCAGTCGTTTCTTCTCTTCGCTACGTGGCGCCAATTGGATATTCCAAGCGATGCCAGGTCCTTTTCCACTTGGTCCTTCCAACGGAGTGGAGGTCTTCCTCTTCCTCTGCTTCCCGCGGCGGGTACTGCGTCGAATACTTTCAGAGCCGGAGTGTTTTCATCCATCCGGACAACATGACCTAGCCAGCGTAGCCGCTGTCTTTTAATTCGCTGAACTATGTCAATGTCGTCGTATATCTCGTACAGCTCATCGTTCCATCGAATGCGATATTCGCCGTGGCCAACGCGCAAAGGACCATAAATCTTCCGCAGAACTTTTCTCTCGAAAACTCGCAACGTCGACTCATCGGTTGTTGTCATCGTCCAAGCCTCTGCACCATATAGCAGGACGGGAATTATGAGCGACTTATAGAGTTTGGTTTTTGTTCGTCGAGAGAGGACTTTACTTTTCAATTGCCTACTCAGTCCGAAGTAGCACCTGTTGGCAAGAGTAATCCTGCGTTGGATTTCCAGGCTGACACTGTTGGTGGTGTTAATACTGGTTCCTAAATAGACGAAATTATCTACAACTTCAAAGTTATGACTGTCAACAGTGACGTGAGTGCCAAGTCGCGAGTGCGACGACTGTTTGTTTGATGACAGGAGATATTTCGTCTTGCCCTCGTTCACTGCCAGACCCATTTGCGTTGCTTCCTTGTTCAGTCTGGAGAAAGCAGAACTAACGGCGCGGGTGTTGAGACCGATGATATCAATATCATCGGCATACGCCAGCAGCTGTACACTCTTATAAAAGATTGTACCTGCTCGATTAAGTTCTGCAGCTCGAATAATTTTCTGCAGCAGCAGATTGAAGAAGTCGCACGATAGGGAGTCGCCTTGTCTGAAACCTCGTTTGGTATCGAACGGCTCGGAGAGGTCCTTTCCGATCCTGACGGAGCTTTTCGTGTTGCTCAACGTCAGTTTACACAGCCGTATTAATTTTGCGGGGATACCAAATTCAGACATCGCGGCCTTTAGCTCCTTTTCGTGCTGTCGAAAGCAGCTTTGAAATCGACGAATAGGTGGTGAGTGTCGATTCTCCTTTCACGGGTCTTTTCAAGATTTGGCGCATGGTGAATATCTGGTCGGTTGTTGATTTACCAGGTCTGAAGCCACACTGATAAGGTCCAATCAGTTTGTTGACGGTGAGCTTTAATCTTTCACACAATACGCTCGACAGAACCTTATATGCGATGTTGAGGAGGCTAATCCCACGGTAGTTGGCGCAGATTGTGGGGTCTCCTTTTTTATGGATTGGGCATAGCACACTTAAATTCCAATCGTTGGGCATACTTTCGTCCGACCATATTTTGCAAAGAAGCTGATGCATGCACCTTATCAGCTCTTCGCTGCCGTATTTGAATAGCTCGGCCGGCAATCCATCGGCCCCTGCCGCTTTGTTGTTTTTCAGTCAGGCAATTGCTATTCGAACTTCTTCATGGTCGGGCAATGGAACGTCTGCTCCATCGTCATCGATTAGGGTATCGGGTTCGCCTTCTCCCGGTGTTGTGCTATCACTGCCATACAGCAGGTTGGAGAAGTGTTCCCTCTATAATTTAAGTATGCTCTGGGCATCGGTAACTAGATCACCTTGGGGGGTTCTACAGGAGTATGCTCCGGTCTTGAAACCTTCTGTAAGCCGCCGCACCTTTTCGTTGAATTTTCGAGCATTACCCCTGTCGGCCAGCTTATCGAGCTGTTCGTACTCACGCATTTCGGCCTCTTTCTTCTTCTGTCTGCAAATGCGTCTCGCTTCCCTCTTCAACTCTCGGTATCTATCCCATCCCGCACGTGTTGTGGTCGATCGTAACGTTGCGAGGTAGGCAGCCTGTTTTCTCTCCGCTGCGACACGGCACTCCTCGTCGTACCAGCTGTTCTTTTGCACTTTCCGAAAACCAATGGTTTCGGTTGCAGCTGTACGTAAGGAGTTTGAAATGCCGTCCCACAGTTCCCTTATACCGAGTTGTTGACGAGTGCTCTCAGAGAGCAGGAGTGCAAGCCGAGTAGAAAATCGTTCGGCTGTCTGTTGTGATTGCAGCTTCTCGACGTCGAACCTTGTGTTTGTGGGCGTGCGTTTTCCTGGCAAGTTGCAAGAGTATAAAATGTTCGGTAATAGCCGAACTTAGCCCTTCCTTACTTGTTATCTAATTCATTTTTATGCTAAATTTGATATATTGCTATTTGATGTTTTTCTGTTGAATACTGTAATAATAAATATAATTTACAAATTAATATCAAGCCGTTAGCCCTGGCAGCTCGTGCTTCTTACTCTGTAGGATAATAATTGTATTACTATTTTTCGCTTGATAATTAAACAAATAAATGAATACCAATTTATATTATAGGAACAACCGCACAGCCAAAGATGATATATTTTACAATTCTAGAACCAACTTAATAAATGATAAAGACGTTTATATAGAAGATGTAGGAGATGAGAGGCAACTAACAATAACAGAACAAGATCATTTTCAGCGAAGCAAAGAAGTACAAAAAGCATCAAAACATCTCCAAGGAATTGACAACGAAATCAAACAAGTTGATGAAGATTCTGTACGTCGCCATGAAATTGCACGCGGCAGTGATATTGAATATAACATAGCTCGAAGCAGTTTAAGAAATAAACGGGAATTTTTCATCAAAGACGGAAATATTGAAATACTGCAACTTATGACTAGAGGCAGAACTGATGAGGATGTTGCAGTAGTGGATGATGAAAATAACATTTATGTAAATTTGCCAATGAAATCAGCGACTGTCTCTCAGCCGCAATTGGTAATGTTGGATAATAGTGGAAAAGAAATTTTAATGCGCCGTTTTATTGAGGAACAGCCTGATGGTAAACAGATAATACGTGAGCATTACCAAATAGTTCCTGGTGCCACTTATATACAGTCTTTGCCAAATGAAATTGACCACAACCACTCCATTTTGAAGGGAGAAACATTCGCTACCTGCAAATCGGGTCCGAATAGTATAGTTTATTCACAAACCGAGCCTGAAGTAAAGGTAATACATACACAGCCTAGTCAAGGTGTGATGCAGTTGCAAACTGAGGGTTTCATAAGTCACATCCAGCCATCAATATCAAATCAATCATTAACACAAGAGCTTGAATATTCTTTAAAGCAACAAAATATACTACTGCGTCAAATATTAATGGAGAAAGAAAAACTAGAAGCCAACGGTGCACAGCCAGAAGTTGTATTAGAAACACAAAGCCTTCCAGGTCACTCTGTGGCGATTGCAACACAAACGGAATGTGAGGTGTGTACACAGACAGACAATAATATTGAATTTCCTGAAAAAACGTCTGTATATGTGCAAGGAAGGCCAACACGACCCAAAGCTCGCAGCGAAAATGACGATTCCTTGACCGAAGATGAATATGAGTATGTACAATATAGTCCTCCAGAAAGTACAGTAGGTCGATTCTGGATAAAACGTAAGAAACAAAAAAGGCGTAGTAAATATCGCAATAGTATACATCCCAGAAAGAGAATTGTTATGGTAGAAGAAGTTAAAAGAAAAATACGTACGCCCATTAAGGAGGAAGATGATGAGGTATTCGAGTCGAATAAACGTATTCCACCCAAAAAACCTCTACGTAAACATGCTGAAACAAAAACCAGTGCTCTTAGAGGTAAGAACTATATAGAAAGGCAGAATAATAGTAATTCAATACAACGAAAAAGTCCCACAGTGAGTCCCGAAACTTTAATAATGGCTAACTCCTTAGGTGATAGAAGTAGAACTCCAGATCATTATCGAACAATGGGAGTTGACGAATTCGAATACTATTCAACAGACAACAACGAAGTCGATAACTGTGACTATAATAATGAAAATGATTATTCCAATGATTCTGAAGCTGAGGAAATTATTGTTAAAAGAAATATATTAACACCCCATCATTCGGAACAAAAACATTCTGATATAGATATTAATGATAAAACTTTCTGTAAAATACACTTAAAAGACGAGCGATCTACTCATAAAATGCCGGAAGCCAATGCCAGAGAGTCACGTAGGCCAACGTTAAAAGGACGGCATCGGTCGCAAAGTTCATTGGAAATTCTACACCGTCGAATGGATAACGAAAAACACATGTTTTCATTGGCTAAGACAAATCATGCAGCTAAAGAGCGTGTTTATCAAAGTGCAACCAATTTGAATCATCAGAACGATCAATATGATGACGGGAAAATTACTGATAAATCTGTTCCAAAATACATGGAGTGGTATTATGGCAAATCAAAAAATTTAAATACCAAGCCTGGGTCCGATACTTTGACATTGACTGTTTCAAAGAGAAAAAGAAGTGTAACGAAAACACGTTTAAGCTCAAATGCCGATTCTATTCCTTCTGAAGATGGAAAAAGTAGACCCGAACCTGCACCAAGAAAATCCCCTCAAAAAAATACCAGACTCTTGAAAGAAGATATTGTAATGAATAAACAGCATAATCCAAAAATTGAGGCTGGTTCTAGCCATCCACTTTTACAACATTCAGAGCATAGATTTGAGCGCGAAAACGCGCCGGAGGTCCCTTTACCACCAACAAAATTACCACATTACATGTATCCCGAGACTCCGCCATTTGTTGTTTCTAAGATGGCGAAAGTAAAACCTAAACCGTCGCCTATTAAAGAGAATGAAGTCAAAGTTACAACATCGAAAATTAACCCAAATCCAAATTCTGTCCACTCGAATCCAAAAATTATTACGCACCAACTCTCTCAAAAACAACTTAATGTATCTACATTAGAAGATGATCACGATTCCGGAATTGCAATGAATTCTTTGCTAAATAATACGGGTCGGAGAAATCCTATTGCAGATAAAAAAAGTGTATTTTCAATTGCATACGATGATGTTAGCCGAGTGAAGAAAATTACATCGGGAGGAGAATCACCACAATATTCATAGAAATCGCGGATGACCACAAAAATAGTACACAAATATTTATATAGGAAAATTAAAATAAACTCGGTACTACTGTATGTGTGATACTCTCCGTTCTTCATTTTACGTATACCATAGTTGAAATGCAATGAAGTAATCATTTATGGTTTAACTCGATAATGTATGATGTTGAAATTTTGAAAGCAAAAATTGTTTTTTCTTTATTGCTCACTTCTTTCTGATATTAAACTTTTTACGTTCCTATGGTCAATGAAAATGGTGACAAACCCAACATTAATTAATAAAATTAAATACCCAAATATATAATTTGATTAGTGTATATACTTATAGCAGATACATATTACCATACATAAAATATTTTTAAAGAAAAGAGATTACAAATATGTGTATTTGCAAATCGCTCTCGATATTTATTGTAAATAGTAAAATCTGCAATATGATCCTTACAAAAAAACTTTATTTATTTATAGATTCATAAAACGGAAGTTTAACTTTTATAAATTATGATTTGAAATGATATTTAGAAGACAATATTATTATTGTAAATTAACATTTTGTACTATTTCTAAACAAATATACTATACATATATAGATAGTGCATTTAGAGATAAATATGTGAGTGCACTCTATTATGGGAATATAGTTACTACATATGTAAGTATGTTTGAATTATGACTAATAAAATGGATCAATCCGAGAACACTTTACAACCGCATTTACATATTACTTATATGATCAGTATTTACGGAAATTAGTTGTACGAGTATACCTTGAAGTAAAAAGTGAATAAATTGTAAGATTAAGTTAAGAAATATATAATATATATACATTATCGATACAAGTATATACACACATAATACGTAAAAGCTTGTATACTAGTTCTAAGCTCTTAATATCAGTTATTATTTCAAGAATATATCGTCACCTGAAATGCAAAATAACGTAACATCACTTTTCGTAGGTTTACAGGAGAAGCAAAAAACCGCATAAAAAGAAAACCACTAGAGATATTGAAACAAAATTTGCAAATCTGAATTAACATGAAACTATAAGTATATTTTAGAAAAACAATAAAGAAAAAATAAGCAAATTTTATAGATGAGGGCGCATACCTATATCCCACCGAACTGGCGGGAAGCGTTTTGTTAATTTATAAGTTCGAACACAGGAGTTCTTCTTTTCTATGGCCTCACAAAGGGCTACATACATATATGTATATTAGGGTGCGCCATTCTGAGGCAACCTTTTTTTTTCAACTGAAAAACAGGCTCAAAACTTTCGAAAATGTGTAAAAAAAAGTCACTCAATAGATGAGCTTCTAATATTAATATTAAGAGGTGCATATTTCAAATTTTCTGTTTTCCATATAAATTACATAGAAAAAAAATCATTTTTTTTTCTTGTGGTGGTTATTGTGCGGAGGTTTTATATGTGCCCCGATGGCTGCCAGTAGGGATGGTTAACTCGATCCCGATTCTACTCGCGAATCGAGTTTTCTCGTAAAATAATCGATTTTTCGGAATCAATCTCCAGTAGTCGAAGTCGATTAAAATCAAGTTAGATCGAGTTTACCATCCCTACTGGCAGCTATCGGGGCGCATATAAAACCTCCGCACAATAACCACCACAAAAAAAATGATTTTTTTCCTATGTAATTTATATGGAAAACAGAAAATTTGAAATAGGCACCTCTTAATATTAATATTAGGAGCTCATCTTTTGAGTGACTTTTTTTAACACATTTTCGAAAGTTTTGAGCCTATTTTTCAGTTGAAAAAAAAGGTTGCCTCAGAAAGACACACCCTAATGTATATAGTAGTCCACGTCCGATCAACCATGTAGCTTAAACTAACCAAAGCACATTGAACTTAATCACTAAAAATAAACATAAACAATAAATGAAGGCTAACTTCGATATAGAAAAAAAACAAACACTCTGTTATATTATATTTACATACATACATGAGTGATGATACGTTATTTTGTTTAACGAAATCAAGCAGTTGATGATACGTTTTTTTGAATTTTTAATATAGCTTGGGTATATGATGTGGTGAATCGTATTCAGTAAAAAACTCAATTTTGAATTTTTTGATGATACGTTATTTTGCATTTCAGGTGACGATATAAACATTTTTTTTTTAATATTTACACTTTCAAATTTTTTTCGTTCGTAAATGTATCTTTCATAAAAAACATATTGTAAGACACCGCTAATATTCAAAAACTCTTTTTTTTACGTATCCACAATGTTGAAATGTCTATAATTTTAACCAAGTGTGTTGGATATAATTTCTTTCATTATTATTTTAATCAAATAAAAACAATTTTAGAAATAATCTATCAGTAATTTACATATTTAGTGCACATTTATCCAATTAAAAGTTA
Organism: Bactrocera dorsalis; assembly: GCF_023373825.1. Lineage (NCBI taxonomy): Eukaryota > Metazoa > Arthropoda > Insecta > Diptera > Tephritidae > Bactrocera > Bactrocera dorsalis. The sequence continues at coordinate 54,365,471 of NC_064304.1, read as the reverse complement.
AATGATAATTGTCCATTACCAACGATCTGATAGAAAGATACTCCTTAATATTTATAGTATTGAAATGTACAAGGTTCTTTGTATAATATATAAATCCTGCCATACCATCTTGTCAGACGTATTAACACAAAAATAAAAAGATTATAAATATCATCACCAATAAATTTGTATTTTAATTTACGCAGTGCACCGGCTAAGAAAAGCAATAAATGTAGATATGCTTATTTGATAAATTATGTTTTTGTTTTGGTTGATATTTTCTTCATAGTTCTTCAAAACAAAAAAAGTTTTTACTTTGGGTTAACGTAAAAATTTTTCTGTTTTTGATATGAAATTATTTTAAAAATATATTAAAACAAAAAAATGTACAAATAATTCTTGATATATAAAATAGCAACATAAATTGGTGAGTTTTATTTCAAACCTAAAAATTATAAAACTAAAATTAAGATTAAGATTGTGCTATTCATTTGCTAATTAATCTAATTATGGTTTATAAACAATGTAGCATTGAATTGAGAAGATTTTCTGTTGCTTCTGATACAATTTCGGTACGTGATAAAGAGTCCATTCTTTAACAATTTTCGCCATTTAGGAGGATAGAATCATGTGTAGAAGTTCACGCAAGTGAGGAAAGTTCTCTGAGCGTCATTCAGCTGGGAGTGAACAGAAACAATTATTTTACATATGGCTAAAGCAGCTCACGACTTCCGATCTTGGCCCAAGTATCCTCTAAGTAGCCAAAAATCATTCGTTTGAAGGCGTTGTGTACAGAGCTTAGGATTCTACGAGCGCTTGGAGCGCATCACCGTCAACAAACTGATTGAACCTTATCTTTGGCTTCAGGATTGGAAAATCAACAACTGACAAGATATTCACCACCAGAGGCTCATGAAAAGATGATCGACACACACCACTTCTTCGCCGGTTACAAAGCTGCTTTTGACAGCACAATAAGGAGCTGCCCTTATGTCATTATGTCTGAATTTCGTATCCCCGCAAAACTAATATGGCTGTGTAAACTGACGTTGGGCCATACCAAAAATTCCATCAGGATGGGGTCATCGATACTAAACAAGGTTTCACACAAGGCGACTCCCAATCGCGCGACTTCTTCAGTCTACTGCTGGAAAATAATTTGAGCTGTAGAGCTGAATAAAGATTTCTACGAGAGTGTACAACTGCTGGCGTACGCCGATGATATTGATATCGTTAATCCGGATAAGCTACTACTGCCTAGTAGCCCATTTATCCTAGGGCTGGATGCGAATGCCTCGTCTTCGATGTGTTTAGTAAGGTAAGAGGGAGGATGTTACCACTCTTCGCTTCGATGACACTTTGTTATCGTCGTGGAGAGAGTGTGGGGGGGTTCTGTGAGGCGCGTTCTTTCACAGGTCGGAAGTGCTGGTACCTCAAGCACAAAAAGTACCTGTCCCTCCATTAGATGATGGGGAGTTGGGGTACACCTTTGGCCTAGTTAGGCTTAAGCGGTGCCCTGGTTTTGATGGTTTGAATGGAGATATGTGTAAAAGCTTGTGGAAGTTCATTCCACAATACCTGGAGGCCATTTATAATAAGTGCATCTGGGAGGGATACTTTCCACATGAATGCAAAAGTGCTAGGGTTGTGCCTCTCCTAGAATCCCCTGATAAGATCAGGAGCGATCCTCGGTCTTATCGGGCCATCAGTTTAATTCCAGTTCTTGGAAAAGTCTGGAAAGAGTCATGGTGGGACGGCTTCAGCAGCTAACGCGACGTATGTGGTCGAAGGGGCAGTATGGGTTCAAGAAAGGACGCAGTATAGAGGATGCATGATTTTATGTTCAGAATGTCGTAAGGGGAATGTCAACAAATATGTCTTTGGCATTTTTGTTGACTTCAAGGGGGCGTTTCGACTTAAGCTGGGATCGAGTGGTGCAGCGGCTGGAGGAGCTTGGCTATCGGAAAATTACTCTTTGGCGGAGTTACTTTTCGGACAAAAAGGCCTCTCTAGTCGGTATGAATGAGAGTGGATCTGTTTCACTCCATACTTGGCGAATGTGAAGGAGTTACAGCAGGCAACCGTAAGCAAAATTTGACGCATTTTGAGAAGTGATTGGTGTCTCGGACGTCTTCCTGTTCGCTCCATATATAGTGGATTGTTTGTGGTTTGTGAGAAGCAGCCAACAAAGAAGAAGAAGTTCAGGGTAATTGTCCAATTGAAACACCCATGCAATGGTAACATAACTAGTATAAGTGGGAAAGAACAAATTAAAAAAATAAATATCATACGAACAACTACAGACGGTACCTATGTTTGGTAGCGAAGATTGCAAGACACTCAAGAAGGATAATTCAATAAAAATATTACCAGATACTCATTGCCTACGATTGGAAGCAAAACATGTTTAATCTGTTCTACTACTCACCCAGGATGACGGTCGCGTGTTTTTTAAAGAAATGGTAGTTTCAAAATATTTAAAGGAGGCGGTACGAATCATATATTGTCCGCTCTACTGAAGAGCCATTATGTCTGTTTAGGTATACTTCAAGTAGATGGCAGGAGATCATAATTATCTTCCAAATCGAAATCGTTAAAGGAAAACTACTTCTTACCAAAATCTTATGGACCGATCAATTTAACAGCCCTTAACTTTTACGGTAATCATTGACGTAGAAAGTAGATTCAACAACGCTATTGCGGTTGCACCGATTTCAACCATCTCTTCTTTTAATATTCATCTTAACCTGCTTGCCTGGTAAAGATACATGTTAAGAGCAGGGATTCCTAAGCCCTTCAAATGTGAAACTCCTGCAGAAGAACTATTGCCTTAAAGTGAAGTCTACAACTCCACATGATCTATTGGCTCTACACAAAAATCCTCCGCCTCTTACTAACTTGTTTGTTGGGCATAACAGGTGACATGAAAAGTTTTATAGATTGTCCTCGGCACCCAGCCAATACACATACCAGTGAAATATGAGACAATGCATACGGCCAGCTGGCTTATGATTAGGAATAAAATACGCTACTGATACATATTTAAAATATAAATTCCTTTATCTTATACTAAACTAGTAAATGTATGCAAGACGAATCTTTTTATAACTCGTCAACTCTCAGAGCAGTTTATACAGCAACATGAAAATTGTTATATGTACATATGTATATGCCCAAAAAAAGGTGACATTGTATTTATTTGAAAAATTCTTTATTTATTCTTCGAAACCAATTTCATCCCCTTCAAAGTAATCCCCTTCCGATGCAATGCACTTATGCCAACGGATTTCCCAATCTTCGAAACACTGGTTGTAGTCACTTTCCGGGATGGCCTTCAGTTCCGTCTTCGCCGCGGCTTGAATCTCCTCTATCGTATAAAAACAGTGTCCCCGGAGAGGTCTTTTGAGCTTGGTGAACAGCCAGAAGTCGCACGGCGCCAGATCAGGTGCATACGGTAGTTGCGGAACGATATGGATTGAGTTTTTGGCGAAATTACCACGATTTTTTTCCAAAAAATTCAATGTTTTCGGTACCAGTTGAGATTTGACGCGCTTTAGGCCCAAAACATCCTTCAAAATGGTATTGGCTGAGCCTTTCGTAATGCCAACTTCATCAGCAAGGTCTCCTATTGTTAATCGACGGTTTTTCAAAACCAAATCTTTGATTTGTTGAACGTGAGCTTCGGCGGTTGAGGTTGATGGTCGCCCTGGACGCTCTTCGTCTTCGACACGTTCACGGCCGGCTTGGAACTCACTGTACCACTTGTAAACATTTTTTTAGACATAGCCTCATCACCAAAGGGGGTCTGCACCATCCTCAACGTATCCGCAGCAGAAAATAGATAAACCCGTAAACAAAATTTAATGCAAATTCTTTGCTCAACAAATTTCGACATCGCAAAAAACGAAATTCTCACTTTTAGCAGCTCACAAAACCACACGTATCTCAAACACTAATGAATATTTTGACACGAAATTTGACATAAACTACCAACCTAAAAAAAAAAATAATTCTCCAAATCCTTCGACGCGCGTAGTTTAAATTCAAATGTCACCTTATTTTTTGGACACAGTAGTATGTATCTTAATCAAGTTTTTTGTGGTTTCTGCTATAATTTAAACCGGCGAAAGGTAAGAAGATTCCAAAAGAAAAGGAAAACCTATCGAAAGCTCTAGATGATGGCCGCCAGCGTAAACCTATACAACAGTGGAAAGAGAAGTACATAGTGTGGCGCAGACGTCAACTTTAATATGAAGGTTTAACGTAATTTAGCACACTATGACCTGTAGGTTACAGAGAATACGAATGCTTAAATTGGACCTAGAGTTGAAACTCTTACTTTCAGCTGAAAATGACCATTTGTGCAACTGTCATTTCGATACTTTCTTATTATCGTAAGCGTGTTTTATTTAAAAATATATATAATTTATGTATCAAATAAAAAAATACTTATACTTTTTATTAAAAACGCGTTCCCATTTTGACAGAAGAGTACCCGGGAATAGTAAATAAAAAGCAAAGTATTTAATTATTCATTAATATTTATTTTGTCACCATCAAAGTAAGTCTCACCAAATGTAATACACTTATGCCACCGATTTTTTCTGCTCACGAAACACTTTTCTTAAGCACTTTTTGGGATGGCCTTCAGCTTCTTCAACGAATTTTGTTTTATTTCTGCCATCGACTGAAGACGGATGCAATCCGATGATGGTTGACTTGCTTGCATACCCAAAATCATTCGAACTGACTGGCGAGGGATGTCAAGCTCTCTTGCTATCCCTCGAACACTTTACGATTTTCAAGCTCCACATCTTTTACCATTCATCAGTTGAAGAGGTCGAAGGTCGTTCAGACGAGGCATGTCTTCAGCAATCTCTCGGATGTCTTTGAAGGCTTTGTACCGCTCGTAGGCTTGTATTTTTGATAAAACTGTATAACTGTAGACAAATCTTTTTTCGATATTTATAACTTAGCAAACTAAATTTTTTTGAAATATCATTTCGCCGGTGATTTTAGTTACAATTTTTGTCACAATGTATATTATAAACTAGATACATATTCATTGAAAAATTTTTTTTTCATTTACTTCATCGTTTACGATCTATGAGGGCTCAAACATGAAAATGTTGAGTGTGGAATCACTTTTGTTCCTCATATACATACATACATACAGTTACTCACAAAAATGAGTATACACAGAAGTTCGTAAAATAAATACACAAATTATGGAAAATTTAGTGGATGTATTTGAATTTTTTTGATGCACATATAAAGTTTGAACTCTTATCGACTATACTTGAACATAAATTAATTCATTTATTTAACATTAAGTAAAAACTTAAACAAAAAACTATAATTATTGACTAATTCAGGTCACAAAATTTAGTGTTAATCTTTGTTTCGTCAGTGAACATTACACTTTCCCAGAAACTTAAAGGCTTATCAACGTGAGCTTTCGCGAATTCAAGCCGTTTTTTCTTATTTACACTCGAGATAAATGGCTTTTTACGTGCTATCCGACCATGCAAATTATTTTTGCGAATAACACGACGAACTGTTTCAGTTGATATTTGTTTATTTATTATTTTTGACACTTCAACCGTTAATTTAGGAATACTTATCTTTGGGTTTAATTCCACTTTACGTAAAATATTACGCTCATCAACCTCAGTCAAAATTTTTTTTCTGCCTCTCACACCGGAATTTCGCAATGTTCTTTCATATCTCCATTTATTTATAATTTTTGGACTGTGCAATGAGGTCTACCTTCACAGCACAATTTTATCACTAATTCCCTTATTTCCATAGTTGTCTCCTTTCTAGTACCAGCCATGGCGAAAATAATGCACAAAATACAATAAATTGCGTATCTAACGATAATACACGACAAAAACTTTGAAACGTATTTGAATGTCAGCATGATCACATAACTGTAAAAAGATATCCAGAGATGCCACATATAAAATGCAAATGTATACTTAATTTTGTGACCCAATTTTATCAGTACATTTAGTTTTTTGTTTAAGAATTTGGTTAATTTTAAAGAAAAACGTTATTTTATGTAGAATTATAGTTTTTAAGATTTTAATTTACAAATGTGCATCAAAAAAATTCAAATACATCCACTAAATTTTCCATAATTTGTGTATTTCTTTTACGAACTCCTGTGTATACTCATTTTTGTGAGTAACTGTATGTATATCTCATATGCAGCAGATATTTCTACAACTAAACATGTTTTGACTTTTGGGAATGGCACAGCCCTAGTATTGCGTAATAAATGTCTCACCGGTGTGTCAAAAGCCTTAGCTTTTGTCGAAAAATGGCTTGCCCGCTGGCGAATATGAATGAAATTCATTATCAAATGGCAGAGCTGCAAAACTATCGATAGTCGGATCACTCCCTTAGTTTTCGCGGGTTTAATTAAGAGATTTGGCTTTGTACAAATGAAATTTCAAGTAACATTGGGATTTTTTTATAAAACATAACAGGAACAATGAAACAAAACACAAAAAAATTATAAAGTTACATATAAAATGTTTAATGTTACTATATAACTGCTTTGAAAGATTTCCCGTTATAAAAAGAGACCTTAAATATATACAATTTAATAGCGTAATGTGAAATAACGAAATGTATACTTAAAATACGTTTCGGTAAAGTACTTTATTCCTCAATATTCCATAAGGTTTTCTTAAAAAAAAATAGTTTTTTTTGATGTTTTTAGCCTTCAGTGTTGTTCTCTCATCATATATTAGCATCCAGCCTAGCTAAACATTATCTCCGACTCTGTTATTCAGATTAATTGACTGATATTCGTATATGTATATGCACTGTAGGCAGACTAATGCCTCTGAGTGTATTATGAGTATGCAAAGAACGTTTATCATGATGCCGATAATGTAGGAATATTTCACTTCTTGAAGGGGTACTGTTTTGGATGAGCGTGGCGACTCTACATACAATTTAAACAAAATATGTATATTATATATTTGTTATCAAAGGATAAATATATACTGCGTGGTGCAAAAGTAATCCTCCTATCAGAAAATACTATAAATTTTGCAATTGACCTCTAATGTCACTTCTGTCTGAAATTTGGGTAGTAAACACATGCGAAATACACGTAAATAAACAATGGTATGCTACACTGATCCAGAACGCGGGTTATTGGTGACTATTTATTTGACCAACAATCGGTCGGTGACTTTGGGACAACGTGAATTTCGTCGCAAATTTCCTGGACATACGGCGCCTACTGATGAAATACTGCGACGTTTAGCCGCTCGCCTCGAAGAGACTGACACACTACGAGATGCAGACCCCGGAGTAGCCGTTCTACAGAGAATATTGCTGCAGTTGCCGAGGATGTCATGGAAGTGCCGTCGGCATCGACCAGACGACGTGCCACGCAAATGGGTATCAGTCGACGGTGTTTACAGCGAATTTTGGTACAAGATTTGAAGATGTTTCCGTACAAAGTCCAAATGGTACATCAGCTGTTAGCTGCTGACCGCCAATTGCGCCTAACATACGCTCAAGCCATACTTAATCACCATCAAGAGGAAGATGATTTTCCATAAAAAATGAGCATGTGTGATGAGGCCCATTTCCATCTTAGCGGGTACGGAAATAAGCAAAATTTACGCTTCTGGGGCACTGAAAATCCGCGTGTAATCCACGAAGAACCATTACACCCGCTCAAAGTCACTGTATGGTGTGCTGTTTTCGCTGAAGGAGTCATCGGACATGTTTTCATCGGGGACGTCGCGGGCCAAACGGTTACTGTGAGTGGTGAGCGTTACAGAGCAATGATCAACGAGACTCGTTGAACGAGTTCTTTTGCCACAACTTGATGAATTGGGATTAGAAAACATGTGGTTGCAACAGGACGGTGCAACGGCACACACTGCACGTGCCACAGCCGATATGCTGAAGGATGCATTTCCCGGGCGCCTAATCTCCCGTTTTGGCGATTTGCACTGGCCAGCAAGATCGCCTAATTTGACCGCTCCAGACTTCTTTTTGTGGGACTTTTTGAAGTCGCGGGTTTATATCAACAAGTTTCAGACTCTTGCAGCCCTTAAAGACAATATCCATCAAGAATGGGAGATCCTATCGCCGAAAGTTCTGGCCAAAGTGATGGAAAATGCCATAAAAAGGGCACAAATGACAATCAACTGTGACGGCGGGCATTTACATGATATCATATTCTCGACTTGATGTAAAAAAATTTAAAAGACTAAATAAAAATAATCCACAAGTAGAATCAATTTTTTTTTTATTTTTTAAAAAAATTACAGCCAAAAAACATCGGAAGGTTATTTTTGCGCCACCTATATACATGTGGCAACCTCCAATGATCATTACGGCGTTAATTTAATCTTCGGCGCAGCACTCCTAAAATACAACTCTACCTAACTCCTAAAAGCAACGCTATCATATGTTTTTAATCCTTCATTCCTTTTATTATTATATTCTTACTAGTCCTTAAGTTATAACGAATGAGAAATAAATCTGATCTGCTATTGAACATCAAGCATAACGCATCATCTTCATTTGTTCCCACATCTGGTGACCCCGTAGGTAAATTGAACATATTAATTTCACAGGAATGGCGTTAAACGATAGCCATGTGGTTTTTGGCAACCGGTACTCCGACGTCAACATTGGGGATTTTCCAAATTCCACTCCACGTCTACCACTACCAACAATGACCGAAGACAACACCGAAGCTTATTTTTATTATCTGGACTTTTGGTTTAGCGCTTCTTCAATTTGCAACGATGATAAGAAATTCGACATCGTTCTTGCATGTGTACCGCCTAACAAGCTGATAGAGCTTCGCTGCATCATAGACGCTGCGCCGACAAATTTTAAATACAAATACATTCAGGACAAGATCATTGAGCATTTTTCGGACAATCAACAGCGGCGGCTCCAACGTGTTCTTAAAGACATGGTTCTAGACGACCGACGCCCCAGCGAGTTATTTAACGACATGAAACGCGCAGCCAGAAGCATTTTACACGATCTATGGGTAAGCATGGGACGATGGAGTCATGTGTAGAAGTTCACGCAAGTGAGGAAAGTTCTCTGACTGCCATTCACTTGGGAGTGGTCAAAAACGATTCTTTTACATGTGACTCAAGCAGCTTACGACTTCCGGTCTTTGACCAAGTATCCTTTGGGTAGCCTAAGAACATCCGTTTGAAGGCGAGCTAAAGTGAGAAGGCGAAACATCCCCTGCATAGGGTTGTGCGCTGGGTTTGGGACCCGCCACGTAAAAAAACACCCCCAGTGAATAGTTGTAACCAGCCTCGGATGAGAGACCCCCCTTTTGATGACGACCATGGCAAACGAAATAAGGACTACGAATTGAGGGCATGCACCTGGAATGTTCGGCCCCTTAACTGCGAAGGTGCCACTGCCCAGCTGGTTGATGTCCTCGTGAAAACAAAGGCTGACATCACCGCCGTCAAAGAAATGCGATGGACGGGACAAGGACAGAGACGAGTAGGTCCTTGTGACATTTACTACAGTGGCCCTATAAAGGAGCGCAGGTTTGGTGTGGGATTCGTGGTGCGAGAGAGACTCCGTCGCCGAGTACTATCATTCACTGCGGTGAATGAGCGTCTAGCCACAATCCGCATCAAAGCGAGGTTCTTCAACATATCGCTGATTTGCGCCCACGCCCCGACGGAAGAGAAGGACGATGTGACCAAAGATGCCTTTTATGAGTGCTTGGAGCGCACTTATGTGAGATGCCCCCGTCACGATGTAAAAATCGTGCTTGGCGACTTCAACGCCAGGGTGGGCAAAGAAGGTATCTTTGGTACTACGGTCGGTAAATTCAGCCTCCACGAGGAAACATCCCCAAATGGGTTGAGGCTGATCGACTTCGCCGGGGCCCGAAATATGGTTATCTGTAGTACTAGATTCCAGCGTAAGATGATCCATCATGCTACCCGGCTGTCTCCGGATCGAAAAACTACCAACCAGATCGATCATGTTGTGATAGACGGAAGACACGTCTCCAGTGCTTTAGATGTGCGTGCGCTCCGAGGTCCTAACATCGACTCGGACCACTATCTTGTTGCAGCTAAGATTCGCACCTGCCTCTGTGCAGCAAAAAACGCACGCCAACAAACACAAGGAAGGTTCGACGTCGAGAAGCTGCAATCACATTAGACAGCCGAAAGATTTTCCACTCGGCTTGCACTCCTGCTCTCTGAGAGCACTCGTCAACAACTCGGTATAAGGGAACTGTGAGACGGCATTTCAAACTCCTTACGTACAGCTGCAACCGAAACCATTGGTTTTCGGAAAGTGCAAAAGAACAGCTGGTACGACGAGGAGTGCCGTGTCGCAGCGGAGAGAAAACAGGCTGCCTACCTCGCAACGTTACGATCGACCACAACACGTGCGGGATGGGATAGATACCGAGAGTTGAAGAGGGAAGCGAGACGCATTTGCAGACAGAAGAAGAAAGAGGCCGAAATGCGTGAGTACGAACAGCTCGATAAGCTGGCCGACAGGGGTAATGCTCGAAAATTCAACGAAAAGGTGCGGCGGCTTACAGAAGGTTTCAAGACCGGAGCATACTCCTGTAGAACCCCCCAAGGTGATCTAGTTACCGATGCCCAGAGCATACTTAAATTATAGAGGGAACACTTCTCCAACCTGCTGTATGGCAGTGATAGCACAACACCGGGAGAAGGCGAACCCGATACCCTAATCGATGACGATGGAGCAGACGTTCCATTGCCCGATCATGAAGAAGTTCGAATAGCAATTGCCCGCCTGAAAAACAACAAAGCGGCAGGGGCCGATGGATTGTCGGCCGAGCTATTCAAACACGACGGCGAAGAACTGTTAAGGAGCATGCATCAGCTTCTTTGTAAAATATGGTCGGATGAAAGCATGCCCAGCGATTGGAATTTAAGTGTGCTATGCCCAATCCATAAAAAAGGAGACCCCACAATCTGCCCCAACTACTGTGTGATAAGCCTCCTCAACATCGCATATAAGGTTCTGTCGAGGGTATTGTGTGAAAGATTAAAGCCCACCGTCAACAAACTGATTGGACCTTATCAGTGTGGCTTCAGACCTGGTAAATCAATGCGCCAAATCTTGGAAAAGACCCGTGAAAGGAGAATCGACACTCACCACCTATTTGTTGATTTCAAAGCTGTTGATATTGATATCATCGGCCTCAACACCCGCGCCGTTAGTTCTGCTTTCTCCATACTGGACAAGGAAGCAAAAGAAATGGGTCTGGCAGTGAACGAGGGCAAGACGAAATATCTCCTGTCATCAAACAAACAGTCGTCGCACTCGCGACTTGGCACTCACGTCACTGTTGGCAGTCATAACTTTGAAGTTGTAGATAATTTCGTCTATCTTGGAACCAGCATAAACACCACCAACAATGTCAGCCTAGAAATCCAAAGCAGGATAACTCTTGCCAACAGGTGCTACTTCGGACTAAGTACGCAATTGAGAAGCAAAGTTCTCTCTCGACAAACAAAAACCAAACTCTATAAGTCACTCATAATTCCCGTCCTGCTATATGGTGCAGAGGCCTGGACGATGTCAACAACAGATGAGTCGACGTTGCGAGTTTTCGAGAGAAAAGTTCTGCGAAAGATTTATGCTCCTTTGCGCGTTGGCCACGGCGAATATCGCATTCGATGGAACGATGAGCTGTACGAGATATACGACGACATTTACATAGTTCAGCGAATTAAAAGACAGCGGCTACGCTGGCTAGGTCATGTTGTCTGGATGGATGAAAACACTCCAGCTCTGAAAGTACTTGACGCAGTACCCGCCGCGGGAAGCAGAGGAAGAGGAAGACCTCCACTCCGTTGGAAGGACCAAGTGGAGAAGGACCTGGCTTCGCTTGGAATATCCAACTGGCGCCACGTAGCGAAGAGAAGAAATGACTGGCGCGCTGTTGTTGACTCGGCTATAATCGCATAAGCGGTGTCTACGCCAATTAAGAAGAAGAAGATGGGTAAGCAGACTTCCTCCGTATGTACAAGCAGCAATTATTGCTACAAACGTCGCTATCGTAGAAAAATTAAAGATCGCTGACTCCATTATCGAAACTATTGGGATGCGACACAACCACGAGCAAGAAGGTCTGGCACTTAATGAAGTTTCGAGCTTGAAACTTGAAATAGCATTATTGACTAGGCAGGTGCATAAGCTTTTCAACAACAAAGGATCAAATTTTCGTTCGCGGTCTCGATCTAGGTCACGTGGGCCTCATGCGTATTTAAGTAAATCGGATAAACCGATTTGCTGGTACCATAGTAAATTCGGTGCGAAAGCAACTAAATGCCGAGAGCCGTGCAATTTTGTTTTAATGAAAAAACCTTTATAGGGCCGCTCGGCTGCTCCGGTTTTAGAGTTAGGCAAACAGTCTAAAACCTTCAAGACATACCGTTTACGCATATACGATACGTCAGCAAAATTAAATTTTTTAATAGATACTGGTGCGAACGTTTCCGATATACCAAAATGCAAAAACACAGCCCGAGCTTCTCCTAACAGTATAAAAGTGTTTGCCGCAAATGGATCGCCGATCTCTGTATTCGGTGAGGCGATTCTGAAACTTAATCTAAATTTACGACGCGAATTTTTGTGGAATTTCGTTATCGCTGATGTTTCTCAAGCAATTGGCTGACTTTCTGTCTCATTTCGAGCTCTTAGTCGATCTCAAAAATAGATGTCTACTCGATCGCAAAACCGAATTAAAAACGGTTTGCGAAATTGAAAAAACGTTCATATTCAGCATTAAATCTTTTAACGCGAATTCTACTTATTCGAATATTTTCGCACAGTACAGCGATATCACAAAAAAAAAGGCCTTTCACCAAGTGCCAATAAACAAAGAATACATTTGTAAAACGACTCCTTTCGGACTCTACGAATTTACACGTATGACCTTTGGTTTGAGGAATGCAGCACAGACATTCCAAAGACTTATTAACGAAGTTTTTCGTGGTTTAAACTTCGTATTTGTTTATCTTGACGATGTATGTATTGCATCCAGTTCAGAAGAAGAGCATCAAAACCACTTACGCCAAGTTTTTCAACGACTCAGGGAGAACAACCTAACTATCAACGTTAGTAAATCGGAATTTGGTGTCTCAGAACTACCTCGGGCATTCTATCACTAAAGATGGTACTCGGCCACTCCCAGAACGCGTTGAGGCTCTACGTAATTTTAAACGACCAGTTATCGTCAAAGATTTAAAGCGTTTTTTAGCGATGCTTAATTTCTACCGTCGTTTCATACCACACGCACTGAAGACACAAGCCTGTCTTTTTGATATGGTTCGTGGTAATAAGCGAAACGATACGAGTACTACACCACTTACTTGGTCAGCGGAGCAGCAGACAGTTTTGCTGCATGTAGGGAACACCTGGTCAATTGTGCATTACTCGCTCACCCATCGCACAACGCGGAACTTTCTTTATGGGTGGATGCATCAGATTTCCCTGCTTGCGCAGTATTAAATAAATTCGTGGATGGTAGTCTACAACCATTAGGATTTTTCTCTCGCAGATTTACTAGTGCTGAGAAAAGATGCAGCACTTACGACAGGGAGCTGACTGCCGTATACCTAGCATTACGTCATTTTCAAGACATGGTCGAAGGTCGCCGTTGTCATATTTACATAGACCATAAGCCGCTGATATACGCATTTCAACAAAAGCTAGATCGAGCTTCTAATCGGCAAATACGTCAACTCGGCTTCATAGCTCAGATCACCACCGACATTCGCCATGTAAGCGGCGAAAATAATGTAACAGTAGACCTGCTGTCTCCGCAGAAGCTTTAAACTATGATAACTTGACTGAGGACCAGTCCAAGGACGAGGAGCTTCGAAATCTTTTAAATGGTAACATAAAACACTCTCTTAACCTCCAAAATTTCGCTTTTCCTTTTAGTTCCAGAAGCTTATGCTGCGACACCTCAACTGGCCGTGTTCGACCGTTCATAACCAAGAACTTTAGAGAAACGTTTTTACGGTCAACTCACAATCTTTCGCACCCAGGTATAAAGGGGCCTACACGATTGGTAACAGAGCGATTTGTTTGGCCTGATGTTCAACGAGATAGCAGAAATTTTGCACGCTGTTTGCGGTGTCAGCGGAATAAAACTATACGACACAACCGAAGTTTGTTTCAGCGCCAAAAATGTCCAACACTTCGTTTCGCACATCCATATCGACCTAGTCGGACAAATTCCACCATCCCACAATGGAACAGAATGCGTTTTTTTTTGGCATAAACTCTAAAAACTTACTCAGTGCCTTGAAATTCGGTACAGATACTAAACAACGCATATGAATATGAAAAATAAAAAATAAACCCGATGACACACCCCCTACCCCCAAAAGAGGCAGCTCCCTTATGGAATCAAAGCTTAATTTCAAAAAAAAAAAATACATTAATAATTGATTGATTTTGCTTTAACTTCATTCCATATCTTCATTTACATCTAAAACAATTGAATAATCATTAAATATATCCAAATCTGCCATTTCGTCATCATCAGAAAGTCTATCTTTCCGGAGCTTCCAAAAGCGCCACCACTTCTTGCGGGAGCATTTTTTTAATTTGTTTATTTTCTCTTTTGTTGATGTGCAAACTTGATATAAGAGGATCTGAGGAATCCATAGATCTATGAAAAACATCGGACAAATTATATGATCTGCTACTTTTTCTGGCATGTGCATTTCTATCCTTCTTATAGAACTTATTTCGAGCCTCGGCCGCATTTTCTTCAAGACAACCGACAGGAACTACTTAAGCTCTTATTATCTCTGAACCATGGACTAATATTTTGTAGACGGTTGCTGACATAGGAAACCAAGAGTACTTTTCCATATACAGTAAAGCAGTTTTACTCGTACTACAAAAAATTTCGAATTTTTCCGCATTAATTTGGTATTCGCATGAAATTGAAATTAATATAAAATATAAATTCTTCAAAATTTCAATGTCAAACTCCAGAATTGATGCTAAGGTCTCAGTATTTGTAAATGCTCTCCTCGCCGTATTTCCATCATTTGTGCTTCCACAGCCACTCTGTTTTGGTTTATCAACATGTAGCCCCATTTCTTCTCACAATTGTTTTTGAATTTTCTGTTTTCTAGTTCTCATACTTAGTTTATTTATTGCATCCCTAACCTGCCACTTTTTTATGTCAATTCTATATGAGATTTTAAATACAAATTCCAGGAATCTAATCCACGCATGCAAAGGACTTACACCATATTGAAGTGCTCCAGGTTTTTTCTTAAAAACGCTGGATTTCAAAGCCTTCGTTGCTAAAAAGTCTTTTGGTTTTGCACCACATACAACAACACTGATTAGAATTTGTACCAGTTAATACATTTAACACCTTACCATCTATTAACGTCATATGCAGATTATAGCTTACAGTGATGTATCCACCATTAAGGTTGTATTCGAGAGGTGTCAAACTCTTAATTTGTGAATCCAAATTTGCTTTCTCCGCTAATATTTGATTTTTAGTTTCTTTGATGAATTCGATTTTAATTGGCCTGCAAAATCTTACGGATTGTAGAGTTCGATTACACCAAATTACTCTGTCTGAAGAATCAATTAATTTTACCGGTATTAAAGTTGTTACAAATAAAGATTCATCCAACGATTCTGGTGCATCTCCCAAAAAATTTCTGTTTGTACATGCTCTGTCCTGTTGTTCCATCGAATCCATAGCTAGCAATTAATTTCGTTTCATCGATATTTGCAATCTGATTTATAACATCTTCCTGCATTAAAATAATACGGCCAGCCGTGTGGTCAAGTATGTTTTGCAAGCTAACTTCCGCATTAGTTTCCGAAACAGTTATGCCAATCGGTCTGCATTTTAATTTCGCCTCATACACAGTATGATAGCTTGGATATATGTTGCAATGTCGATTTTTATTTAACAATATAATGTTAATGTACTGCTGTTTACTAAACGAATTTTCCAATAAGAAAGTTAACGCTTCATCAGGAGTGAGTTGAAGTGGTTCATTGAAGCGAGGTTTTTTCCTAATTTCACTTGCTCTTGAAGATGATGATGAACATTCCTTTAAAACATACGTCATGTCGCTTGTATTTGATTTTTTTGCTGAAACTGCAGCAGCATGAACAAGAAGTTGGGTGTTGTGCTCCCGCTCTGTTGATAGTTCAAAGGCCAATTTACGTTTCAAACATTGACGACCTTCATCATAATTTAAATGTGAACGTCCTAGTTTGCTGGCAGAAGCACTCTTCCAATCTTTGTTTTCAACTACCAATGTCATTTTCGGCGCAAGCCATTCAGAATGTTTTTCATTGAATCTGCTCAACAGTCTGTTGCAATTTGGTAAATGCTTTCTAATAAAGCTAAAAAAATTTACAACTTTCTTTTTTATTTCTTTGTTTTTGTCTTCTTTTAACGTGTATCCATTAATTTATTTTATAAATGTAGTTCAAAATACTGTCATCTTTTCGATCATTTGACTCCCATATTTGCAGCAATTCTTCATGGGAGAATTCATATTTTCCTTAAAAAAACCAATTTTCGAAAAAACGAGCAAAAATGAGCAAATAATTTGTATAACACTTTTAAGAAGACATAATCACAATACATTTGGAACAGGTTTTGAGCAGAAGGGAGCGGAAGCCAAGAAGTTCTACTTCACGGAACATAAATATTTGTTAATTTATATGGAAGTATGAATACACAATAGACAAATATACACACATTTTCTTTTTACAATATGCATTTACATACCTTGTCGATTGATTTCCATGATTTAAAAATAAAGTTTTTGGTTCACTTAAAATTTCACAGCCGATTTACTTGCAAGCAATTGCATGTATCAAAACATAAACAAGCAGTTACAATCAGCTGACTTTGAAAGCGCGCCAAAAATGTAGAGATGCCAACATGCTGTTTTATTGTTACTTTTAGATATATATGGATAATCTACTAATAGAAAAATAACTTACTTTACAGGAATAGATATATAAAAATTTTGACTTTATGCCAAAAAAATGGCATTCTGTCCCATTGTGCATGCAAAGGGAACCATTATTGTCTTACTATCCTAGATAGATTCACACGCTGGCCAGAAGCGTTACCTATACCAGATATAACGGCTCCAACTGTCGCCAAAGCATTACTAAACGGCTGGATTTCACGATTTGGTGTACCTGTAATCATCACATCAGACTTAGGACGCCAATTCGAAAGCGCCCTATTTCAACAATTACTACAGCTATTGGGTACACGTCATTTTCGAACTACGCCTTACCATCCCCAAGCAAATGGTTTCGTCGAAAGATGGCATCGTATTTTAAAAGCAGCACTTCTATGCCATAACACTAGTCAGTGGACTTCATATTTACCACTTATTTTATTGGGCTTACGATCCACATACAAAAACGACTTGGATGCAGCACCAGCCGATCTAGTTTATGGCGAGAACCTGCGACTACCTTCAGAATTTTTCATCGACAGCAAACCAACATACAACGAAGCTGATATGGTCAAACAACTGCGTTCATGTATGCGAGACCTGCGACCAGTTGACACCGCTTGGCACGCCAAACAAAAAGTATTCGTCCACTCCGGGTTAAAAAACTGCCAACGAATTTTCATTCGAGATGATCTAGCGCGACCATCGCTAACGCCTCCATACAAGGGACCATACAAAATTATTCAACGATTTCCGAAATACTTTTTAGTGGAAGTAAACAGCAGCGTTATTAAAATTTCAATGATCGTTTAAAACCTGCTTTCATCGCCACTACACAGAGTGTCTAGGAGGGGAGTATTGTGGCAACCTCGAATGATCATTACGGCGTTAATTTAATCTTCGGCGCAGCACTCCTGAAATACAACTCTACATAACTCCTAAAGGCAACGCTATCATATGTTTTTAATCCTTTATTCCTTTTATTATTATATTCTTACTAGTTCTAAAGTTATAACGAATAAGAAATACTTAAATTTCTTCTGCTATTGGACGTGAAGCATAACGCATCATCTTCACTTGTTCCCACATACATATATATTTATTTTCTTTGGAAATTAAAAGATTTGATAACATCTGAAAAGACGAAGCGGTCGCACATAATTAAATATGTATGTAATTTTGTGTGCATGTAAACAAATTTGGCTTTGTTTCATGCGAAATCTCCGATTCGAAAAACACGCGAAGTATAAATTAAAAATTCACCTTTCAGAATTCGTATCCAAAAAATTTTCGGATGATGTTTAAAAATATATCTGTAAACCCTAGAAATTTCGCTTATTTACCCCTTTCTCTCCCAAAAAAAAATCCAAAAAAATCAATTTTTTGAAGCCTCTAATAGCATGCTAAATTCCTATAGCTAAGAATTGTGCAAAATAAAAAAATCTGAAAAGTCTGGTGCTAGTGCTGGTGGAGAGGACATGTATGAGCCAACGCTTTGGTACTTTCACCCCCTAGACCTTCTTCGAGAACACGAAGTGACAACAATAGGAATAAGTACGCTGGAAGACCCCAAAAGCGCTGCTTTCATTTTGTTAGCCTTTTTTGCTTCACATTTTCACACCGAAATTACAAGTAGCGCTAAAATTTCCTATTTTGAGGGCATGTCCGTTCACTTCAACGATTACAACGAAATGATGTCTGAACAACATGTCGCACTTGTGACACGGTATGCATACAAGTCTGCACGTGTGTATCTCGCTTAAACGTAGTAGTAGGAATAGATAAACTATTACTGAATAAGGTCTGATCGTATTCCGCGAATAGAGAGAAAAAAGGCAGGAACCGTTAGGTACTTTTGGAGTAATGAAGAAGTGGGCAGTAATAAGGCGCTGTGTCCTCACAGAATCAGTTCGAAAAGTAACACCGATAGGATCAGAATTTGCTGTGCTATATTAATAAAAAGTATAAAGTGAAGTTATTGTGTTGAAGTAATAAAAAAGTGTAAACGCATATGGGTTGGGAAATAATCTTGGATAAAGTTGATGGATTTTATTTGTTAGAAAATATGTCAAAGTACTATATGTTCGTAGGTTTGTCGAAAATTGTGTCACATGTAAATTAGCTAAACTATCAATAGAGAAATAGTAGGCTGAATTAAATCCAATTCCAAAGATAGACATTCCGTGGCACGCAGTGCATATAGACGTAACGGTGAAGATGATTGAAAAAATTACTTAAACGAGTAACGTAAGTAATTGTTTTGATAGATGCATTTACAAAATGTGTTTATTTTCATAATACCTTAAATGTTGACTCTGAAAGTTCTATTACAGTCGTTAAAGCCGTTGTGTGTTTGATTTGTATGCCTAGTCGAATTATAGTGGATCAAGGCAGTAACTTTGCAAGCTCAGGATTTAGCGAATTTTGTTCTTAACAAAAAATAAATAAAAAGATATAACTACATTTAATTCCTACAGGTGTGTGAGCAGTGCACGCTTAAGAGTATGTTGACCGCCAATCAAATCAGTCAGAAAACGGAGCAAAATGGCTTAACCCAAATACAGTTGGCATTGAATTGTACGGTCAATCGAGTCAACAAGGTTGGCCCATTAGAAATGCTAATCGAAAGAGAAGTTAGACCTTTCGGCCTATTACCAATAGGTGAAGCAGTGGATAATTTAATTGATAGGGAATCTTTAAGAAAACAAGAAAAGGAAAATATGGAAGTTAATGCTCGTTATGACAAACGTGGTGCTTTATTCAGGCAAAAATAGTCAAATGTAATGTAGGATGTGTTGCTAAAGAAGAAAAAAAGGTCACCAAACAAAACTTGTAAGTTCAGAGAGAGAGATATGTTTTAAAATCATTAACAAGCAAACAAAACGTATGCGCATGAATTTATGAAAATAATGCCAAATAGACAAATAAGTAAAGCAGTTGATTTGGACGACTCAAGAGGAGATGCGTATGATTTCGAAGTGAGAAATAAAGACAACAAAATGGCACAGTTGGTATCTTGAAATCCCAAGAGGGGATATAATGACCGCACTATAACTGATGGACTTGTTATAGCGGGGGTCGGAAGATATGGAATCCCAAGAATAATATATTGATCGGACCATAACAGATATGCTTGTATGGCGTGGCCAATAAGTGAGTGTAAAAGGAAATACTTCAGTTGCTAAAGGTAATTAATTTTGCATTTTTGTATTTTGTTTATAGTAGGAGGAAGCACTGCTAAACTTAACCTACACCCAACTCAAGACTCTCCCACGGAACCACCAGGTAAGGTATTACTTCATGGGAGTGACAAGACATTTTACGTCTCCTCTATAACACGGATGAACTGACGCCTAATCTGCTGTAACTGTCTTAAAGTAGTCATGATGAAAATTGCCGCTTCGCAAACAGCTATCCACTTGTCAGAGGACTGACACATAAATGCAGTCATATTTTCCACCGTTAGGCTACCACCTAGTGCAGTTTCTAACTTTTTCCTTATGTTTCGAAACTGTGAACAATGGAAAAACACCTGTTCAGAGTCTTCTATAGACTCCGCACACATCGAACAATACGGACTGACGTCATTTTGAGATTTGTATAGGTAGCCTCTGAAGCACCCATGCCCGCTTAATATTTGGGTCAGTTGGAAATCCAGGTCCCCATGTCGTCTACTTATCCACGTATGGATGTCAGGTGTAATTCTGTGGGTCCACCGTCCTTTAGTTGAGGTTTGCCACCGTTGCTGCCATATAGTTATGCTCTTCTTTCTCTCTTCTCTCTTTTGAATTTCTGTAGTTGACGCTGATAGCTCATATACTAGCTAGTACTCCAGATGCTTCGCTGCAGATAGTTCGGAAAGCAATTGTTACTCTTATTGCTGTGAGTCTATGCACCGCATTTATTGATTTGGCATACACTTTTATGTTTAGTGCCTGTATCCATACTGGAGCAGCATATAGTATAAATGAGCTCATAGCTTTTGCGATTAGAAGTCGGCTGCTGGAGCGCACACATCCTCTATATGCCGTTATAAATCTTATTTACTTTATTTGCAATGTTTGCCAAGTGCTGCTTGAATTTTAGTTTGGAGTCCAATATTACCCCTAAATACTTCAACTGTGGTTGTGAAGTAATTACGCACTCTCCTAAAGTGAAAGTTATTTTTTCCTCAATTTTCTTGGTGCTTATGAGCAATACCTCTGTTTTGTGCTCGGCCAGTTCCAAACTCTTGGAAGAAAACCATTGGTGTAGACCATTTATGCATTCATTACATTTATTTTGTAGGTCATCAAATTGTTAACCTACTGCTACCACTATAAGGTCGTCCGCGTATGCGATTTGCTTAACGTTTTTAGGCTGTAGAACTTAGCACCCCTTCATAAACTAGATTCCATAAGAGAGGGCCTAAAACAGATCCTTGTGGTACTCCGTTTGTAATAGGGTAGGTCTTGATGCCTTCGGTGGTGTCTCTATTTTTAAAATAACTCATAACGATCTCAGTACGCGTGTATTCCATATAGGGCTTCGAATATATTTTCCCATTTAGCAGAGTTGAATGCATTCCTCACATCCAGGGTGATCAGCGCACAATATTTTTTTGTACCACTTTTCCATCTTTTGCTCCTTACTGCTCTTTTCGCAGTGTCGACAACTTCTTTCAGTGCATCGATAGTAGAGCTCTGTTTTCTGAAGCCGTATTGTCTTTCTGATAGTCCGCCGGCTTCCTGGATTGCAATCTCCAAGCGGGTTCTTATTATGCTTTCGTACACTTTGCCCATTGTGTCGAGCATACTCAGAGGTCGATACGAAGAAGGTTCATCTGGTGGTTTTTTTGGTTTTGGGATTAAAACCAGACGCTGGACTTTCCAGGGATTGGGGAACATCCCTTCTTTTATGCATGCGATGTATATTTTCGCAAAAAAAGTGGGCTTTGAAATTATGGCTACCTTTAGAGCTCTGTTTGGTATTCTGTCGATACCAGGCGCTTTGTTGTTTTTGATTTTTTTTTCTATGGCCAATAGTTCTTCTTCTGTAACCAGTGGGGGTGATTCAGCAGCTCCGTTTCGTTGCTCAGCGTTAATAATCGGTTCGTGCGTCGGAAATAATGCCTCGACGACTTTTTTCATGAACGGAGCGCATTGGGGTTGCTGCCGCTTATTTTTTAATTTGGACATACAGATTTTTTAAGCAGTTCCCCAGGTCTACATTCGCTTCCCACAGATTTTTCCAAAACAATTTCTTTTGCTTCGGGTTATAGCTGACTTTAAGAGCTTTTTGTGGCTTTTAAAATATTCTATGAGACGTTTTTCATTTTCGTCGCTTTGATTGCGTTGTAGGCGACGTCGAGCTGCGTGGCAGAGCTTTCTCAGCGTCGCAATGCGGTTGCTAAGTGGACGCCGCCCTCGCCTGCTGCTATTGCTGCACTCCAGGCTGTCTCAAAAACGTCAGTATCAAAATCTGTTTGCTTCCAGCTCCTTTTTGTGTAGTGTTAATGCGTGAGGGTTCCTGGGCCCGAGAGAACGAAACTTGTGCAATGATTGCCATGTGGTCACTATATATAAACATGTCTGACACCTCCCACTCAATGTGCCTGCTAAGTGCGCCATTTACAAACATCAGGTCTATTATAGAGCCTTTAGTTCCTTTTTGATAGGTATTTTTGGTGTCACTATTAATAATTGTGAGGTAGGTTTGGCTCAGAAATTCTAGAACCAGGCGCACACGATGGTTTGAACATCTGCTACCCCAAGCAGTAGACCATCGGTGATTTGCATCCACTTTCTAAAGATAATTCAATGAAGAAGTTTTCAAATTCTCTAATGGATGCGCTGGGACGGGCATAACAGCTTACGAAATATATTCCTCCTATTTGCGCCCATGTGAAACCATTTTTTGCTTCTCTGCAGCAAAATGTGAATGATAGTCCATTGCAGGATCATATTGCAGCTTTGCCACTTGTATATGTGATCTAAGTACTTGGCAATATTGCTCACTCAGTAAGGCGACATCAATGTTCCTTTCTATTATTTTCTATTATGGTTTGTTGCAGCAGTGCTTATGCTGCGGCGCAGGGATTTAAGTTCAGCTGCAATATTCGCATTTTTTCGTTATCTTTAGCAACTCAACGTACTTAGGGCAAGTCGTGCTCAGAACTGAGTGTTCCCCTTTGCAGAGCATGCAAATTGGTGTGCTAGTGCATACTTTTGACACATGTCCCGGGCTTCCACAACGTGTGCAAAGAGGGGACCTGTCGATAACACTGCTACATTTACGAGCCATGTGGCCTGGATGGAAACATCTGTAACAACGGGATACAGGCGAGTACTCCCGGAGGCGACAGATTGACCACTCGATCTTTACTTTGCCTATTTTAAGAGCAGTCTTAGCATCTTGAACCTGCAGGCATATAAGGGCTGTTGGAGTTCCGCATATTTTTGATATTTGCTGGCCCTATATTCTGAAAACCACACTTCTTTTGTAACGCGTCGCAAATTTCTTCGGGGTGGTTATCTCGTCCAGGTCCTTGCGCATTATAGTGACGTTATGCGTTTTTTGCTGTATTACAGCCATTTCTCCAACCACTCCCTCTAGAGCGCTCTCGAACGAGTCGGCTCTATTGTCTGCTTGAGCTTTTAAATCTAGTAACAGGTCTTCTTTGAGCGTTTTCCTAATGTGCCTTACGTTTGTGCCCAGGTCCTGAAAGTCACTATCGCACTTAATTTTCTTGAGAATGTCCGCATATGATCCTCCGTCCTTTTCGGTTATAATAATGGCGTCTGGTTTCGTGTGAATTCTTTTTTCAACCGGCTTTCTCTTTTTTACCACGTCCACCCATTTCTCGGATGCCGGCTTATCGACAAAATTGTCTTTCGGTACAATCTTAATGACCTCACTATATGACACCTGCATCGTTCGCGTTTTTAGGTTTTTTGGTTGGTGGTAAGTAACTTGATAATTTTCGTACCCTCTTTGGCGTATGCTTTTCTCTGGGTATAGGGGATACTTGCGATGCTTTCCCTACCATAGCTCTTTTCAGCGGTTTCTCTGGATTTTCAGCCTTGCGTACAGGCTTTTTATGCAGCTTACAAGGTCTCGCATACATTGATTAACATGCCTCTGACCAGACATCATAGTTTCAAGCTCCTTGATTTCTGTGCCCAGTTTGCAAAAATATTACCAGCTTCACCGTTCTGAATTTGCTCAGGTTTTCCGCATTTGTTATGTTGGTCGGCGTTTTCACAACTTTTTATCGGTCCAGCAGCGGTGGTCTCCTCATTTTGGCCTTTTGAAGGCGTCCTCAAAATCTTTGAATTCCTCCGAAAAGGATTCTCTGGTGTACTTCCCAAACTATTTTCAGAGGCCATACCTCTGCCAGAAAATAGTTGGGAACACCTGTCAATGGGTATATTCAGTCCTTTGTCTTAAAACCTTATTTGCTTTTTTAATGGTTGGCAATGCCGTAACCAAAGGCAAAGCGAAGAAGGAGAAACGAAAAAAGAGAAACAGCTGATCGAAAAAAACGAAACGGAAGATTAAATAAAGTGCACGTTTTGTTTCGCTCTTATAGTATATGGGGAAAATCTAATTTAAGTTTTATTTTGTGTAAATTTACCATACAAATCAAATTTTACTTGTCTATCGACGCCTTGGCGGCATATATTGCAGTACTTTGGATTGTAAATGCGCAAATAAGCATAGAAGCAGAAAGAGAGAAACCGTTAATGAGTGAGGTCTGATCGTATTCTGCGAATAGAGAGAAGAGAGGCAAGAACTGACCACTAACTATTTATGGCGTAATTGATTTTACTTCTGTCTACTATCTGTCCTCGGTAATCAGATGCGTTAGCCGGTGGTTCTAGTTGAACCCTCGTTATAGGAATTTGCTGACTCCGAGGGAAATGCGTTTTGATAAGTACCTCCAGAGATTCTTTTGCAGAGGAGGTCCAATCATTTCCTTCCGCCTTCATGTAGGCAGTATTGGTATATTCTTTGGATAGCTTTTCACTCAGCCTTGAGGTTTCTCTGCAACTTTCTATCGATGTGCAAAAAGATCGCCATAAGTCAGTTTTATCTTTCCTGACTGCTTTTTTGCATCTTTTCATGATATCTTTATATGGTTGCTAGATATTGGTTCCAACACTCTCATTGTAAGACTTCCTTAGTTGCGTTCTCAAATTCTTGAGCTCACTGTCCACCAAGGAAGAGAATTTATAGCTTCATCGCAGAAATGCCTTGCCGTTGTTGAGCTGCTATGTTCTCATTCACTCCGCCTAGGTTTTTTGCGCAAAGGACCTTGCTGTTTTGTGATTGAGCGATTCCTTTTTTGGAAATTTTTCGGGTTTTTGCTCTCATCCTGAGGTTCGGATTGATTCCTTTTTGAGGAAGCTTTCGTATTTCTCTACTATCTTTTGAGGAGCTTTATTTCTTCCTCATCAACGAGGATGCCGGCTGCCTGATCTTTGGCGATCTTACCCAGTATGACTGCCCTCTGGTACCGGTTTAACCCAGCTGGTTCTGGGATTTTTTGGGTTTTTCGGTTGTCTCCTTTAGCTGCCAGCGCACTTTGGTTGGCGCTCATGGCAGCTTTGGAGGTGGAGGCTTCCACTCTTAGTTTTGAGGTGTACGCTGCAGTATCTACCGATATACTTTGGCTGGTATGTCCGGTAGTACTCTTCCTCGTCTCCTAGCTGGAGGCGAGTAGTTCGTCCTCATCGGATTTCGTTATTGGATTGTCAAAGCAGTTTCTGTAACCGTCGCTATTGTCATCAAATTGGTTATTCAGTGTTGTTAAATAAGTTTTGTTCATGTTTGGTCCCACGAGTAAGCCGGAAAGGGTTGATCACTTAGAAGATGGGCATAAAACCTAGGTTTATTCATCCATATCACCATTGTGGGAATTATGAGGTTTCCCTCTTAGTTCGTAAGACTAGCGTGAGTTTCCTTTCGAGATGAGCTCTTTACTATTACTTAAGCCCCTTCGCCACGACAAGGCGACCACCTTAAAGGACATGAGAAGTAATTAAAAAAGTAGACCTTCATTTTATTTAAACTACAAATATTCCTTTGTAATAATACATTTTAAATAAAGTTTCATCAATTGAACATTTATTCATAAATAGAGTCAAAATGATATTGATATCATTACATATGTATGATTGCATATAAACATATAAAAACATAAAGCGAAAGGCTAACATGCGTCTGTAATATCAATGCAAACTTCTGAACATAATTTTCTAACAATTCTCTGCTCTGTTCATGGGAGTTACATATGTATGTATTAGGGTGATTAAAAGAAAATTTTTTTTTTCGGCTTTGGGAAAGGCTTTCTTAGAGGTGTCTAGGAACCTATTTTTTCGAGTACCAAAAAAAATCTTTTTTTTAATCACCCTAGTATGTATCTATACTAAATTACGCAACAATAAACATAAAAATGATACATTTGCTGAATTTCTTAATGAAATTTATAGAACAACCGGAAATCAATAAAATTGTAATATGAGACCATTTCCTTTGCTATTGCAAAAATCAGCTGAAAGGATACAAAACAAAATCACTTTGTTCACAATATTTCGAAGAATCTGAGTAAACTCTTAAGCTATGAGGTTATTACCATTAGTCAGCATTTAAGTAAATATGATTTATAAGCAATAATTATTGCACTATTAACTCCAATGATTATAATTAATAATATAATCCAGAATATAATTAAATATAAAACAACCCGAATAAACACAAAAATCGACACCACCGAAGGTGCAGGGAACATTTATTGTGAAACTATTGTGGAAAAATATATATGTATATAATTTTAACGAAATATAAAGGAAACTTTTAGTAGTGAAAACGACCTCGAAAAATTAAAAGGCGTTAATTCACCAGAACATACATATATAAAAAAAAATTTGAAGTTTTTGCAGAGAACACGTCTCACAGAAGGGTTACTGTTATGTTAATAAAAATTTGGATATGTGATGTTAAGGTCACGGAAGGACCTGGTCGGAGTTTTGTAAGGAAATTTTTTATAAACCTTATAATTTTGGTTTCTTTTCTAATATACTAATAATATAATATATATATATATTTACTGACTACAAATTAAGTTTTAATTTAACATTTCTTAGATTTTTTGAATATAAATGAAGGTATATGTTTTTGACACAGACATCCACAATATTCGAGAAAACAGTTGAAGGCCAACGATTTGTTTGTCTCTTACACGTACATATGTATATGTTTCTACTAATTGGTCAATTATATCTACTTCAGATTTTGTAGAATTATAAAAATCGATTATTTCCGGCACCTTCTTGGAATGGTTTTCAATAAGATTTTTATTATGATGAAAAGTACTCAATACAGTAACCATTTTATACTTTATAAGAATTTATTGAACAATGATGATGTCCATCAAAGAAGGAACGACTGTTTAGTGGTGGTAATCTTCTTATTACTTCTCATAGTTCCCATCAATGTCATATTATTATTCAGTAAAAGTAATGCCAAATCTCGAGTTGTAAAAAAGTTATCTGTATGTTAAATTGCGTCATTCATAACCACTTACTAGATCCAACACTACCCGTTGGTCTTGGTTTCGTTCCGGTTGTGCTGAATCTTTTTCCAAATATATTTGAAAATTTAGACAAAATTTTGTACGCCGAGAGAGTATGTATATAATAAAGGCATGGTTAGCTGCGATTGTCCCTGTTTACGAACCTCACCACACAACTTACTTCCAAAAACCTTGTTAGTCACATTGCTACACAAAATATTAGTCGACCATGAACTTAATCCCAAAGACTGGTGTAACTTTCTCTATACGACTGATAAATGCCTGTTTCTAATTTATATGTATTTTAACAAGTATATATTGAATACCCAAAAATTCAATAAATTCTATTCCATCAACTGGCTATATTCCTCTCGATGTGGTGAAGTTCGCACAGGTCAAATGATTCTTTTATATTTGATATTCGGTAAACTGAATATACAATAACCCGGGGTGTCGTCGAATTATATTTTCTGTTCTGGCTCTAGTGCTATTGGTTGCTGTTGGTGAAAAGTACACGGGAATGTTACTTATATCAGCGTCTGCAATACTGTTTACTTCTTCAATAGTAATGTACTATACTTTTCAGGAGATTCGTCATTTGGAAATTTTTTCAATACATTCTCCTCATCGTCCTCAAAATCACTATACTTATCAATATTCACAATATATTCCATTACTGTCTGCTGTATTAGGCTAGTTTGCTGAATCAGATAAAACTCAATTGAAATCAATCAAAATACTCACCGATGCTTGGTTACGTTTCATTTTACAAAATATCTACAATGTCTCTCGTTTTACACAAAAATTAATTGGCAAAAACGGCGGGAAACTTCCTTTTGCGACTTTGAATAGCAGGTGGCCACTGAATGGCCTTATGTTGCCCACACTTTGGTTTTGATTCTCCCATGTTTTTGTCAAATTATAAAAAATATTTTGCACTTTCTCAAAGCGATTTCACTGAATGCAGGAATTCGTAAAAGGAAATCCCAAAATTTTGTAAAATTTAATGAAATATAAAAAAAAAACTTAAAAAGGTCACGAGATAACCTTAAGGTAACAGACGGGTTAAAAAAAAGTGAATTTGAAAAGCGAGGTAACCGAACCCATCACAAAAATTAGACCATTAAGGCACCGAGCCTTCGAGAGCAGAAGAGACATGCAGACCGAACAGACTCAGATGGCAGCGCTCAATTTAGTAGAGGAGAGAGGAACAGTTGGAGCACATGTGGCAACTTGAACACAGAAACCGGGCCGAAGGAAGTAATGTAAGTAGGCATGCTCTTATAAAAACAGTCAACGACCTGCCGATATTTACGGGGACGGGTGATATTACGATAAACTCGTTCTTCAGCAGCTATCCACAACGGGCAATATAGAGCTACAGAATTTTTTTATTTATTTTATATTTTTTTATTTTTATGAAATTTGTACAATAATAAATTATTTAACAAATAAATATTTATCAGCGCTAGCAACAAGGGCCTTCGGCTGTCTGTAATCTAATATAACGTTAATGGTTAAGGTGTTAGTAGAGCTAATTACGATTTATTCTTAATATTAAACATGCTTTAACAAGTCAGTCTCTTTCAACAATTTGTACATCTTCAGAACGTTTGTGATGTTAGCCTCTCTCAAAAGGTCGAAGGGATCCGTTGTACTCAGGATCTCTTTTCGGGTTGAGTCGATAATTGGACAATGTAGTAAATGCCGAATTGATGCCGGCTCTTCACAAAATGTATAGTTAACCTTCCTATACCCGCGCCAAATATTTTAACACCTATACCCGCGCACGGTGTGACAGACCGAGACTTTGACTCCTCTTACCTTTTTATTTTTCTATAAAACCGTTTATATTTTTTTTATTTTATAGGAACTAAATGATGTAAAAAAAACAAAAAATATCAGTTGTTAGCGTAAATTATGTATTACTTTAATGACTATCAATCTTTCCAAAACTTTCCAAAAAAAAAATATGTACGAAAAACTGTTTCGTCGGTCTCACAGACATGTGCGCGGGTATAGGAAGGTTAAACATTATGGATGGTGTTTTTGCAACGTTTTTTGCAGCGGCGTCAGCGTTTTCGTTGCCAATGATTCCTGTGTGGCCTGGTATCCACATTAGTTTGATTTTTCGAGGTGTGGCTATTAAAGTGTTGCGTATCGCGACTACCTCATTTTGACCATTGGAGGGGCATTCGATGGCGTCAAGGCATGAGTTACTGTCGGTGCAAATAATGAACTTGCCTCGGTGAAGCTTAGCATATGTGATGGCTTCGAGAACAGCGGAGACTTCAGTGGTAAACACGGAGCAAATTGGGTGGAGTAGGCTTTGCCGAATAATTTCTCCATTTTCTTTTGTTACTGCAAATGATGTGTTGTCGCGGAATTTAGAGCCATCCGTAAATAAGAAGTTCCCTCCATTTTGGCTGTAAAAGTGCTTTTCTTTCGCATAAATTGCTCTGTATTTCTCTTGTGGTGTATTTGTTTTTGGAAATTGGAGCGTTTTAATTGTTTCCTCACACAATCAACCACTGTGGGCGGATAGTGGATACTCTAGGCCTTGAAGTATGCGGTATCTGAAGGTGTTTAAGGAATTTCAGTGGTCGACTGATTGCTGGCAAGAATCTTGGCTCCCGTTTTCTTGACATCGCGTTTTTTACGTCTCTTTTTAAAAGATTGTTTGGAGTAAATAGCAGTTTAGGGAGTAAACGACGGCAGCTACCGATTGTTCTTTCAGCGATTGTAGGCAAGCCAGTTTCTGCAAAGAGGTTTTTTAGGGGTGTCGTAGGGAATGCTCTTATGCTTCTCCGTATTGCTACGTGATAAGGCGTGGATATTTTGTTGATTGCAGATGCTGGACAGTTTCCATAGAGTGGTAGTGCGTATTCAACCTTGGAGAGTATTAAGGATCTGGTAGCGTGGACAAGAGTGGCCGAGTGAATATGGCTTTTCTTAGATGTTAGATATTTTATTATATTTAATTTTGTCACAAGACAGTCTCTAACATATTTACAATGTGATTTAAAGCTATATTTAGAGTCTATTATTAATCCTAAAAATTTAAGTTCATTAATAATGCTAATATTAAGGTTAGTACAGAAGTTAGTTAGATTAGAGCAGTTCACTTTTTTGCAAACGTGTAAAATTTTTGTTTTTTCTATTGATATTGTGGTACCAGCAGTCAGGGACCATCAAGTTAACTCTGCTAGGACATTTTCGAAAATTTGAGTGACTTGAGCTAGATTGTTACACTTTGTGTAGAAGACTACATCATCGGCGTAGAGCTGACATTGGATGCCGCGGATATTTGCTGTTCGGAGAACAATTTCATCAAACGCGATTATGAAAAGAAATGCAGATAAGGGTGAACCTTGCGGGGTGCCATTATCTAAAGGAACACTGTTGGACAGAAATCCGTTTATTTTGACTCTACACTTTCTATGCTGGAGAAAATTTTTAACAATTTTTTTAATTTTTTGGCCCACTTCCCAATAGTGATGAGCGATATTTCACTACCGGTGATTTTTTCACTGTGATTGAAAAATCGCAAATCGCAACTGCGATCACATTTTATAAATAGCAGTTCGCTTCTGTGAACTGCGATTGCGATCGCAGTTCGAAACTGTGATCGCAGTTCGAACCTGTGAATTGCGATCGCAGTTCGAAACTGTGTGAATTGCGATCACAGTTCGAACCTGTGAATTACGATCACAATAGCAAATAGCAGAAAAGTAACAACTTTCTTCAGGGTATTGTATATATCGTATATGCTATTTTTCGTCAACGCGGTTTAAAGTTTTGAGTGTAACGCTCTTATAATTTTTAATAGTGGCAGGAAATGTATCAAGTAAAAGAAGTGAAGTATAGCAGATGTTTGAAGTGGTAGATGAAATGTAAGCAAAATGGAATTATGGAATATTTTAATTTGTTTTAATTAAAGTTTTAATTTTACTTATTGTTAAAACCAAATATGAAAGTTTTTTGTGATGAAAACAAGAATTGTAACTAATTAATTTCAGAAAAAATTATGGAATAAAAAAATTGCGGGGTTTTAATATTTTCCCAAAGATTAGGAAACTCCCGTTAATTATTAGATCATGAAAATATTAAAAGCGGGTATTCTAAACAAACAAATTATCACCACACTAATGGTAATTCCTTCTAAGAAATGTGTGAAACCATCATACCAACATACAAATGAACTATGCTATACGGTCTAAGTGTCAGGTAGCCGAACCGCTCCATCATTTGCGAAAATGTAGTGAAAAGAAAGACGGAAAAACTTGACTCGAGTTACAGGAGCCAAAAGAGAATTTGCCGCCAATAACGACAAAATGTTTTCGTCGTTCCCACGACAGTCGGGTCTACGTAAGTGGAACAGATCAGGACGGCCAAACAGTGTCAAATTGGCAGAATCTGCCGCTACAACAACAACAACGATGTTTTAACGTCGACTTAGTTGCGATCGCAATAGCAATATAAAATCACAGTGATTTAAAAATAGCAATCACTGAAATCACAGATATCGAAAAATCACCATATCGCTCATCTCTACTTCCCAAGCGTCAAGTTGTTTCAAAACTATGTGTATGCCGATTCTATCGAATGCTTTTTGAAAGTCTATCGCTAATAAAGACACGTGGTTTTTGGAGAATAAAGCGTTTGAAATAAAGTAGTCTAGATGTAGGAGTGCATCCATGGTGCCAAATCCCTTTCTGTATGCAACTTGATTAGGGCTTATAAGGTTTTTCACTTCAGCATACCACGCTAAGCGACTGACAATAATTTTTTCTAATAATTTTCCAAGACATGATAGGAGCGAAATTGGTCTATAACTGTTTACATCTGAAGGGAGTTTGTTGGGTTTTAGTATTGGAACAATACATGCGGTTTTTCAAAATTGTGCGTAGGGTCCACTATCAAAAACGCAATTGTAAAGCTTGAGTGGTCTACTCCTGACTGAGTTTGGCAGGTTTTGAATTATGGGATATGTAATCTTGTCCAGGCCTGGTGAACTTTCTTTGACTGAGGAGAGGGCAAATTCGAGTTCTGATGGGAGGATTTTGGACTCAAGTTGCTTGGCTGCGATTGATAAAGGGTAAGAGATTGGTGGTTCCTGGTTTAGTCGTCTTGCTTTTAAGTTGCGGAAAGTGTTTGAAAAGGATGAATCGAAGGAGGAAAGGGAGAACTGAGAAGCAAAATTGTTGACAATAGCATGTGGGTCAGAGAGTGGTCCATTAGCGGAATTAATGTACGTAAAGGACATTTGTCTTGGGGAGCGAGTAAGTATTCGTATGTCATTCCATATTTTTTTAGGTTTTGTTGATGGGTTTATGCTGGAGGTGAGTTCTTCAAATGCTTTGCGCTTTGCTAATTTGGCGTTTCGCTTAAATTGTGCGTTTGCTTTTTTGTATCTCAATAGATTTTCTGTTGAGCGAACGGTTTTGTATTGGTGCCACAAGTTCTGCTTGGAAACTTGGAGTGTGGATAGTTCGGAGCTCCACCAAGGAACGGTTTTATTGGATCTATTTAGTTTACTTTGTGGTATGGTGAGGTGAGCTGCTGATCGTATAACTCTTAAGATTTTAGCTGCTTCTTGGTTTATGTTATTAGCAATTGGAGAGGCTGCACTGATTTCTTCGCACATTTGACCGAATTTCTTCCAGTCGGCTTGGTTAGTTTTAAATCTGGGTGTGAATTTTACTAAGGATTGGTTGCAGACTGAGGTTATTTGGGTAAGGATAGGGAAGTGGTCGCTTCCATGCAAAGAGTCAAGGACTTTCCACTGGCAGTTTGAGGCTACAGTTGCGGAACAAAGTGTAATGTCAACTGTAGAAAAGGTGTGGTGAGTCGAAAAGTGGGTGGGAGCACCATTATTTAGTGATATAAAATTGAATGAGATTAACGCGTCTTCAATTTTTTGTCCTCTGGAGTTTGTGTAATCAGATCCCCAGATAGTACTCCAGGCGTTGAAGTCGCCTCCAATGATGCATTGCGTACTGAATTGGTTCAGAAGTAGTGAAATATCAGATGTAGAAAAAGTATCTTTGGGAGGAATGTACATGCAAACAGCCACTATCTTGGTTGTTGTATTGATGTCGATCGCTAGTACTGAGAAACTTGTTTGAATAGGTGATAGCTTGTGTTGAATATTCCTTTTGACTAATATTGCAATTCCTTGCTTTTTACTAGTGATCTGAGGTAGATTGTAGAAATGCCCTATGTAATCTTTGAGAGTGTAGGCAGTTTGGTTTTGGGGTAAGTGAGTTTTGGTTAAAAGAATGATGGATGGGGAATAGTATTTAATCAGAATTTCAAGTTCGTGATAGTTATTGAGGTAACCATTCATATTCCATTGTAAAATTGATAACATGATGAATAGCAAATGATATGGAGGTAAAACGAAAAGTTATGGGAGAACGAATATTTGCATACACACACGCATGTAACTGCTTTTGACACTCTGCGAGCAGAGCGCCGGTAACCACATGCAGTGAGAGATGCATTACATTTCGAAGTCACTGTTATGATCAGCAATGCTCTTTGGCTCAGCTTGTACTGAGTCGGAGAGCATTAGACCACCACAGTCGTTATTTCTGGGCGAGGGGAAGATATGATTGTTACTTGAGGTGGGGTTGATTGTTGAAGAATTGGTGAGAGAGAAGGGTTTGGTCAAAGTAGAATTAAAAGGTGAATTGGTGATTGAAGTTTTGTTGTTTGTTGGCGTGGTCGTGCCAGAAGCCCATGAATGGGCGATAGATTTGTTGGAGTTTGGTAAGCTAGTGTTAGTTGAAGTGTTATTTGAAGAGGTGGAAATTTTTTTTGAAGCTTGAGGTGAATTTTTTGTTTTGTCGTTTTCGGAAGGTTTTGATGTTGTGGAGGCTGAAGTGGGAATGTTTGGAGTGGTTATTTGTGCAGGTAAGAAATTATTGTTGAAAAGGGTGTAAAAGAAAAGGTGGAGGAGTGCTGAGATCTGTATTTAGTTGTCATTGTGAGGGGGGAGACTGCAGTTGACGCATGTAGGAAGGCCTTTGCATTTTTTTATTGTGTGTCCGAGCTTTTGACAGGTTTTGCAGCGCATCGGATTGGGATAGTAGGGACGGACTGAAATTTTTCGCCAGGCTACATCAATTTCCTCCGGTAGCTTGTAGGCATCAAAAATGAGGAGCATTGCACCTGTTGGGACTATGACACCTTCAAGCTTCTTCTGGAATTTATACACTGCACTTACTCCATAATCTTCAAGGCCTTCAATAATTTCTTTTTCAGGCAAATGGTTAAGAAATGGCGCGAAAATCGTGCCTTTTACGGAGTTAAGGTGTTCATGGTAATTGGCTGAAATTTTGCAGATGTTCGAAAGTGTTGTCGTGTTTGTGAATTTTTCAGCAGTTTTTTTATTTTTAACTAGTAAGAGAAGACTTCCGTCGCGCAATTCTGAAATGGATTTAACATCTTTGCTAATGCCTAAAATGGCTTTGAATGAAGCATGAAAAACGTGACAGTGGTTTATTGTCTTCTACTGATTTAAGAACTATGTATTTTGGGTCGTCGTTTTTAGAGATGTTAATGGGGGGGAGCTCAGGGAAAGTCTCTTGAGATTTGTTGGCTTTTTTCCGTTTTGTATGAGGACTAGAGGAAAGTAGGGCGAACCTATTTTCCCCTGGATTGTAGGCCCCAGGGGGCATTATGAACACACCTTACACAACCACTTATAACTATTTATTCACGTTTTTTTTTTTTTTTTTTTAAGAGATCAATTGATACACAGAGAGCGTCACAGAGTAACGAAACGGTATACCGAAAACAGACAAATAAGCGAATACTGATAACACACGAAAAGAGTGAACGGCCGCACGCGTCAGAGGTTAGTCGGTGACTAGAGCTACAGAAAGAAGTGATGCGATCACTCTAATACAGGACCATCCAGGGAGAGGCAAAGAATACAATTATCAACATACCGAAACCGGACAACTGACAGCTGAAGACCCGAGGTAGAGCCGCATCATCTTTATAAAAAGATTGGAAATCTTAAGGTAAGTTCGGTAAATGAACTTTTGCGTAAAGTACAAAACACTAAATATAAGTCGGACTGACAGTATACTATAGGGGTGATAGTTATATTGACTTAAGCAATATAAACAGCTTACTGGTATTTACATTACCGTCTTCACCAATAGGGGACACGGGGCCCGTGCACAGGGGCATCGAAGGACCGACACATTTTTGTCGGGCATATTACACTTTTTTACAAACCAGTAAACTTATCAGAGGGTATTGCTCACATGAGCTATGAACGTTATGCAACATCCCACATCGCATCACCTCACGTCACAGCACCTCATCACACAACAGTTCACAGCACATACCACTACACACACACGCATCAAACACATTACCTAACACCGCTCATTATTACAACGCAACAACCACACGATCATCAACGTGACGAATCGGAATAATCTAATTCACCACCCAAACTATCAAAAGGGATAGATCCGAACGGGATCCTTCTCTTTTTCGTTTCATCCGGAAAGTAAGACGGTCGACCCGCAAGATTCATTTTTTCTAAAACCGCAACCTCCGCACTTTCTTCTTGTGACTTCCCGCCAAAGTGACGTTGTGACGTGAGTCCCGGATTTCGACGCAGTGTCAGTGTGTGAAAACCAATACAGAAAGAAAAAATAGTTAAATTGTTATACTAATAAAAAAAAACTACATATATTCAATTAGTGAAATCAACTTAATAAACATTGAATACAGTGTGCGATTTTTCGAATGTCAAGAACCGATTCTTAATCCACTTCGACTACTGAAAATAGATTTTTAAAAATCGATTATTTTACGAGAAAACTCGATTTTCGAGTAGAATCGGAATCGAGTTTACCATCCCTACTGGCAGCTATCGGGACACATATAAAACTCCGCAAAATAACCACCACAAAAAAAATGATTTTTTTTCCATGTAATTTATATGGAAAACAGAAAATTTGAAATAGGCACCTCTTAATATTAATATTAAGAGCTCATCTTTTGAGTGACTTTTTTTTACACATTTTCGAAAGTTTTGAGCCTGTTTTTCAGTTGAAAAAAAAAAGGTTGCCTCAGAATGGCACACTCTAATGTACATAAGTGAACTAACTTCATCTACATGAAGCTATAACATATAATAATATTAACTACCTGCTTGGATGTTCAATTCGTGTCTCCAAAAACACACTACCAAAAAACAAGTACTCGTTGCTTGAAGATTTCCAGCGATGCCCCTTGGGCTATAAAGCAACAAGCAGGATCGCTTATAACATTCAAGCAAAGGTAGGTAATAATAAAAAAAACGAATAAAGAAATAATAAAAGAATAAAAAGAGAGAAAAAGGAGGCATTACATTTATGTATGTACCAATGTGTGCAGTTTCCGCGTGACATATGTACATACAGTTTTCTTTATTTTTTGCACATTACATTTCTTTCCTCATATTTGAACTAATTATTTATTACATACACATTTATGTATATAATTTAACTTATATACATAGTTACACATATATATATAATTAGATATATATTGTTTATTACTATTTTTTCCGCGCTTTTATACATTTGTGCGATTAGCGAATTGTTATATATTACATTTTTATAACATATGTATATACATACATATATAACAATTACATAACTACAAAGGATACGAGAAAAGCTAAACAAAAGCAATCGTATGAAGCATATGCATATGCAAACATATGGTAATAATACATAGATACATACATACACACAATTTTACGTATTGTATTTTTCTTTCGCGTTCTTGATTCGTTTGCAGATACAAATATACAAAACTAGCTCTTTACCCGCGGCTTCGCCCGCAGTGGAGCCATTAAATAAGTATGAGAGATAAAGGGTAAGGGTATAATAATAGAAATGAGTCAAAATGATAACTAAATTTTATTGCTTGGCTGAGATCAACAATTTTTAAAAATTACTACAGACAAAAAAGTTTCAATACTTTAAAATATGCGTATTGAAGTGCAACAAAAAATTTTTAAATATATTTCACCGTAACAAAAATAAACAATTCTGAATTTTCCCGTCGAGTGCAAATATGTGTAAATTCTGGGCATTAGATACACGTGAACAGGCTACATAAAGTTGACCATGGGAGAAGCATGGGCTTTCTAAATGCACTCCTGCTACTTGTGACTTCTTTATAGTAACAGCAAAGCTAAGCTTGACGAAAAGCTGAACCCTTTTAAATTTGAATGGAAAGTCAGTGGGAACAATTGTTATCCGAGGTATCATAACACTATTTCCCTTACCGACACCTATTAAAATAGCAGCACCAAGTATGTTCTGTCCCAATTTTGTTATCCGAAGCTTTGTTCCATTACATAGCAGAGGAGCATCTAGATTTCGCATAAGCATTACTGGTACATTTAGTTTCAATTGAAGTTTATGTGACGGTACACCCGATAGTTCAAGTGAATTTAAAAACTCCACAGGATATGAAGTACTTAGTTCCGTATCTATAATTGTATCCATTGACAAATATTCCTGAACCTCGTTTAAAATATCAGTGTTGATCCTATTAACAATTTCATTTCTTGGTGCTAATATTGCTCTTGCACACAACCACTGATCACTACACAAATTTTGTCGCAGTTCCGGAAAAACATTAGCAATGAAATCCACATCACTTTCTACTAAATTACAAAATTCTCTTGACAGTAATATGTAGCCTTCAACGTCAACATCTAAACAACCATCACCAATTTTCAACAACATTTCTGCGTAAAGTCCTGAATCCACGTCATTATGAAGATGCACTCTCATATTCGTTTTCAGGCGGCGTTTTTCAACTGTCGACCATAAGCGTGATGATTTAATTCACGCTTGAATTTCTTCTCTGGTGTCCCCCTCTGAATCACTGGGAGGGTTTGACGGAAATCACCAGTCAATAAAACTACCATGCCATTTTGGATATACCAGATTTCCGCTTCCGTGGCATTTTCTAAGAAAAGCAGAGTAAGAATTAACATCAGCGAGTAAGATCTAAAATAATAAAATGACTCCTAACCACAAATATTACGGATTACCTCAAAAATTTGAATAGTTTTATACTGCATGTAACGACAGAAGAAAATAACAATAAATATAGAAAAATTAATATTATTATGTTAATACAACTCTAATAAATAACTTCGACCAAATTAGTTATCACAAAAACGGTATTCACGGACTTTTTTTTAGATCATTAAAAGTGAAATAATTCTTTCATACATAACTTTTGTGTATCTTGAACCACTTTCGCAGCGCAAGGAACGGAAGCCCTCAAAGATAAATAATTTCCCCCGTTTTTTACACATTTACCACTGTTTCTTCGCTCCTATTGGTCGCAGCGTGATGCTATATAGCCTATAGCCTTCCTCGATAAATGGACTATCCAACACAAAAAGAATTATTCAATTCGAACCAGTACTTTCGGAGATTAGCGCGTCCAAACAAGCAAACTATTCAGCTTTATAATATTAGTAAGTATAGATAAACAGACATACATATGTATGTACATAAACAACCACATGCATTTAAATGCAATGTGCATCGAATAATAATAAAACTGCATGGGACACAAATCATAAATTTACAGAAGAGATAACACACACACACACATGTATTAAATTGTACACTTAAAAACAACCTCATGCAGCATAAAACATGTTAAGCAGCAATAAACAATATGCTGCAATACATACTGACATACACACATACACATATATTTAGTTATTTAAGATAGTTTTAAAATTTGTATATAAGCATAGAAAATACTTAATAAAAATCAGAATGAATATATTCTCCCCCGAGATAAGACGTTTCATTTCCCACCACCAGTAGTAAGGAATGACAAATTCTTCTTTGAGGTCAATGTTTGACAACATAAATCAAACATTTTTGGTCCTTCGAGCCGGATAAAGAGCTCGGCCAAATTAAAAAGTCCTGTACTTACAAAACAGGCAAAATACAAAAAAGCCCTGTTCAAAATACAGGCAAATTAAAGCAAAAATAATTGTAAGACGAGTGTATATTCCCGCATATTAGCAAATTAAAACCAAAATAATTGTAAGCCGGGTGTATATTCCCGCATATTAACATCATGACAAATAAAGTCAAATCAGATACATGTGATTTGGATCTTGGAATCTTCATATTCAAGAGGAAAATTCAACTCCTCAGAAAAGTAATGAATGATCTCCACAAAATCACGACAATAAAAAGTGATGATATTAAACATTTGAAAATTGTGTTTCTTCAAATGCACAATTTTCACACAATGTACTTTTCAAACATTTTTCTTGAAGTAGAAAACTTGTATTTTGAAATTACGGCGGAGTATTTCCAAAAAAAAACTTTTTAAATCGAGATTAAAAGAAGGAGAGCCCGAAATTACGTACAGTTCTCTTCAGCGTGATGTGCTGTTGGAAGATAATACGATAGCACAAGAACCAGAAATTTTGTACCATTTTGACTCGGATTTAAAATGTACAAAGGTTCCAATCTTTTATCTACCTTGTATATATCTATCAAACAGCAGAAGTAATAGAGGAAAATAGAAAGGAAAATGAAGTTGAAGAAGAATCAATTGAAGAACTTCGTAAACCTTCAAAAGCTGAAGAAAAACTTATAAGAGTTCGACTATTCTTTCTATCTTCTGTTGAGGAAAAAACAACAGAAATAATAGA
This sequence comes from Bactrocera dorsalis, assembly GCF_023373825.1. NCBI lineage: Eukaryota > Metazoa > Arthropoda > Insecta > Diptera > Tephritidae > Bactrocera > Bactrocera dorsalis. Next base: position 54,325,207 of record NC_064304.1, on the reverse strand, counting down.
GAAAGATAAAAAGGAAAAACAAAATGAATTGGTACCTTCGCATTTATTTCTCCGGCAGGCTCACATTTTGGAGAAATGTGGGACAGTGAAGTCAAGACGAAATCGTTTGAAGACAATGACGAAGCTGAAGAAATCGACCACATTTTGGAAGATGATGCTGAGGTATATGAGAAGGAAGAGGAAAAACAAGTTTTGAACAAACCACCACAATTGCCGAAAAAGCGCAAATATGTTTTAGTTGAGCCAAATCCGAATCGTACCAAAAAAGGAAAAGATTTCATAAATTATAGAAAGCAGCCAAAAATTACAGTTCACAAAACTGCTAAAATGCAGAACCATGTGGAAGATGATTGAATGATTTTACAACTACAACCAAACGGAAAGGACTTCAACGTTGGATTGGTGGCAAACGAAGTAGATGCACACCAGCGACTGCAACAATATTGGGCACAAAAATGAACAAATGGACGGATCGATATTACAAGCGCAAAAGGATTAAATTTAAGAAAGTGAAGTTTAAGTACCATACATATAAATGTCCACTAGTTTTAAATAATCATTTCTTTCCCTCGGCAATATGTTCAAATATCATTGAATATGCTTACTTATCAACAAAGCCGAAATTCTACTAAATAAAAATATCTATTTATATATTATATATTTATATATATTATTATACATACATATGTATGTAAGTTAACACATAATGCCCAATTTCCAGTTGGGTACGAATGTGGTGAGGCCAATACAACATCTCATCATCAGCAGATTGTGTGGGCAACGACCGCCACTAAAGCAACGACATATCAGATTACATAAACAATAACAACCACCAAGGTGGCGAGGCGGACGGACAGCAAGCCACAGTGTCAATAGCCGATTGCGTAAACAGTTGACCAGCGATCGTTGCTTGCACTATCACCAATTGGATAAACAATTGTATGAAGCAGAGTCAGCACGACGCAGACATCAGAGCCAGCAGCGTCGACTACTGGATAAGCGTTCTTAGGGCTTAATGGTTAAGTTAGGTATTGGGCTAGTTTAGATTTAAGTTGAGCATAAGCCGGAGCACACGGGGCCTGGCCAATAAAGAGTACTTGCAAACATATAACTTGTATAATCATTGCCGCGTCCGACGACCGGCTCATACAGTGATTACAGCGTACTTCTTTTACTGGCGCCCAACGTGTGGCACGAAGAGGAAAATTAGCGATCAACAATCAACAACCCAGCCACTCAGCAACGGAATTATCATATTTATTGAAAAATCATGAAAGTGAATGGCACAGCCAATCTTCATCATTTGTGAAATTAATAAAGCAGCATTATATAAAGAGTGAAGTGATCTTTTTTTATTTTTTTTCTTATTGTTTTGGTGGCCGTTAATGATTGCGCCGCGTTTGAGTGAAAAAATACTTGTGTGTGTTAACTTGTTCAAGGTCTAATGAGCCACCCCCCTTACGATAAAGAGCTTTACGATAACTCAGTGCAGGAATTGATAAACCATACTAGCAGGTTACGTGTGGCAGACGTAGTGGAAACAGAAACGGGTATGGACGCAAGACAGGTACAAGCGGTGTTAGAAGCCGCATTGGCGGCACAGGCCGCTCAATGGAAACAGGTTATTGATGAAAAAATTAGTGGCAAAATCGTGTAGGCAGACGTTAGACCTCGTCAAGTCATTGCCAGAGTTTGATGGTAAACAAGAGGAATATATTTCGTGGAGGCAGGCAGCGATGGCCGCCTACGAATTATTCGAACCTTATGAAGGCAGCGTAAAGCATTACGAGGCAGTGGGTATTATTCGGAATAAGATTAGGGGTTCAGCGAATAATGTACTGGCCTTATTTAACACAGTTTTAAATTTTAAGGCCATTGTGGCACAATTAGATTTCACCTACGCTGACAAAACTCCAGTGCGCATTCTCCAACAAGAGTTGTCACAGTGCTATGATGAGATAGACAGGAAACTGACCCTCATAATAAATAAAACGCTTATGACATATAATGCAGCTGCTGCAGCTGTCCTAAATGAAAAATTTAGATGTGATGCCCTAAACACGTTCGTATCGGATTTAAAAAGACCCCTACACCAGGCTGTATTCCCAGCTAGACCAAAGGATCTACCAAGTGCCTTGGCACTAGCTCGCGAGGCCGAGTCGAGTCACGATAGGTACATGTTCGCGGCAACTTACGCTAAAAATGCCGAAGAGAGAGCTCAAAAGTCAGAGGGTCAAAAATCCCAAACTCGGCGGCAAAATAATTATTCACAGAATAGTGGCGGCGATGCCAATCACGCAAAAAATCCACATTACTTCAAGAGTCAGGGCAGAAATAATGCAGGAAAGGCTTCATCATTTAGGCAACGCGAAAATGATAGGGATTTTCGTGGTAGAGGCCCCGAACCTATGGACGTCGATCCTAGTTCGTTTAAATTTAGGCACCCAACGGAATACCAACAGGCACAAGCTGCCGGTATTCACAATGCTCCCGTTCAGGGAAACAAGAGACAGAATAATTCAGAGCGTATGACAGATTTTAGGCGTCAAAGGATCAACAATTTGAATCATTCGGATGTTGATCTGGATTTCCAAGCGTATGAGGTTGCTGCCGCAGCTGCAGTAACAGAGGTACACAATGAAAATGGGGTTGACTACGAAAGTGACTCTATTAATTTTTTAGAGGCCACTCCCGGCTACCGTTCCTTGAGCGGACGTTGGCTGGGAAAACACAAAGGTTTTTAATTGACACGGGGGCGGCAAAAAATTATGTCAGCCCCGTAAAGGAGCTTAAAGGCGTAAAGCCGGTAGACTCCCCGTTTAATGTGAACTCTATCCATGGGTCCAATAAAATCAAACAGAAATGCCTGATAAATATTTTCGGGGTAACATCCCCATTCTTTGTGTTGGATAGTCTAACACTGTTCGACGGAATTATAGACTTTGACCTGCTAACGCAGGTGGGCGCGACTATTGACCTAGACGGAGGCAAAATAAATTATGGTACCATGTCAGAAGATCTGCAATATCATAAGTGCAGCAACGTTAACTTTACAAATGTCAACGACATACAGGTACCAAGTTCAGTGAGGGCAGAATTTAAAAGAATGATCCTGAAAAGGATTAAGGCATTCGCAGACTCTTACGAGCTGTTGCCATTTAACACTCCGGTTGTGGCCACGATCCGAACCAAAGATAACGAGCCTATTTATTCGAAGTTGTACCCTCACCCAATGGGAGTGGCAGATTTTGTCGAAAAGGAAATAAGAGAATTGCTACGCAATAAAATCAGTAGACCGTCAAGGTCCCCTTACAACATCCCAACCTGGGTCGTGGATAAATAACGTCTGGTTATTGATTTTAGGAAGCTCAACGAGCGCACTATTGCCGATAAGTACCCAATGCCGAATATTTCAATGATTCTGGCAAATTTAGGGAAAGCTAAGTACTTTACGACTTTAGATTTAAAGCCAGGCTACCATCAAATTGTCCTCGCCGAGCAGGATCGCGAGAAAACGTCTTTTTCCGTTAACGGTGGGAATATGAGTTTTGTCGATTGCCATTCGGTTTGAAGAATGCTGGAAGCTTCTTCCAGAGGGCGATCGACGACGTCTTACGCGAACAAATTGGCAAATCATGGTATGTCTACGTCGATGACGTCATAATTTTTTCCGAAAATGAATCGGAACATGTCAAACATATAAATTGGGTTTTGGAAAAACTGTGTGAGGCCAACATGAAAGTGTCACGAGAAAAAACACATTTTTTTAAAACAAGTGTGGAATATCTCGGTTTCATAGTAACAAGAGGTGGGGCAAAACTGACCCCGCAAAGGTCAAAGCCGTTCAGGAATATCCTGAGCCTAAGGATTTGTTCAGCCTTAGATGCTTTCTAGGGCTAGCAAGCTATTACAGGTGTTTCATAAAAGATTTCGCCACCATAGCAAGACCTCTAACTGAGATCCTAAAAGGTGGAAATGGCTTAGTAAGTAAACACAAGTCTAGAAGGGTACCCATTAATTTTAGTGAAGCGCAACGCAATGCCTTCGAAAGATTAAGAAACATCCTAGCATCTGAAGATGTCATCTTAATGTATCCAGATTTTAAAAAACCATTTGACCTAACGACAGACGCCTCCGCTCACGGCATTGGCGCAGTCCTCTCGCAGAATGGTAAACCCATTACAATGATTTCAAGAACGCTGAAAGATAGGGAAATGCATTATGCAACAAATGAAAGAGAATTACTGGCCATAGTATGGGCTTTAGGGAAACTTCAAAATTATCTCTACGGAACTAGGGACATCAACATCTATACAGATCACCAGCCTCTAACATTTGCGGTTTCTGATAAGAACCCGAATGCAAAGATAAAACGGTGGAAGGCGATTCACTGCGAGCTACCGGCGCTAGCCAGCATACAACACGAATTGGTAAGACGCTTCCCATCTACCAAATTCTGGTACTGCAAAAACATGGTGTCAGATATTACGAACAAGGATGAACAAAGGGAAATAGTCACTACTGAACACAATCGTGCTCATAGAGCTGCACAGGAAAATGTGAAACAGATCCTCTGTGACTATTATTTTCCGAAAATGTCCAAATTGGCAAACGAAATTGTCACAAACTGCAAAATATGCACGAAAGCCAAATACGATCGACACCCTAGAAGGCAGGAACTCGGCGTTACGCCGATTCCATCGTACGCAGGTGAAATGCTGCACATAGAAATTTTCTCCATAGACAAGAACCTTGGTAGAAATTGCTAGGTGCCTTAAACTTGAAAGAAGAATAAGCGATACAATGGACCTGATCACTCAAGCTACCATTGAATACAACCGGTCACAAATAAAGAGCCTATTGAGGTAATATACGCCTCAACCGAAGAATTCCGAAAGGAAGTGAAAGGTAAAATTGAACAAGCACAAGAGGCTCAGCTCGATAGAAATAACCCGTCAAGGCAGAACAGGGCCTTTGAAGTGGGGGAAAAGGTAATGGTAAAAACTAATAGAAGGTTAGGGAACAAGTTAACCCCCCTGTGTGAGGAGAGGAGAGTAGAGGCAGATCTGGGGACAACAGTCCTAATAAATGGAAGGATAGTCCATAAGGACAACTTTAGATAAAGTACTTAGCCTTAGAAAATGACGACATTAATTTCTAATCACCTTATATTGCTTCTTTAGGTTTTCAATCACAATACTTCTCACTTTCGGGATAGCGGCAGCCAAGTTAACGGATTACATACCGGTAGTGGACGGCGACGCACTAGTATGGAACGAATACAATTACCTGAGGCACTCAACGAATTTGACCGAGTTTATGCGCATGACAGACGAAACTGCCAACATGACGGACCTGTTCCCGCAGTCGCACATGCGAAAGTTGCTAGAGACTGACAATGGACATGTTAGAACATTACTAGCCGCTGTAAGCGTACATCATAGAATGGCAAGAACCCTAGACTTTCTGGGTTCAGCCCTTAAATTTATCACAGGAACCCCAGACGCTGACGATTTCCACCAAATTAGAATGACAGAAGCCCAACTAATAGAATCCAACAATAGACAGGTAGTGATTAACACAAAGACACAGGAACAGATTAACGCACTTACTAGTACGGTAAATGAACTCCTCAAAGAAGCGAAGAAAGAAAAAATCGATACGGCGCACCTTTTTGAAATTTTACTCACTCGAAATAGGATTATAATCACGGAAATTCAGAATATAATGCTCGCAATAACCCTTGCGAAAATAAAGGTAGTAAATCCAGTAATCATTGATGACGAGGGTTTGAAATCCATATTGGTTGGGCCAACCACAGATATAGCAATCATTGAACTAATAGAAGTGTCAACCGTTAAAGTTATTCAGCACAATGATGTAATTCATTTTATAATCAAATATCCTAGAATTAAGTTTTTGTGTAGAAAAGTTTTGATTTTTCCGGTGGTACACAACGGCGTCGTGCTGCAAATCAACGAAAACACAGTGGTCGAGTGCAAGAGCGGAATTTTGGCGGTCAACAACTGTGAAGCAACAACAACTTCAACGTTCTGCAGATTAACTACAAATACAACATGCGCTCTGCACCTTCACACCGGTGGCACAGCACATTATAACACGCAACCGAGTCACCTTAACGCTAGCACCATAGTTGACGATGGAGTTATAATCATTAACGACAGCCCAACCAGAATCGCCATTGATGAAACACCTGGGAAAAATGTAAGTGGCACGTATCTCGTCACTTTCGAGGACCATGTGTTCCTGAACGGCACTAAGTACGTTAACAGAATGAGCAGGCTGGAAAAGGCTCCAGGTATTGCTGCTTCACCCCTGCTGAACATTACTGGCCATGAGACCATTTTAAGTTTGCCTTACCTTCACCGCCTCAACAATCAAAATCTACAAACCATTGACGAAATTAAAGAAGAACTAACGACCGTCACGAGCCGGACACTTGCTTTCATCCTGGGTCTGGGAGTAGCTGCGTTGATCAGTGGCCTCGCTTTCCTCTGGCAGTACAAGAAGAAAACACGAGCATTACACGAGATCAAACTGGTAGTGAAAGATATGGCAACGAACGAGGACGATCGTGTTTCGAAGGGGGGAGTAGTTAACACATAATGCCCAATTTCCAGTTGGGTACGAATGTGGTGAGGCCAATACAACATCTCATCATCAGCAGATTGTGTGGGCAACGACCGCCACTAAAGCAACGACATATCAGATTACATAAACAATAACAACCACCAAGGCGGCGAGGCGGACGGACAGCAAGCCACAGTGTCAATAGCCGATTGCGTAAACAGTTGACCAGCGATCGTTGCTTGCACTATCACCAATTGGATAAACAATTGTATGAAGCAGAGTCAGCACGACGCAGACGTCAAAGCCGGCAGCATCGACTACTGGATATGCCTTCTTAGGGCTTAATGTTTAAGTTAGGTATTGGGCTAGTTTAGATTTAAGTTGAGCATAAGCCGGAGCACACGGGGCCTGGCCAATAAAGAGTACTTGCAAACTTATAACTTGTATAATCATTGCCGCGTCCGACGACCGGTTCATACAGTGATTACAGCGTACTTCTTTTACTTGTACATAAACAACCACATGCATTTAAATGCAATGAGCATCGAATAATAATAAAAATGAATGGGACACAAGTCATAAATTTGTAGAAGAGATAACACACACACACACACATGTATTAAATTATACACTTAAAAACAACTCCATGCAGCATAAAACATGTTAAGCAGCAATAAACAATATGCTGCAATACATACTGACATACACACATACACATATATTTAGCTATTTAAGATAGTTCTAAAATTTGTATATAAGCATAGAAAATCTTATATATAAAAATGAAACCGTTTTCGTTGTCACGGCATCACGCGTGAATGGCTGAACCGATTTGGCTGTATTTTTTTTGCTGTATTTGTTATTATTAGGAGAAGGTTCTTATGTAAGAACAAGTAAGGAAGGGCTAAGTTCGGGTGTCACCGAACATTTTATACTCTCGCATGATAAAGTGATAATCGAGATTTCATTATCCGTCATTTACATATTTTTTTAAACGTGATACCTCAGCTCAAATACCGTATTTGTGTAAAGTTTTATTCCGCTATCATCATTGGTTCCTAATGTATATATTATACAGAGAAGACATCAGATGGAATTCAAAATAGCGTTATATTGGAAGAAGGCGTGGTTGTGAACCGATTTCACCCATATTTCGTACATATCATTAGGGTGCTAAGAAAATTTTATATACCAAATTTCATTGAAATCGGTCGAGTAGTTCCTGAGATATGGTTTTTGGTCCATAAGTGGGCGACGCCATGCCCATTTTCAATTTTTATTAAAAGCCTGAGTGCAGCTTCCTTCTGCCATTTCTTCCGTAAAATTTTGTGTTTCTGACGTTTTTTGTTAGTCGGTTAACGCACTTTTAGTGATTTTTAACATAACCTTTGTATGGGAGGTGGGCGTGGTTATTATCCGATTTCTTCAATTTTTGAACTGTATATGGAAATGTCTGAAGGAAATGACTCTATAGAGTTTGGTTGACATAGCTATAGTAGTTTCCGAGATATGTACAAAAACTTAGTAGGGGGCGGGGCCACGCCCACTTTTCCAAAAAAGTTACGTCCAAATATGCCCCTCCCTAATGCGATCCTTTGTGCCAAATTTCACTTTAATATCTTTATTTATGGCTTAGTTATGACACTTTATAGGATTTCGGTTTCCGCCATTTTGTGGGCGTGGCAGTGGGCCGATTTTGCCCATCTTCGAACTTAACCTTCTTATGGAGCCAAGAAACACGTGTACCAAATTTCATCATGATATCTCAATTTTTACTCAAGTTACAGCTTGCACGGACGAACGGACGGACGGACGGACAGACGGACAGACAGACATCCGGATTTCAACTCTACTCGTCACCCTGATCCCTTTGGTATATATAACCCTATATCTGACTCTTTTAGTTTTAGGACTTACAAACAACCGTTATGTGAACAAAACTATAATACTCTCTTTAGCAACTTTGTTGCGAGAGTATAAAAAATTACAAAAGTTTCCGGAAAACCCCTGAAAACAGCCCTTTTCTTTTTCCCATACAAACGTTTTATTTTGTATATACATACATACATATGTAAGTAAAAATTATTGTTCGTTTGTTAGTAATGCTAACGCTCGAGAACGGCGGAACCAATCTTCATGAAATCAGAAGTTGTTCGCTGCGGATCTCGAAAGGGTTAGATATAAAAAAAACCACATACTTTTCATAAGGAAAAGTCGAAAAATTGGAAATTTCCAAAAAGCGGCTTTTCATACAATTCTTTTTTTGTTTGTCATTCAATATTTTGATTTGTAAATTATTTGAATCGTTCAATTTCGGTCGCTTGCTTTTTTATTCCGGCTATTTAAAAGAAAAATTATTGAAAACTAGCTGACCCCGCATACGTTGTCCTGCGTGAAATTATGTGTTTTGAAATGAAAAGAAAATTGAATTTACGTTGTGTTAAAAATCTTTTATTTTCGATTTTTCTAAATTTTTTCAATGTAACGCAGTTTGATAAACAACATTTTTTAGTTTCTATTCCGGAGCGTAAATGTACAGAGAAGATGGTTTTCCAACTCGGGAACACGCCACGTATAACTGGCACGCACTCATGCAATCGTAGTTACGATAATTTGGCAAATTTAGCATATACATTCGTGATGAGTTCACATTTCGTTGAAGTAAATTGACAAAAGACAGGTGGAATTGATATCAAACCACTGGAACCGAAATTTGCCTATTTCCAATTCTTATCGAATACGATGTAAAATGTCTTCGGCAATTTTGTAATTTTGTTCGTATTCCAAAATTGACGCGAATTTGAAGGCTGATATGTAGAAATGACCATCGCGAAAAGTGTGCGAACTTCAGTGGCATGCAAAGTGGCTATCGAATCGTCCATCGTTTCCATTGATTATCATGTTCCAGCAATTGTAATTGCTTGCATGCTTCTCAAAAAGTTACACACACTCTACTATGCACAGTGCGCAATGACTCAAATGAAATTGAACCACGTACAAGTTAACACACGTAGCCAAACCACCATCTGCTTATTCATTCCACCTGTAGTGCATCGAAGTGCTTACGATGCAACTTACCTTCCGCGCATGACAACAACAGCAATAACAACAGTATGCGAAATCAGCGACAATAACATTCCCATAGGTACGGAAAGTGCTGACGCTTTGTCTGCAGAGTAGCGTGTGACAGCAATAACGACAACAACGGCGAACCGCAGTGGCAGCGGCAGCGACGCTTAGGGTAGCGTTAAGTTAGGAATTGGCTTTTGTTTAGGGAAATAATTAGTCTAAGACCGACTCTGTAATCGTAAAGATTTGGCTGTTCCTGCATAGCAGGAGAAATAAAAGTTTAAAAAAATTATAAGTGAAGAGACTTCATTATTGGCGCCCAACGTGGGGCCACGCGCGGAAAAAGATACGGTAAAATCCTTATAAAAGGATAATAGTCTAACAATTCGCAAGGTGGCCGCGAGCTCGATACCCGCGAGTAACAACCAAAATTTTAATTAAAAATAAAAGCAACGCTTAAATCAACAAGCTTAAGGATTTGCACGTCGCGCCTAGACGTAGCCAGCGAGGGACTGAAGAGAAAATCGGACTAAGCTGTGGACATCCCCATTAAATATAAAATAATAAAATATGATAATTTTTCACATGTAAGTAAAGTGCTCGGCATTCGAATAAATAAATTTTTTTTCTTAACTTGTGTGCGTGGATCAATTATAGTTATCTGAATAAGCGACGCTATTAATGCTCAGGAGCACGACATAGTTAGTGTTATTACAATTTTTCTGGTTTTTTATTCTCGTTTGTGTGATCGTTTTTTGTGTAAACCATGGACGCACAAACGATGCAGGGCTTAATAACAGCAGCCATAAGGACTGCCACTGAAATAACAAAACGAGATTTCCAAGGAACCATTGACTCATTGACTAACAGACTGGCGACTTTAGAGACCCCTACAAGGGTAATAGAATATGAGCCTGCTACAATCACAGGCAATGTTCAATGTGACGAATCTCTGGACGTGATAACATCGCTGCCCGAATTCAACGGGACACAATCACGGTATGTTTCGTGGAGAAATGCCGCTCAGGCAGCGTATAAGGTGTATGAACAATATGACGGTAGTTCCCGTCACTACCAAGCGGTAGCGATCATAAGGAACAAGATTACAGGAACAGCTGACACCGTGCTTGCTTCTTTCAACACGGTTCTAAATTTCAAGGCGATTATCGCCAGACTAGATTTCACTTACTCTGATAAGAGACCCCTTCATATGATTGAGCAAGAGATGTCGACGTTGCGTCATAGCAATAAGAACATCCTGCAGTTCTAAATATGATGAAGTAGAACGAAAACTTACCTTGCTCGTAAACAAAACAGCGATGTCGTATAGTGGAAACGCTGAGCTAATCGGCACTCTTAATCAAAAATATCGACAAGATGCGCTACGAGTGTTTATTTCAGGTCTTAATAGGCCTCTATGCGATGTTTTGTTCTCCTCGAGGCCTGCCGATATGCCCACAGCACTAGCCTTTGCACAAGAGCTAGAAGCTAACCCAGCCAGATCTGCATTCGCCTATTCGTTCCTCAATAGGAAGGAACGACCGCTTGGAGCCATTCAGAGTGCAACCCCATTCATCCCCCAGAATCTCCCTCAATATCGAAGAATGGAAGCCACCCGACAGGATGTGACACCGATGGAGGTCGATCCATCGCTTTCATACCATCGACAGAATAGACAGCAATTGCGTCAATCGATTAACCAAAGCCAGGGAACCCAACCAGGATCCACTGTGAATCCTCTTTCTCAGAGGAATCCGTTCAATACTTACCGGCCCCAAGGAAAGTAAGAAGTAGCTCAAAAGAGGCGAGTGGAAAGCGACAGACAGACGGCACCAAAGATGCAGCGCGTAAACCACCTAGGAACGCAGGGATATGGGGACGAGAAGCAAGGGTGCGATGAAGACTATAGTGGTGACCAGTATATTAATAACGGCGAGGACATACAGTACGACGACCAATACTTGGACGAACCTATTGATGAAATTAATTTTTTAGATCAAAGTCCCTCCTGCCATATGTAAGCAGATCATTCGCAGGGAGGGAATTAAAATTTTTAATAGACACTGGTGCCGCGAAAAATTATGTTTAGGACTTCGATTTCCTTAAGGGCATTAAGGAGGTTGAGAAGCCCTTCCTTGTCAACTCAATCCACGGGACTGATAACATCGAACATAAATGCACTATACATTTCTTCGACCAAAATGCTCAATTCTATATTCTGACCTCCCTCCAGACATTTGACAGTATCATAGGGTTTGAATTCCTTAGAGAAATAGGTGCAGATCTAGACATGAAGAACGGGATTATTCACTATAATGTTAAAAAATAAACTCTTAGGCATTTCCCTTGTCGAGACGTGAACGCTATCCTGTCTACTAATAATCGCGAAAATCGAATATCAAAGTTAATAAAGGAGCATTCAGGAGTGTTTGCCGCACCAAATGAGTCACTTGAAAAAACCAAGTTTATAAGAAGCGAAGTAGAATTCCTCGGATTCATTGTCTCTAGGGATGGAATAAAAACCTCCCCAGACAAGGTGCAAGACATTGTCAAATATGAAGCTCCAAGAACACTTCGTGCCTTGCGGTCCTTCCTCAGACTCTCAGGGTACTATAGACGGTTCGTGAAGGACTATGCGTCAATTGTTAAGCCATTAACGAAATACCTTCGCGGCGAAAATGGACATGTTAGCGCCAATCGTTCTAAAAGCGTTCATATTCGACTGGACGAAGAGGCGATACGAGCATTTGGTAAAATCAAGGAAATTTTAGCTTCAGAGGACGTCCTCTTACTATATCCTGATTTTGAAAAACCTTTCGACTTAACGACCGATGCATCCTCACATGCATTGGGCGCGGTTCTGTCACAGGGCGGTCGACCTGTCACCATGATTTCCCGGACCTTGTCATCCACTGAAGAAAATTACGCTACAAATGAGCGCGAGCTCTTAGCAATAGTCTGGTCCCTCCAGAAATTGAGAAATTATCTTTATGGTGTTAAACAGCTTAACATCTACACAGACCATCAACCCCTTACGTTCGCCATATCGGATAAAAACCCAAACGCGAAACTTAAGCGATGGAGAGCATTTGTGGAGGAATTTTCCCCTAAATTTTTCTACAATCCAGGGAAAGATAATGTCGTAGCGGATGCGTTGTCACGACAGCATATTAATAGTTTGGAAAATTCAGGCTCCTCTACGGATGCTACAGCACACAGTGAGGTATCACTCACTAAAACTATTCCCACAATAGAGAATGCTATTAATTGCTTTAGGAGTCAAATAATTCTTGAAGAAGGTAGCTCCCCATCGAAGACTTCAAAAATAATTTTTAAAACGCAGATGAGGCACCATGTCATCTTTAATGACAGAAATGAACTACCGAAAATCATAGGAGACTGTGTTAATCCTAATGTTGTAAACCGACTATTATGTGATCTACCAACACTTGCAAGAATTCAAGACGAAGTATTAACGAAATTCCCAGGTGTAAAATTCCGACATGCAACGAGGCAAGTGATAGACATAACCAATGAAGACGATCAGAAGGAGATATTGGAAACCGAACATAATCGGGCCCATCGTTCTTTAAAAGAAAACCTGCAACAGATTCAAAAGGAGTATTATTTCCCCAGAATGCGACAGAAATTGAGGGAATTAGTAATTAACTGTGAAATCTGCCGGGAGGCCAAATACCAACGCCACCCCCCGAATCCGACGGTAGGCCAAACCCCTATACCACAGTATCCTGGAGAAATTCTCCATCTCGACATCTATTCAGCGGATAAGAAACATTTCCTGACGTGTGTCGACAAATTCTCAAAATTCGCGATAGTTTCACCCATTGCTTCCAGGTCAATAATTGACGTAAAACAACCTATTATAGATTGCAAGGTGCACTAAACTTACACAAGGACTGAACGAGACGGTGGATTTGATATTGCTTGCTACATCGAAATATAATAGGTCGGTTCATTCCGTTACGGGACAAAGGCCTATAGATGTAGTTCATTATATTCCTCAGCAATTACGAGAAGACATCGTGAACAAAATTGTCAGGGCACAAGCACTTGAGTTAGGTCGATTGAATAAACATAAGAAGTTAAAAACATATCAACCCGGAGACAAAGTATTTGTTAAAACCAATAAAAGAATTGGCAATAAATTAACAAAATTGTATGTGGAAAATATTATTGAGCAGGACTTGGGAACTAGGTCATGATAAATGGTAAACGGGTTCACAAGGCAAACTTGAGGTAAAGCAAGTTTTTTTCTTTTTTCCCAGATGCTCGTTTTTGACGGTTATTTCCTGGACGCAGGCGAAATTATTTAATTACACCAACTCACACTACATGATGATTTCAACTGGGAAAGTTGCTATTCACGACCAATATGGTATTTTGCTACATAAAACTAACTTGACGAATTATGAAACTATAGCGACAGATACGGAAGGGCTGCTTGAACAGTTTCCACATTCTCCTGCAAGGAAATTGCTCCAAGCAGATGCTGGTCAGATCCTCGTTTTATTGGAGACTCTGAAGACCCATCACCGACATTCACGTGGTATCAACATTATAGGTACTGCTCTGAAATACATCGCAGGGACACCCGACTTCGACGATTTTAACGAGGTCGCAACCAAAGAACGTTAACTGATTGAGGCTAATGAACGACAGATTACAATTAACACTCAGCTTCAGACAAGAATAAATAATCTGACACGAGCAATGAATGACCTACTTAAAATTACAAAAGAAAAAATTGTGGACACAGGGCAATTATTTGGGTTGGCTACAGCAAGAAACAGGGCAGTACTAGCAGACCTCACAAACTTAGTTCATTCAGTAACACTAGGAAAGCATAACATAATTGATCCCGTCATTTTAGATAGTGATGATACTAAAATTTTGCTATTTGCCGAACACTTTGCCAATATTACTATAAGCGATATTTTAACAGCCTCTAAGCTAAGAATATTGCAGGATAGTGATAATATTTATTTTGTAGTTAAATATCCTAAAATCAGCAGAATTTGTGAGAAAATTAGGCTTTTACTTGTAATTCATAGTAAGAAGATAATTAACTTAGAAACAGATATAGCAGCACACTGCGCTCCCGACTACCAACCTCTCAGAAACTGCAAAACTGCTGCAACCCTTACATTTTGCCAGCCACTTGCTTCAGCCTCATGCGTGGAACAGCTATTGAATCATAATTCAGCGCAATGTAAAACAACTTCAGCAGAACACATCGCCCCTATTGAAGAAATTGCCGACGGCCTAATAGTGGTAAATGACCAGTGCGTTGGGATCTCAGACGGGACACGGTCAAGCGTTACTATAAAGGGCACCTTTCTCGTTATGTTTGAAGGTAATGTCACCATAAACGGAACTAATCATGTCAACTGGAAAAAAGTTGTTAAATGCCACCCCGAAGCCCCTCCTTCAACGATAGTAAAGTTTACGGAACATATAAAAACTCTATCATTGCCGTATCTGGAAGAGGTACATGTAAAGAACTTGAAGCATATTGCATCACTACAACAAGAAATGGCAACCAAACATTTGATCTCGATTGGTTCACTGGGGCTAGTGGCTATGATGATCATTTTTATGATAATAGCCTACTTTTGGTCCAGGATGCAGCGAAAGCTAGCCGTCATTGAAGTGATTAGAAACGCCGACACTGCAACTCCACCCGACGTGTAAGAGGCACCCGAGGACGGTCGCTTTCAAAAGGGGGAGTAGTTAACACACATAGCCAAACCACCATCTGCTTATTCATTCCACCTGTAGTGTATCGAAGTGCTTAACATTCGACAACAATAACATTCCCATAGGTACGGAAAGTGCTGACGCTTTGTCTGCAGAGTAGCGTGTGACAGCAATAACGACAACAACGGCGAACCGCAGTGGCAGCGGCAGCGACGCTTAGGGTAGCGTTAAGTTAGGAATTGGCTTTTGTTTAGGGAAATAATTATTCTAAGACCGACTCTGTAATCGTAAAGATTTGGCTGCTCCTGCATAGCAGGAGAAATAAAAATTTAAAAACATTATAAGTGAAGAGACTTCATTATTTACATTTATCAATAGTAACCGAAGTTATTAGCAATCGTGGTTTTTCGGGTGGATTTCGTCATACGTGAGGAGGACTTTATTAATTTTATTAAATGAAAAACAAAATATATATTTTCATAATAGCGTTTTTTCCATAGGGTTCCATAATTTCACTTATATTTTTACAAATCGATATTGAACAACTTGGCATTTTGAAGTAAACACTGAGCTCAACACCACGCGCGCTCTAGAAAGCAACTAATAGCCTCTATACCCTTCACTGCTTCTCTCTATTCTAATGCTTTTTGATAAACTATATTTTTAGTTTTATGTTCTGGCGCATAAATAAATAATGTTGATGGTTTTCCGACACGGGAACAGGCGACATATAATTGGCCATGTGCAAAACATGGATTTTCTAGGTTGATGCCACATACATACACTTAGCGACTGCCCTTGCGATTTATTTATTGACATTGTAAATGCAAGCCGCACTGGAAACTGTAAACGTTTAAAGCTGAATGGTATGTCGTTCGGTATCATAGGGATGCGTGGGATTAAAACATCTTCGCCTTTGTACTTCCCTTTCAAAATTGTGGCTTCGATGACGTTGTTCAATAATTTCTTCACCGCAAGCCGGGTACCATTACACAGGCGGGTTTATGTTCCGTAACATAATAATTACTGATCCGGTTTTTAATTGCAGATTATGAGGTGGTAAGCCGGGCAATTCTAGCGAATTTAAAAATTTTGTTGGATAATTGACAACTTCATCTTCATTAGTAATGGAATCAACTGATTTGTAATTCTTCAATTCGGCAGCTATTTTCTCTTGAATATGAAAATTCATTTCATTCACATCAGTACGCACACATTCTTCTTTGAATGGTGGGTGGTGGTTACACCAGATCAAATTGATGAAATCATTTCTGCGGAAATTCCTCATGCAGAGAAAGATCCATTATTCTACGAAGTGATGAAAACCTTGCAATAAATGCTCGAAACACTATCCACGTGCTTTTCTTTCGGAAACGCAAACTGGAAATGATGGATATCCACTCTATCGTCTAGCTCATCAGACGACAATGGCAGGACATTTACTATTCAACTTAGAGTAGTGAATATCGAAGTCGACAACATATGGATCGTACCATATTCGCCACTATTGTCTAATTCACATTCAAAACTCATGCCAATGTTTGATATTGTACTTAGTTTGGTGAAATCGACTTTTCCGACTGTTGTGCGTTTCGCAGTTCATTTGGAGAATGGCTAAAGAGTGTTTTTCAACCCAGAGAATACAGTACAGCCAGGAAACACTTCCAACAACAAAATTTACATTGATGAGTTTTTTCTCAACTTGCGTCAGTGATTCGTTTATGAGAACATTGCTCTATTTGGAAATGCCTTGATATTATGCATGGAATGCATCGCCGAAGAAATAGGTACGCAGAAAGCAAGGCCAACCAATAGATTGACATTTAGGTGTGTTCTCAACTAATTCCTTAGCACGAATTTAGATAATCCACCCGAAAAACTACGATTGCTAATACCTTCGATTGCTATTAATAAATGTACGATTACGTCGTTCAGTTTGATTTGAGTCATTGCGCACACTTTTCGCGATGTTCATTTCGACATATCAGCCTTCAAATCAGCGTCAATTATGGAACACGAACAAAAGTACATTGCCGAAGACATTTTACATCGTATTCGTTAAGAATTGGAAATAAAATCTATTAAATATATTTGCAAGTATGTGAACAAAGGTAGTGACATGGCTTTCTTCGGAGTTGCTACCGAAAATTAGTCAATGTTCGTGGTCCAACATCATTCCAACATCTGCGAACTGTTAATGGTGTATTGTGTGACACATACAGAGAAGCCTGTCAACATTTGGGATTGTTAGAGAATGACACTCATTGGGACCAGACTCTCGAAGATGCTGTGATTTCGTCAAATACTAAACAAATATGAACATTATTTTCTATAATTTTGTCTACATGCTTCCCATCTGCACCGACTGATTTATGGCATAAATACAAAGATCATATGACGGAAGATATATTGCATCAGATGCGTCTTAGAACATCGAATGCAAATTTGCAAATGAACGAAGAAATTCACATAAAGCATTAATTTTAATTAAGGACATGTGCTTGATGCTTACCAACAAAGTATTAATACAAATAGGAATGATAGGACCCAATCGCCCAATGTTCGACTCATTTGATCAAGAATTGAGACGCGAAGCCCAATACAATTCCGAAAAATTACGAGAAATGGTTGATAGAACAGTTCCTCTTTTAAATCAACAACAAAAATATGCTTACGATACGCTCATGAAAGTAGTGAACGATGGAACTGGCGGATTTTATTTTTTAGATGCTCCCGGTGGAACTGGGAAAACTTTTTTGTTATCATTGATTTTGGCAACAATTTGGTCGCAAAATGGAATTGCACTAGCCCTAGCTTCATCAGGTATTGTAGCTACGTTGTTGGAAGGCGGTCGAACAGCTCATTCAGCTCTCAAGCTGCCGTTAAACCTTCAAATTAATGAAACTCCAACTTGCAACCTTTCGAGGAATTCTGCGATGGTCAAAGTGCTGCAGCAAACAAGATTGATCATTTGGGATGAATGTACGATGGCACATAAAAAATCTTTGGAGGCATTAGATCGCTCGATGCAAGATTTACGAAATAACAAAAACCGGTTTGGTGATGCAATGATACTATTGGCAGGTGATTTTCGACAAATATTGCCAGTTATTCCACGCTCAACACCAGCTGATGAACTGAATGCCTGTTTGAAGTCGTCCATTTTATGGAAATACATTAAAACACTTAAATTAAGTATAAAAATGAGAGTCGAATTGCAGGAAGACCAGTGTGCAGAAGTGTTTTCCAAACAACTGCTCGATATTGGTAATGGTATTATTGCTGTTGATACATCATCTGGATACATTACATTCCCTACCAATTTTTGTAACTTTTGTGAATCAAAGACCGAACTCATGGAGATGGTTTTCCCAAACATTGCTCAAAATTACGTAAATCACATTTGGTTAAGCGAACGTGTTATACTATGTTCAGACCGACACTTAATCACACGATTTCGGCTGTTGAATGGATTATCCCACTAATCTTAAAAATTTATCAAGATTTCGCCATACAAAAATGACAGTTCCAAATCACTTCATTGAAATGATTTGAAACTGATCCACGCAAAATCTTTCTGTGCGACTCTGATTTTGCGCCATCTACTTGTCAGGATTGGAAATCTATTACATTATCACAGCTGATTTAGACACTACAAAGGGGAAAAAATGTAAACAAACAAATTTCTTTAAAGCAATGAATCTAATTTCACCTGAAAATCGACTTAACAAATGAAAAAATGCATCCACTATTTCTATTATATGGAAAATATTTGAAAAAAGACGGCTTTTATTACAAAATACTATATGACAATGTTTTCTTTTGATAAATATTAAGCGATGTGACTTCATGAATGACAATAACAGCTGTTTTTTGATCTCTCTAACGGCAGTGAGAACACTGTTGGGTTATGAAATGATTAAATGTAATCTAATCTTTGAAATTTTCGGTCTGAACATAATATTATATTGGCCGCAAAAATGTTGATGGGAATGAAATGAATTTTCATATTCAAGAGAAAATAGCTGCCGAATTGAAAAATTACAAATCAGTGATTCCATTACTAATGAAGATGAAGTTGTCAATTATCCAACAGAATTTTTAAATTCGCTAGAATTGCCCGGCTTACCACCTCATAATCTGCAATTAAAAACCGGATCAGTAATTATTATGTTACTGAACATAAACCCGCCTGTGTAATGGTACCCGGCTTGCGGTGAAGAAATTATTGAACAACGTCATCGAAGCCACAATTTTGAAAGAGAAGTACAAAGGCGAAGATGTTTTAATCCCACGCATCCCTATGATACCGAACGACATACCATTCAGCTTTAAACGTTTACAGTTTCCAGTGCGGCTTGCATTTACAATGTCAATAAATAAATCGCAAGGGCAGTCGCTAAGTGTATGTATGTAGCATCAACCTAGAAAATCCATGTTTTGCACATGGCCAATTATATGTCGCCTGTTCCCGTGTCGGAAAACCATCAACATTATTTATTTATGCGCCAGAACATAAAACTAAAAATATAGTTTATCAAAAAGCATTAGAATAGAGAGAAGCAGTGAAGGGTATAGAGGCTATTAGTTGCTTTCTAGAGCGCGCGTGGTGTTGAGCTCAGTGTTTACTTTGCATGCCACTGACGTTCGCACACTTTTCGCGATGGTCATTTCTACATATCAGCCTTCAAATTCGCGTCAATTTTGGAATACGAACAAAATTACAAAATTGCCGAAGACATTTTACATCGTATTCGATAAGAATTGGAAATAGGCAAATTTCGGTTCCAGTGGTTTGATATCAATTCCACCTGCCTTTTGTCAATTTACTTCAACGAAATGTGAACTCATCACGAATGTATATGCTAAATTTGCCAAATTATCGTAACTATGATTGCATGAGTGCGTGCCAGTTATACGTGGCGTGTTCCCGAGTTGGAAAACCATCTTCTCTGTACATTTACGCCCCGGAATAGAAACTAAAAAATGTTGTTTATCAAACTGCGTTACATTGAAAAAAAATTTAGAAAAATCGAAAAAAAAGATTTTTAACACAACGTAAATTCAATTTTCTTTTCATTTCAAAACACATAATTTCACGCAGGACAACGTATGCGGGGTCAGCTAGTACTTAATAAAAATCAGAATGAATATGTTCTCCCTCGAGATAAGACGTTTCATTTCCCCCCACCAGTGGTAAGGAATGACAAGTTCTTTTTTGAGGTCAATGTTTGACAACATAAATCAAACAAGAAGCTTAACGTCGCCCTTTCATGGGCCTCTTCAGTTTAGGGAACAAGAAAAAGTCACAGGGGGCCAGATTTGGGGAATACGGTGGCTGCGGCATCATTAGCGTGTTGTTTTTGGCCAAAAAGTCGCGCACAAGCAACGATGTGTGAGCAGGGGCGTTATATTTTTTTGATATGTAAAAATCGAAGACGATCCAAAACACGTGCAAGCAAAGCAGCTGCCAACAATTAAATGAACATTCAAAATGGCCGAGCTTGTCGGCATAAGTAAGAGACATGAGTACCAACATAACGCCACAAAAAATTCGAAATTCCAATATACGTAACTCGCGAAAATTCAAAATTCGCGATACTTTTTGAACATACCTCGTATGTGTATGTATGTATAATAAATACAATACAATATAATAAAATAATGTGGAAATAAGTGAAAAAAAGAGAGCTAAAAACTGTAGTCAAGTAATTTTGACAGCAGGTTATGCATTGTGAATGATGCACATTAGAAGAGCAAGAGAAAATAAACAAAAAAAATATACTTAAGTGTGTAAGTGTATGAATATTTTCACTGCGATTTGTGGAATTTCTTAGATGATTAGTAAGTTTTATACAACATTTCAAAATGTCCAATACTTCATAATAATGATTTTAACTTTAGAATGAATTTAAAGATTCCCTTGAATTTCCTTCAAGAAACAATTGTTGATTTCATGCTTCCTCGCAAACCCAGCGTTGCCATATTCGCATTTTATTGAAAAATTTAGTTAAAAATCTATTACTGTTAAAAATTAGTAATAGATTTCTTTAGAGCTGCATATCTGCAAGTTTACCGCAGGAAATTTTCTTTACCATTTCTTAAGTGTTTTTTATATAAAGTTTTTAGATTACTTGAGAGCTGGAAACCACTCTTAAACTGAGAATAATCTGGCCGTTGGTGACCAAATTTTCGTACTGGTGCTAAACTGAGTAGGCTTCAGTCTTTTGTAAGACACCGTAAACCGTATAACTTTCTTGCTTTACCTTTAAGATATCTTTTGAAGTTATTTATAATCACATCACGAATTTCTTCCCTCTTTTGTTGGTTGGCAAATGCTTTTCGCTTCCCTTTTCATCTCTTGGAATCTAGCCCATATATTGTAGTCGAGTGAGAGGTAGCGTGCAAGATAATTTTCTTTCCCTCCGCATTTATATTATATAATTAATTACAATTTTTTTAAGTTAAATTGAATTATTTTTTTGCGATATGAATGTAAAATTTAAGGGAAGAATTTAGTATACCGTCCCAGGATATCAAGGATAAAAAGGATATGGTCGGATAGAGGAGATTAGCCGCAGGAAGCTTATAGTTTCCGAGTTATTCGCGTTTAAAGTTTAAAATTTGAAATATTTTATTTACATATTATCGATATATAAAATTAATTTTGTACTTATATTTTTCAGTTTTATATACACTAAAACATCACTTATTCATTTGCACACATTTATTTTATATACTATAGTGCAAAAATTGCTTTTAATATATATTTCAATTATTGTTGAATTATTATTATTTTAGAATAACAAATGAATTACAAACAAACAATCAGCGTTACCTTATCGACATCATTTGTAAAAATAAATTTGTCAAATAATCAGTGTTACCATACTAACCTAACCTAACTAACATATCCGAACTCCTTTTTGCGTGGACGGCTTTCGGCCGCGCTTAAAAAAAATAATCCTAGTCGGTCAAACACCGGGGTGTATCAGATTTTTTTCGCGTTGAACTCCTTTTTGCGTGGGCTGCCTTCGGCCGCGCTTCAAAAAAAAATAACCCTAGTCGGTCCAACACCGGGTGTATCAAACTTTTCTTCGCGTAGAACACTTTTTTGCGTGCAAAATAAGTAAAAGAAATAAAGTAAACAGATTATACCCCAAATAAGAGAAACAAAACATAAAATATTAAGAAATTATTTTAATTTAATAAAACAAACGTGTATTAAGGCTTGTATATAAATTGCATTAATTGTATATATAACTTTACAAAAGGATCTTCGTGTTTGTTGGCCACATTTTTCCGCCAAACATACTCAACAATTAAATTCGCGAAGTTTTCGGGATTATTGTGATTGTCCCTCGCAAAAACCTTTTAACTACACGCCACTGGGATTCTATACGCTGCGTATGTGTTCCATCTGCAGCCACAAATGGATTGTCCGTATCGCTATGATTTACTTTTCGGTGCTCATACCCGTGATTCGCCAAACCATCGTACGCCTTCCAGATCCTTTTCGGCACCTGAACGTACTGACGGTGCTATTTCCCATCACGGAGGGCACTATCGGCAGTCTATGCACCCTGCAAGTCCTTCCTCTAGGAATGAGACCCTCCTCTTCGCAAAAAGATATGCAGCTCTCCCTCGTTTGGAAAGTGTGGAATATTTTGGCAATATTCCACATTTCCTTCACCTCCGACACGCTAAATTTGTTCGTTCTATGAACACGAATAGTCGCTTTTTCTTGCAGATCTACACATAATTGTAACGAAGTATAGAAACATGATTTAGATATTATTGGAACGAAGTTCCTTGCGGCAGGCTTGGAGGAGATAGGGATTTTGCGGGACCTAACTGAAAAAAAGTGATAGTAAAACCGTAAAAAATAACCCGTAAGAAAAAGACTGTAGGATCGCTATAGCGATATTATAGCCTACCTTTAGGTTTTGCAAAATAATTAGGCATGAAAATCTGTAACATTATTGTGTATGCAAATTAGTTTTGGGTAAGAATTGTGCTTGCACTAAGTACGTTTATGGAGAGTTGAATTGTTACATATTTTTTGGCGCAGGTTTTTCCTAATGGTTTATTTTAGCGAAGAATTATTGGCAGTTCCTTACGGCAGACTTGGAGGAGATAGGGATTTTGCTGCGGGACCTAACTGAAAAAAGTGAGAGTAAATCCGTAAGAAAAAGTCCGTAAGAAAAAAGTATTAATAGCATACTTTTAAGCGGGCTCTAAGTGTTCGCTTCCCTGCACATTTGTTCACCATTGAAAAAGTTTACGTTGCGCTTTTGTGAATAAGCTTTAGAGCTTTGAATGTGTCATTGTGTTGCCATATGTTTTCAATTCGTTTTCCTTAAAAAGTATAATTAATTGAAAACAATACATATTGGAACGAAATTCCTTATGGCAGGCTTGGAGGAGATATGGATTTTGCTGCGGGACCTAACTGAAAAAAGTGATAGTAAAACCGTAAGAAAAAGACCGTAAGCTCTTCGAGCTCAAAAAGCTATTTATAAGTATCTTTGTTTGAGACCCAGGATCTTAGGCCCCTGTCACAAAGACTCCGGAAAGCGTTTTGTTTCCGGAAAGAAAAAATTAATGAAATGATGACGCTTCCCTCTTTATCTCATCTTTATTGACTTCCAAGAGGCGTTCAATACACTTCATAATCTGGAATGCATTCGATAATAGAGTGGTCCCCTTAAAAATAATTGATTTAATAAGACGGTCTACTCCGATGTGGGTTAACGTACTTTGTAAGAAAAAGAGCTCATTAGTTGAATAAAACCACCTATACGATGGTAGAGAGTCTTCTTTATAGACTTGTCTAGGTCCAGAACTAACCATATCCCAAAATTTAACCTTTTATTATTAAAAAAAGAAAACACCGAACAGTTATAAATGTGGTAGTTGCAGATTGTTGGGAGGATTAAAATCATTTGTATGGGCACGTCCCAATCTTTTGAGTTTTGTTCACCTAACGGTTATACGTATCACTTAAAACTAAGCGAGATAGATATAGGGTTATATATACATCTTCTTCTTCTTCTTAATTGGCGTAGACACCGCTTACGCGATTATAGCCGAGTTAACAACCGCGCGCCAGTCGTTTCTTCTTTTCGCTACGTGGCGCCAATTGGATATTCCAAGCGAAGCCAGGTCCTTCTCCACTTGGTCCTTCCAACGGAGTGGAGGTCTTCCTCTTCCTCTGCTTCCCCCGGCGGGTACTGCGTCGAATACTTTCAGAGCTGGAGTGTTTTCATCCATCCGGACAACATGACCTAGCCAGCGTAGCCGCTGTCTTTTAATTCGCTGAACTATGTCAATGTCGTCGTATATCTCGTACAGCTCATCGTTCCATCGAATGCGATATTCGCCGTGGCCAACGCGCAAAGGACCATAAATCTTTCGCAGAATTTTTCTCTCGAAAACTCGCAACGTCGACTCATCCGCTGTTGACATCGTCCAAGCCTCTGCACCATATAGCAGGACGGGGATTATGAGAGACTTATAGAGTTTGGTTTTTGTCTGTCGAGAGAGGACTTTGCTTCTCAATTGCCTACTCAGTCCGAAGTAGCACCTGTTGGCAAGAGTTATCCTGCGTTGGATTTCTAGGCTGACATTGTTGGTGGTGTTTACGCTGGTTCCAAGATAGACGAAATTATCTACAACTTCAAAGTTATGACTGTCAACAGTGACGTGAGTGCCAAGTCGCGAGTGCGACGACTGTTTGTTTGATGACAGGAGATATTTCGTCTTGCCCTCGTTCACTGCCAGACCCATTCGTTTTGCTTCCTTGTCCAGTCTGGAGAAAGCAGAACTAACGGCGCGGGTGTTGAGGCCGATGATATCAATATCATCGGCATACGCCAGCAGCTGTACACTCTTATAGAAGATTGTACCCGCTCGATTAAGTTCTGCAGCTCGAACTATTTTCTCCAGCAGCAGATTGAAAAAGTCGCACGATAGGGAGTCGCCTTGTCTGAAACCTCGTTTGGTATCGAACGGCTCGGAGAGGTTCATCCCGATTCTGACGGAGCTTCTGGTGCCGCTCAACGTCAGTTTACACAGCCGTATCAGTTTTGCGGGGATACCAAATTCAGACATCGCGGCATAAAGGCAGCCCCTTTTCGTGCTGTCGAAAGCAGCTTTGAAATCGACGAAGAGGTGGTGTGTGTCGATTCTCCTTTCACGGGTCTTTTCCAAGATTTGGCGCATGGTGAATATCTGGTCAGTTGTTGATTTGCCAGGTCTAAAGCCACACTGATAAGGTCCAATCAGTTCGTTGACGGTGGGCTTTAATCTTTCACACAATACGCTCGATAGAACCTTATATGCGATGTTGAGGAGGCTAATCCCACGGTAGTTGGCGCAGATTGTGGGGTCTCCTTTTTTATGGATTGGGCATAGCACACTTAAATTCCAGTCGTTGGGCATGCTTTCGTCCGACCATATTTTACAAAGAAGCTGATGCATGCTCCTTATCAGTTCTTCGCCGCCGTGTTTGAATAGCTCGGCCGGCAATCCATCGGCCCCTGCCGCTTTGTTGTTCTTCAGGCGGGTGATTGCTATTCGAACTTCTTCATGGTCGGGTAATGGAACGTCTGCTCCATCGTCATCGATTGGGGAATCGGGTTCGCCTTCTCCCGGTGTTGTGCTTTCACTGCCATTCAGCAGGCTAGAGAAGTGTTCCCTCCATAATTTAAGTATGCTCTGGGCATCGGTAACTAGATCACCTTTGGGGGTTCTACAAGAGTATGCTCCGGTCTTGAAACCTTCTGTAAGCCGCCGCATCTTTTCGTAGAATTTTCGAGCATTACCCCTGTCGGCCAGCTTATCGAGCTGTTCATACTCACGCATTTCGGCCTCTTTCTTCTTCTGT
Source organism: Bactrocera dorsalis (assembly GCF_023373825.1). Taxonomy (NCBI): domain Eukaryota; kingdom Metazoa; phylum Arthropoda; class Insecta; order Diptera; family Tephritidae; genus Bactrocera; species Bactrocera dorsalis. The sequence continues at coordinate 54,298,941 of NC_064304.1, read as the reverse complement.
CTGCAAATGCGTCTCGCTTCCCTCTTCAACTCTCGGTATCTATCCCATCCCGCACGTGTTGTGGTCGATCGTAACGTTGCGAGGTAGGCAGCCTGTTTTCTCTCCGCTGCGACACGGCACTCCTCGTCGTACCAGCTGTTCTTTTGCACTTTCCGAAAACCAATGGTTTCGGTTGCAGCTGTACGTAAGGAGTTTGAAATGCCGTCCCACAGTTCCCTTATACCGAATTGTTGATGAGTGCTCTCAGAGAGCAGGAGTGCAAGCCGAGTAGAAAAACGTTCGGCTGTCTGTTGTGATTGCAGCTTCTCGACGTCGAACCTTCCTTGTGTTTGTTGGCGTGCGTTTTTTGCTGCACAGAGGCGGGTGCGAATTTTGGCTGCAACAATATAGTGGTCCGAGTCGATGTTAGGACCTCGGAGCGCACGCACATCTAAAACACTGGAGACGTGTCTTCCGTCTATCACAACATGATCGATCTGGTTGGTGGTTTTTCGATCCGGAGACAGCCAGGTAGCTTGATGTATCTTCTTATGCTGGAATCTAGTACTACAGATAACCATATTTCGGGCCCCGGCGAAGTCGATCAGCCTCAACCCATTTGGGGATGTTTCGTCGTGGAGGCTGAATTTACCGACCGTAGTGCCAAAGATACCTTCTTTGCCCACCCTGGCGTTAAAGTCGCCAAGCACGATTTTGACATCGTGGCGGGGGCATCTCTCATAAGTGCGCTCCAAGCACTCATAAAAGGCATCTTTGGTCACATCGTCCTTCTCTTCCGTCGGGGCGTGGGCGCAAATCAGCGATATGTTGCAGAACCTCGCTTTGATGCGGATTGTGGCTAGACGTTCATTCACCGCAGTGAATGATAGTACTCGGCGACGGAGTCTCTCTCCCACCACGAATCCAACACCAAACTTGCGCTCCTTTATATGGCCACTGTAGTAAATGTCACAAGGACCTACTCGTCTCTGTCCTTGTCCCGTCCATCGCATTTCTTGGACGGCGGTGATGTCAGCCTTTATTTTCACGAGGACATCAACCAGCTGGGCAGCGGCACCTTCCCAATTAAGGGACCGGACATTCCAGGTGCATGCCCTCAATTCGTAGTCCTTATTTCGTTTGCCATGGTCGTCATCAAAAGGGGGGTCACCCATCCGAGGCTTGTTGTTAATATTCGCTGGGGGTGTTTTTTTACGTGGCGGGTCCCAAACCCAGCGCACAACCCTATGCAGGGGATGTTTCGCCTTCTCACGTTAGCTCGCCTTCAAACGGATGTTCTTAGGCTACCCAGAGGATACTTGGTCAAAGACCGGAAGTCGTGAGCTGCTTGAGTCATATGCAAAAGAATCGTTTCTGGCCACTCCCAAGTGAATGGCGATCAGAGAACTTTCCTCACTTGCGTGAACTTCTACACATGACTCCATCCTCCACACATGACTCCATATATATACATATATGTGTATAAACGATCTGGACGAAGAGAAAAGTTGAATTTCGGTTTATTGTCTGTCTGTTCGAACACAAATCGCCACTAACCGAAAATATATAAAGTTCCATAACTAAGCGCTCAATTAAGCACAAGGAATGGCAGTAGCTAAGGGCACCTGTGGGCACAACTTTTTGAAAAAGTAGGCGTGGCCCCGCCGCCTAATAATGTACATAGCACTTAAACCACTTAAGCTACAACAACCAAATTTGCTAAGTAAAAATATTATAAGAACTTCTACCGACCAAAGTGAATGAAATCGGCGGATAATCCCGCTCATTTCTACTAAAAGCACGATAAATTAATAACTAAATACGCCAGAGACCACCAGGATGGTATGAGAAAGCTTTATGGGAGCCGCTTTGAAAATTAGACGATAAGTGTGGCACCGCCAACATTTTGTTGTAATCCCATATCTCGGCACCGACTGACCGATTTCGACAAAATTTAGTACGTGGCATTCTTCTTACATTCTTATGTAAAAATGGACGAAATCGGATAACAACCATGCCTACTTCCCATATAGCACAATTTTAAATTCCACTTGATTCGTTCAGTTTCCAGTACACAAATCAAGTAGCTATGAATATAACTTCGCACAATTAATATCTTTAGTGTATGCCATCTTATGACCAAGAATTGTTTAAGGCCAATCAAAACTGTTCAAGCCCCCAGGAAACCGTATATTTAGACCCCGGTACCTATTTTCAGATTTTGTTATGTATTCTTGTAATGTTAAAATAATAAAAAATTTATATTAAAATATTAATTTACATTTTTTACTTGAAATTTCTGACTCTAGACTAAAATATTCCCTTAGCATCGTATTGGACAAGGCTACACGCGGAACGGGAGGAATAAGCTGGGGTCAAAGTAAAAGTTTCGAAGACCTAGACTATATGGAGACATTATATGTTTAATAACACACACCTTTCCAAAAAGAAACCCATCAATGGGACAAGAAACTGCAGCGAAAGTAAGCCTCGGCTAAATTAAAGAAGTGCGGATAAACACCACTTATACCTAAAACTTCCAAGTCGATTGTAGAGAACTTGGAAATGTGAAATTCTTTTAGTTACTTGGGCAAATTATAGGCATGCACATTTGGTTTTACCAAACTTGACTATTATTTTGTTATTTTAATAATTTGTCTTACAATTTTTTTTTTATTTTACGTAATTCATTATTTCTTAAAATACTAAATTTTCTTAATACTTATCTGTACTTAAATAAAAACTAATCAGCAAAATTTGAGAGAAAAATCAAGACAACCTGCATAAAATTAAGCACAATTTTTCTTTGCAAATTGTATCGATTCTACAATAGCCGAAGGAACTTTGTTCCTACCTGGTGTCCCACGACACCACATTTCTTTTTTCAATATTTAATTTATCATACCTGATGAATAATTTGCCATTTTCTTCAAAAATATTTGAGTAATTCCAATAAAAATTGTATTGAATACGTCCACACAGCTTTTCTTCCAAATACGAAATAATTATAAAAATGACAAAAAAAGTACCGTTGCTTTAAAAGTAGCAGTACTTATATCCGTTAGATGTCATTGATGTTAGAGTGGTTGTTATACCCTCTATGACATTGCTACTTCTTCGCGTAGAATTCCTTTTTGCGTGGGCGGCCTTCGGCCGCGTTTCAAATAAATAACTCTGATCGGTCCAACACCGCGGTGTACCAAATTTTTTCCGAGTAGAACTCCTTTTTACGTGGGCGGCCTTCGGCCACGCTTCAAACAAAAAAAATAACCCTGGTCGATCCAACACCGGGTGTATACATTTTTTTTTCACCCGTAGAACTCATTTTTACATTGGCGGCCTTCAGGCCGCTTAAATTTTTAATATATTTTTTATTGTTTACCAACGATTATGTTTCCTGTATTTATTAAAAGCAATTTTTGCACTATAGTGTATAAAATAAATGTGTGCGAATGAATAATTGATGTGTATATAAAATTGAAAAATATAAGTGCAAAATTAATTTTATAAATCGAAAATATGTAAATAAAATATTGCAAATTTTCAATTTTACCCCTTTCGCGGACACACGAAATTTAGTAAATGTTATCAGAATGACACATGCATTTATTTGGCTTATAAAACCGATAACCACTCACGAAAATTTCCGTTATAGTTAACAAAAAAAAACAAAACAAATCGAACTGGGACACTAACTTAAATCTGATTGCTTCTGCAGTGGCACACAATAAGCTACTACTTATAAAACCAATGCAGTAGACGTCGCCTATGTCCGACGTGTTTATATACGATTTTTTTTCTATGTCGGCATATACCGACGTGTCCAATTTAAGCCATTCGTTGTGTCGGATTATGCCGACGTGTCCGCGAAAGGGTTAAACGCGAATAACTCGGAAACTGTAAGATTCCTGCGGCTATAACCATATGTATTCGTGATCTGGAGAATCTTCTCTATCCGACCATACCCTTGGCACGATTCCGATTACTTTGGCGGAGGGGTTGAAAAACCGATAAATGGGGTATGTGCGGATAAGGGAGCTTCTCCAGAGGAGGAATATCCGAAAATAACATTGAAATAGCTTATATTTTTCAAAATATTCACGATTAAAGATTCAAAAATTTGCACTAAAAACACATAGTATTTCTCTAAGTTTCACTGACTTTTTTTACATTTTTCACTTGGTATATTTAAATATACACTTTAAACATGGAAATAAGTTAACATTTCACTTTTATTTTGTAATATTTTACCTAAATTTATTAATTTAAAACCACTTATAACACTCATCGTTGCAAAGGTTTTGTTTACAATTATGAGGAAAACAAGCGTTGCCACATCTTAAACACCAAATTTGTAGGATTCTTAACGATATTTCTTTGTTTGTTTCTTTGCGTGATTCTTTTTTCTATATTAATTATAATAAAAAATACTTTCCAACATTTTTCAAATTATAATATTCGAATTCAACTTCAACCTATACGGACGTGTTTTTCATGCGCTCCGCAGAAACTTTCGAAAAAAACTAAAATAAAACAAAATAAACAAATATTAAAAAAGTGCATTCAGTGCAAACGTTAGGCAATAACGCCGAAAGTGCAAATCAAAACATAAAAAACCACAAACTGTTTGTAAACAAAAAAACATAACAAAATAACAAATAATAAGTGGAAATAAAACAAAAAAAATACAAAGGCATGAGCGCAGCGCAGCCCCACCAACAAGGCCGTAGGCATTCTCTGAATGCCTACTTCAGCTTTGTCGAGCCTGCGAGTTCAGCTCCTACCAACAAACAAGGCAACGGTGAGAAGGATGAGTCATCGCAGCGACCAACTGAGCAGCAAAATAAGCAGAGCTTACAAAAAACTAAAGCAGGAGAGAACGGCAGTCAACAACGGCCAGCAGCAAGCATGATCACACCAACTAAACAGGTACCAGCAAGTATGCAGGCAGCGAAGAACAACATAAAGCAAGGTGAGAATGTACCAATAAAAAAAGGCCAGTCTGTACAAACTGGCATTGACCGCTACATTAACATAAAAAGGAAATTAAGTCCTTCAAAGTCAGCGGTCAATCCCAAGAAATTCCAAGGCGGTACACCAATTAAGAATAAAACGGAAGTTTTAAATGGCAATAGGTTTGCCTTACTAAGCAATGGAACAGACGACGATGCCAAGGGTACCACCACAGTCGTTAATGCCAAACCACCTCCAATATATTTGCGCGAACGTAGCAGTAATGCTCTCGTTGCTGAAATAACTAAAATTGTAGGTACTAACAATTTCCATATAGTGCCTTTGAAAAAAGGCAATATAGATGAAACAAAAATTCAGTCCTACACTGAAAAAAGTTTTATGGACATAGTTAAATTTTTGTCAAATAAAAACAAAAATTATTATTCGTATCAACTGAAGAGCTCTAAGGGCCTAGTTGTTGTAATCAAGGGTATAGAGTCCGCCGTAGACTCTAGTGAAGTCAAAGAAGCATTGGAAGAATGTGGTTTTGGAATTAAAACAGTTGTAAATATATTTAATAGAAACAAAATACCACAGCCAATGTTTAAAATTGAATTGTTGCCGAATTCGAATAAACTTAAAAAAAATGAAACCCATCCCATTTAAAATTTGAAATATTTGCTGCATCGTAGAGTAACTGTGGAAGAACCACATAAAAGAAACGGTCCGGTACAATGTACTAACTGCCAAGAATATGGGCATACTAAATCATACTGCACTCTACGCAGTGTTTGTGTGGTATGTGGTGATTTACATCCCACTTCTAAATGCACCCTTAAGAAAGAAGAGTTAAATAAAAAATGCAGCAATTGCGGAGGGAATCACACTGCTAACTACAGAGGTTGCCCTGTATATAAAGACCTGAAATCTAAGTTGTCACAGGGAATTCAAGCACGTCGTAACCAAATGTTACAAACGCCCCGTAATGAAATTATAGCAACCTCAGAAAAAAGTACAAATCCTATTACTTCTAACAATAATAATATGCAAGGAAGCTATGCAAATGTAGTAAAAGGCAACACTGTGCAAATGCAACTCCCGCAAAATCCTCCAAATGGAGGTATTGAGACTATGATTATAAATCTTACACAGTGCGACACAATTTATGTCTACCATGGAAAACATGATCCAAGATTTAATAAAATCACAAAATCAGATGCTGCAAAATTTATTAAGTAAAAAATGAGCTTACTAAATATCTGTATATGGAATGCTAACGGTGTTAACCAACATAAATTAGAGATTATCAGATTTCTGTCTGAAAAGAATATAGATGTAATGCTTATTTCAGAAACTCATCTAACAAATAAAAATAATTTCAACATACCGGGATTTAGACTATATGTTACAAATCATCCGGATGGAAAAGCGCATGGTGGCACGGCAGTGTTGATTAGAAATCGTTTAAACCACTATGCTCTAGAATCTTATGCTACACCACAGTTACAAGCTACAACAATATCACTAAAAAATCGGGGATGTGACTTAAACCTTACGGCTATATACTATCCACCTCGTTTTAAAATTACAGAAATCGAATTTAAAGACTTTTTTGAAACTCTAGGCCGAAGATTTCTAGCAGGTGGAGATTACAACGCAAAACACACGTACTGGGGCTCACGTCTTATTAATCCGAAAGGACGACAGCTGTATCAAACTGTTATAAATAGGCACAATAACCTTGAAATAATATCTCCTGGTAAGCCGACATATTGGCCTAGTGATCGGAAGAAAATACCAGATTTAATTGATTTTGCTGTTATGAAAAATATAGATAAATCGCACATAACAGCAGATACATGTACTGATCTATCTTCTGATCACTCTCCGGTACTAATAAAATTATGTGAACAACCCATATTCGTTAATCCAAAAGTGGGTCTAACTTCTCATAAAACAAATTGGCTAAAATATAGAAAATACGTCAGTAGCCACATTAATATTGAGTACAAAATAAATACAGGAAGAGATATTGACGAAAGTATAAGAGAAGTCAATGATATAATAACCAGCGCAGCTGTCTTAGCAACACCAAACAAAAGCTATAAGCCGCTTGGTTTCAGAAAAATCTCTAATAGAGAAATAGAAATGCTTGTAAATGTAAAAAGGCGTGCAAGACGTGAATGGCAGATAAATCGTTCCCCTTCCACTCAGCTTCAATTAAAATCTGCTGTACGTAAATTAAAAAACGCGCTTAAACGTGAGGAAGAATTGAACACCGAAATGTATATAAAGAAGCTGTGTCCGAATTCAAACAAGCAAAATTCCCTTTGGAAAGCCCAAAAGTCCGTGAAGCCACCAACTGACTCCAACATGCCTATACGAGACTTGGGAGGAAATTGGGCTCGAAGTGACGAGGAAAAGGCTAATTGCTTTGCAAATCACCTAGAAAAGGTATTTCAACCCAATTTGCCAAAGAACAACTTTAAGCTGTCAATCTTACCCAACACAGCTAAAGAGTCGCTCGAGCCTCTTATGACTTCACCTTCTGAAATCATTGGTATCATCAAAGAACTTAATCCAAAAAAGTCGCCGGGACATGATAAAATTTCCCCAAAAATGCTAATTGAGTTACCAATTATTGCTGTAGAGGTGCTCTCTTTGCTCTTCAATGCAATTCTTAGTTTCGGATACTATCCAATTTCATGGAAAAAGTCGCAGATTATCTTGATAGATAAACCTGGGAAAGACTTAACACAGCCGTCTTCATACAGACCAATCAGTCTTCTACCCTGTCTTTCAAAAGTATTTGAAAAAGTATTACTATCAAAGATGTCTCCTTTCCTCCACGAAAATAACACAATACCAATGCATAAATTCGGATTTCGTGCGAAACATGGCACAATAGAGCAAGTAAATAGAATTACTAACGAGATAAGGAAAGCATTTGAGCACAGGGAGTACTGTTCAGCAATATTTCTAGATGTAGCTCAGGCGTTTGATAAGGTGTGGCACGAAGGTCTTTTATATAAGATTAAAAAAATTCTACCTTTAGAATTGTATAGAACCTTGGAGTCTTATTTAAAAAATAGAAAATTTACGGTAAAAGTGGGAGATTTCATATCTGATGAACGTCAGATAAGGGCTGGTGTACCCCAGGGAAGTGTTTTAGGCCCAACACTATACATCATATATACAGCAGATCTTCCAACAGCTAACAATGTATTAACTTTTGCGGACGATACAGCAGTAGTGAGCCGTAACAAATGCCACATTTTAGCATCAAGAATATTAACGGAGCATTTAAGTTCTGTCGAAGAATGGCTAGCGAACTGGCGTATAAATGTGAATGAACAGAAGTGTAAGCACATTACATTCTCGCTAAGACCAAAGATGTGCCCGGCAGTAAAAATAAACAATATCTTAGTACCCCAAGCGAATGAAGTAACATATCTTGGTATTCACCTAGATAGAAGGCTCACGTGGAGAAAACACGTATCTAGTAGAATAACATGTATGAAGATTAGAGCTGCAAATTTAAATTGGCTTTTAAATAAAAACTCCAAACTTAGCCTAGACAACAAAGTGCTCTTATATAATGCGGTCATAAAGCCGATTTGGATGTATGGCATTCAACTGTGGGGTACGACCTGTGCAACTAATATTGATCTAATACAAAGGTTCCAATCAAAAATGCTTAGAACAATCACGTGTTCACCATGGTACATGCGTAACGAAAATATCCATAAAGACCTTGGTATTCCTATGGTAAAAACAGAAGTAGAAGACAGCAGAATTAAATATATATCTAAACTCCGAGATCACCCAAACCCTTTGGCTAATGCTCTGGTACATTCCTGCGATCAAACACGACTTAAAAGAAGAGATATGCCTGCGTATTAAAGAGCGACGTAACACCAAAACAGCTCAATCACTTGCTTGAGTCTGTCTAGTTTTTAAATAGATTTAAGATTTCATTATTTATTGTTAGGCTTTAAGAAAAAGCAGATACAATAAATAAAATAATTTTTGGAAAAAAAAAAAAAATCATAATATTGAGTTGTGAAAACTTTTTCCATATACATGTGTATATAATAATATGCGATTTATGTTCAATAAAGATAAATAAGTAAACATCTATGATAATATTGTAAAATTTATATTATATTGGGGTGACTGAAGTACTTTCGCGTAGTACTCCTCTCGCTCTAAAAAAATATCCTTGGTCGAGCGAATACCCGGGGTGACCGAAGTACTCTCGTGTAGTACTTCTTTCTGCGTTAAAAATAAAAAAATAGATTGACTTTTTGTTATAAAGTGGTTAAAGTGGTTATAATTTTTGGTTATCATGCACTTATGTTGAAACAAAATTTGAGTTTTCGTTATAAATTGGATAAATTTGGTTATTATATCTGTCAGCGATTTCCATTTATTTTTGATGATACATCGGTTTGTATTTTAGGTGACGATATATATATTATTGTATTTAAAATATGAGTTTGAGTGCATAATAACCAAAAAATATAATTACTTTATACCCAAAACTGAAATTTTATAGGTTATATTTATAAGGTTATATTTTTCGGTTATCATATACTCATATTGGAACAAAATTTGAGTTTTCGTATTGTACTGTATATTTTACACTTTATTACGTAATATTATTATTGGGGTACTCACAACGTGTCTTAAAGCATCATAAAATCATAAAGTCAAGTTTTTATGCTAGTGTAAAAAAATTGTTGTTGGATTGCATACTAAAATAAGTTTACGCAAATACGACTCTGAACGCTATGTATTCGGTTCGTCATAACTGATCAGCTGGTTTTTGTTTACATCAGTTTGCTTTTGTGTTGTTGTTACATTTGTGTTTAAATTTAAATTTCTTTTGGAGCAATATAATGTTATACAGGTAATATAAAAATGTGTAATAAATACAATTTAACTAAGAAAATGCGCTGTTTGACAAAAGCAAACCAACCTGATTGATAAGTAATTTACGACAACAAATTTATAACGACGTGTTCACAACCATTGTATTTTGTCTTAATTTTTGTTTATGACTTATAACATTATGACACGTTGTGAGTACCCCATATATAATATTACTTATACATATGTATATATAATAATATTATATAATATTACTAATACATGTATATAATATTACTTATTTGCTTAATAATTTTAAAAAAGAAAATATCCATATGCTTGAATAGGGGCATTTTTGCGAAAAAGAGGAATTTCAGCGAATTGCCTTATCATCACATGGCAGCGCTCCATTTCGTCTTAATTTTTGGTTAACAAATGAGGTTCAAACGAGTGTAAAATGTAATTTTTAAAGTAAAGATTTTTTAAGTAAAAAACCTGCTAAAAGTGTAAAATGCGAATTTATTTTAAAAATTATAGTGTAGTTTAATTAATTTGAAGAAAAAATGTAAATAAAGTGTGTTTATCGTGGTGAAAAAGCTTTTCGAAATGTTCGAATTTTGCGAATTTTTGAACTTTAAGGTCGAATATCTCGTAAACTACGCGTTTGCTTAGTGCTAACCCTATATATTTTTTAGTCAGGAGGACTTCCTCTTTCCAACGGTACCTTCAAATCGCGGCGCCAAATAAATCGGAATTGTGCCATACCCTTTTTATTCCCGAAATCCTGGGACGGTATACTAAAGCCGATCCAAGCATGAAAGGCAAAGCGGTCATCTTACATAGCAGATGTTTACTTTGGTTCGAAGTCTATTTATGAATTGCTTAGCAAGCCGATGAAAGTTGTATGAGTATGTAAATAAGACATAATTGATACGATTAAAATTATCACACCTCTTAATAATCGGATTACCAGAGAAACGATTTTGTCATCAGTTATCAAAGATTCTGAAAATGGCATCACAAAGGGGTTGCTTGTGTTTATTACCAAATGCTTAGTTTGGTGTGTTGTCTTGTCATATCCTGATTGATTAAACTTAAAGTTCGTTTGGGCTTAAGTTTGTTCGTACTTGAATTATTGTAATCGAAAATGTGCAAGTGTTTAGCAGGGAACGTAGCATGCTGGTGAGTTCAATAAGTTCTTCATAGTACCAAAAAGAGAATGGCATACCCCACTTTCGGGCTAAAATGTGCATGCACAGATTCACATTTAGAAAATATTGACTTAATTCGCGCTGACTTATGTTTTTGAATAAATGCAATTTAAGTTCAAAAATTTAACTAGTAAAATAAAGCGATTTTTTTGAAAAGATGGTCTAATTTTGTTGCAAAATATCTTAACAGTTTTGTCTTAAATTTACTTTAACAATAAATAGAGCTCATTGCGTTAAAAACAAGAATTTTAACTAAGATTTAGAATGGCATCACCCGATTTCGGGGTTGGTAAAGGTTCAGGAGAGCGGCTTTTCCGAAAACGTACACCAATTTTCACGGGAAAGGTCTTAAATTATTCGTTTTTAGTTCTAATTTACGAATAGGCGCGTGCCTTTAAAATCAGTATTTTCTTTGTTTTTATCAAAAAACATCGTATTTCCCGAAATCAAAAATTCACTTTTGCACTTTACACGTCTTTGGATGTTGGAATTATACTTTCTATAAGTTATATTCACGTAATTATTGATGTTCTTTCGTTAATCAATAAGATAAATAGGTTTTTTTTGTTATTTTTATAAAAATATGAAAAACTTTACAATCACTACACTTCAACGAAAATGGCAAGGTATGTTCGAAATTATGGCACAGCTGTTGTAAATTCGAATGGCCACTATCGATTCATGATCGTTTTCGAATTATCGATATTCTCAATATTTGAGGCTATAAATTTTCCTATTATGTATTTCTCATTTTTACCAATTCTCGATCAGCCTCAAATTTTGAGAGTATCGATATTTTAATTTATTTATATTTTCCCAATTATTATTATTTTTCTATTGTGTATTTCTAATTTTTACCAATTTTCTTTCAAACTCGAATATTGAGAATATCGATATTTTAATTTATTTTTATTTTTCCAATTAATAATATTTTTCTATTATATATCTCTCATTTTTATCAATTCTTGTTTAGTCTCGAATATCGAGAGTATCGATATTTCGAACCCGATCACTTCTTGTATCACTAGTTCTCAATTGAATTTCGAACAGTGATGCCATTTATAGCGTGAATATTGTGCAAAATCGAAATATTTTTTATTGTTTTTATTGCAAAAAAACAGAAAAATAGATAACGCGCCATATATATTCGTAAATTGGAATTAAAAACACGAATTTTAAGACATTTCCCGTGAAAATTGGTGCACGTTTTCGGAAAAGCCGCTCTCCTGAACCTTTACCTCGGGGTTAAAGTGGGTATGTACGGATAGATCAAGAAAATAATTAGGGGTATTCTCTTGCTCTTGCAAGATTGCAGATTGCAAAAATACTACACCGAAATACACAAGGGCACGAGAGCACCCATTGCAGAATCTAGTGATATATGAGCGACTGATTCAATCAATTTATTGTAAATGACTATTGTGCATGGCTATTGTAAATTGGCGCACCTTCTGCATACATTTTTAACAAAAAAAACTGTAACAAAACTTTATAATTTAAATAGAAATTATAAAATCTAATTAAAATTTACCTTTCTCAACAATTTAACGACGTAATATGTCTTTATGTAAAATGGCAACTACAACAGGGTTGCAATTTTATTTTTGCGTGACATTACACGCTAATATACATGGGCTTTGGTCTGACATATTTCACAGCCCTTGCAAATATTTTTCTGCGTGTGTTTGTTGTTGTGCCGTTGTAAATCTGCAATGCTTGCACCGTGCACCGGGTTTTGCAAGAGCAAGAGAATACCCCTTGTGTTTATTAAATATAAATCACATATTATTCATATATTCATATATTCATATATGTATGTACATATGTATAATATGTTTGTATATGCAAAAGTGTTCACATATTCAATTTTAGCTTGAAAAATCTTCATTATAGTTTTTATAGTTAATAAAGAAAAAAGAATCACTCGAAAGTACAAACAGAGAAAACGCTGTGAAACGCTAAAAAATTCTTCACTTTTGGTTTTTAAGGTGTGGCAACGCTGGTTTTCCTCGTAAATATAAACACTCTAATCTTTTCAGCCATAAATTTGATAAGTGATTTTAAATTACTAAATTTGGCTGAAAAATTACAAAATAAAAATGAAAAGTGAACTCATTTCAATATTAAGAGTGTATATTTAAATATAGTGAGTGAAAAACTCTTAGGGCAATTTTTGAATTTTTAAACGTGAATATTTTTAAAAATATTAGCTATTTTTACATAATTTTTAGATATTCCTCCTCTGGAGAAGCCCCCCTATCCGTACATGCCCCATTTATACGGAAATTCGGTTTTTTTACTCCTCCGCCAAAGTAATCGGAATCGTGCCGTTTTCGTGATATTTGCATTAAAAGTTAAAAAAATCATATATGTATTTCAAACGCGTGTTTCTCCGATTTATAAAGAATTTTACACTTATATTTTGGGGAAACTTTAGTATACGATCCCACGATTTCAGGGTTAAAAGTGGTATGGTTGGATAGGGCTGATGCTCCAGATTAAGAAAATATAGAATTGTTGCCGCCGCAAACTTATAGTTTCCGAGATATTTGCATTTAAAGTTGAAAAGTTTGCAAATTTTATCTTGCAATTTCTCGATTGCTAGTAATTATTTAATTCATATTATGCCTTTTTTATGCACTTATACTTCATTACATTGTTTCTACATATTTATTTTTGGGTCGGCTTTAGTATACGATCCCACGATTTCAAGGTTAAAAGTGGTATGGTTGGATAGAGCTGATGCTCCAGATTAAGAAAATATATAATTGTTGCCGCCGCAAAGTTATAGTTTTCGAGATATTTGCTTTTAAAGTTGAAAATTTTGCAAATTTTATCTTGCAATTTCTCGATTGCTAGTAATTATTTAATTCATATTATGCCTTTTTTATGCACTTATACTTCATTACATTGTTTCTACATATTTATTTTTTAGTAATTATTTAGTTATTTGTTTAAAATAAGCATTTTATATTTTACACAATTTTCATTCCATGCACAATAACAAAAGTATTCCGTGTTTACAGATATTAAGTGTTGCCATAATTACACATATATCAATGGAATGATGGAATGCGCGGCGCAACCCTTTTCTTATTGTGCAAATGCAGAGAATTGTAACTAAAATAAAATAATTAAAATAAAGCTTTATTTACAACATATATTAAAAAAATGATTATACAGAAACGTTATAGTGAAGTGTTAGTAAGTGAAAAGTGCATAATATAAGTGAAAAAGTTATCCACAATATACAAATTATCAATGTTTCAATTTTAATTGCAAATATCTTTAAAATATAAGTCAGCGGCAACTATATACATATACATATTTTCGTGATCTGGAGAACGTCACATTTCCCATCCCCGAAATCCGGGGATGCTATTCTAAATTTTACCCTTTCGGGTGCAATTCCGATTTCTTTGGCGCCACGATTTGAAGGTACAGTAGCAAAGAGGAAGTCTTCCTGATTACAAAATATATAGGGTTATAGGTACCGCAAACGTTAGTTTACGAGATTTACTTTACCACATTAAACACACTTTACTCACATTTTTCACTTCAAATTATTTAAAGTAAACTATAAACTTTTAAATAAATCCACATTTTCCACTTTTAGCAGTTTTTTGCCTAAGAAATCTTTGTTTTAAAAATTACATTTTACACTCGTAGTGAACATCATCATGTATGTGCTAAAAATTACGACGAAATGGAGCGCTGCCATGTGATAATAAGGAAATTCGATGAAATTCCTTTTTTCCTAAAAATTCCTCTATCCATGCATATGGATATGCTCTTTATTTAATTTAATAAACAAATAAGTAAGGGGCCATCCATAAATTACGTCACACCTTGAAGGGGGGGGAGGGTATCATTCAGAAGTGACATTGTGTGACAAGGGGCAGGGGGGGTCACATTTAAAAATTTGTGATGTACAAACGTGAAATTTATAGGTAAACAAAAAATGTTAAACATTTATAAACACAATCTTTGTTTTTTAATATTTAAGTTGTAACGAAGCTTTGGTATTAACATTGGAGTCACAGGGAGTGATGACAACGACGCTAAGTTTGCTCCATTATTACTACAGATATTATTAAATCTCCAAGCATCATCCCATCTGAAACAAGTTCCATATCATAGATATTGCCTTAGTGTCGAGTCATACTTATTTAAAAGATCGTGTAGCATATGTGGCCTATATTTTTCTTCATATAAAGCCACCAATCAACACAAATAGTCACATAAAAAACAAGAAGACGATATTGATACGAAAGATGTTCCTGACATCCAACTTCAGAAGAAATGAAGTACCTGATTTACCAGTAATAAATGATTAAGTATTTTAATTAGCATAATTAAGTATCTATTATTGCTTGACTAGCCATTCGTTGTGTCGTTGTGTCTGTACTTTAACATTTAACTAAATGCTGATTCTATCAAAGAATAAATAGAATAACCTGTTTTTTTATTTTTTGATAAATCCATAAAATTGGAAAATGTGTGACGTCACGAATGGGGGAGGGCTAGTGCAAAATGTGACAACTTGTGACAAGGAGGGGGGAGGGGTTAAAAAGTCCCTAAATTCGTGTGACGTATTTTATGGATGGCCCCTAATATTATATAATAATGTTATATATATTTTCACCTAATATACAAAACAACGTATTATCAAAAATAAATGCAAATCGCTGACACATAAAACAACCAAAATTTAATTATTTTATAACGAAAAATCAAATCTTGTTTCAATATGAGTGCAAAATAACCAAAAAATATATCCTCTTTATAACGAAAACTCAATATATATATATTTTTTTTTAACGCAGAAAGCAGTACTATGCGAAAGTACTTCAGTCACCCCGGGTTTCGCTCGACTAAGACTATTTTTTTAGAGCGCGGCCGAAGGCCGCCAACGCAGAAAGGAGTACTATGCGAAAATACTTCAGTCACCCCGGGTATTCGCTCGACCAGCATTATTTTTTTAAAGTGCGGCCGAAGGCCTCCAACGCAGAAAGGAGTACTACTCGAAAGTACTTCAGTCACCCCAGGTATTCGCTCGGCCAGGGTCATTTTTTTAGAGCGCAGAAGCTCCCCTATTCGCACATACCCCATTTATACGGAAATTCGGTTTTTTTTTTACCCCTCCGCCAAAGTAATCGGAAGCGTGCCGTTTTTCGCATAGATTTCCTCTCTAGATTGGAGGCCTTCGACCGTGCTTCAAAAAAATCACGCTAGTCGGACCAACACCTCGGCGTGCTGCGTTCTTTCGCGTTGAACTTCTTTATTCATTGGCAGCCTTCGGTCGCGCTTCAAAAAAATAATCCTGGTCTGACCAACACCTGGGTGCGCTCATTTCTTTCACATTGAACTCCTTTTTGCTTTGGCGGCCTTCGGCCTCACATCAGAAAAAAAGTTTACCCTGGCCGATCCAACAGCGGGATTTGTCAAGTTTTGCTCGAATAAAACTCCTTTTTGGGTTGTCGACCTTCGGTCGCGCTTCAAACTAATAACCCTGGCCGATTCAACACCAACCCGAGTAAACATTATTATTTGGCGGGCTTCAACAAAAATAACCCTTTCCAATCCAACACCGGGGTGCGTCAAATTTTTTTCGAGTAAAACTCCTTTTTGCTTTGGCGGGCTTAGGCCGCGCTTAAAAAAAATAACCCTAGCCGATCAAAAATCATTTATAAAAAAAGGAGTAATGATTTATGTATTTGGGGTATAATCTTATTATTTGACAACACGGAACACTTATGTGCATGTAATGAAATTTGTGTAAAAAATAAAATGCTTATTTTAAGCAAATATCCAAATAATTAATATAAAATAAATATGTAGAAACAATGTAGTGAAGTGTAATGTAGTAAAAGTGCATATTATAAAAGAAGGAGTAACTATAAATTGTGAAATTTCAAAATGAAATTCCAAGCACTGTTTTAACCTCTTTTGTCAACTGTGGCGTACTTATTGCTGGATCTTATTTTTCAACTTTTTTACTGAACAGGGGAATTACTAAGTTCACAAATTCAGCGATGTTCTTCTGCTATTTTTCATTTTTATAATGTATAATCACTAATTCGTACTTTTCAATAGAAGTACGACGACCCATCAATGTATTATACAAATTGTATTTAAGTTTAAATAATACACAATAATAATATGGCAAATTTCCTTAATATGTATAACTGCATATATAATTTTGGATTCCTTCTACTTCAGATTTTGCGTAAGTTCGATATATGAATTCGAGTGGCAAATTTAGCATAAAATATTTTTGAGGCAAATCGAAGAAAAGTAAAGCATTATGTTGGACAACATCAAGAAAGATAGAATACATTGCGACGAAAAAGTACCCGAAAATTGTAAATAAAACGATAATATTTTTTAATTTTTTATCAGTATTTATTTGACCACCTTCAAATTAATCTCTAACAGTCCTCGAAACACTTTTCAGAATAATTTTTTTGGAATGGCTTTCAGATCCTTCAGCGAATTTTATTTTCGATCGACTGAAAACGGGTCGTTGATCGAAGGTATTCACAACGTTTGTGGCTTTAAATTTGGCCACAATTGTACTCTTTTCGGAAAAAATACAGCTTAATCGGGAAGAATCGAGCATACGCAAAATATCCACCAAAATCATTGGAACGGACCAAGCTAATTTGTAGAAAAACCTAAAACAAGTAGTTATTTAGAAATTTTTGACTAATCAATCAGCTTTTACCAATTTACTCAACGTAGGGTTACCATTTTCCCTGATTAGTCAGGGGATTTTTACCTTCGGCACTGATTCCTGATTTTCGTGAAAAATGCACTGATTCCTGGTTTCCTCCTGAATCGGCGATTTTTTTTAACAATTTTTTTTTTGAGCGAGTGCGTGAAAAATGTTAGTATCACAGCGTTTTAGTGTACTTGCCATCAATCGAGAAAGAAAAAAATAGCATTTTTGAAATCAATTCTATAATTAATAAAGTTGTAAACGCTTTGCAAGAGAGAATTGGACAAAATTTCACTCCTTTCACTTTAACCACCAAACTCAATGCTTTAAATATGTACTAAAGGGAAACGAAGAATGTGCGAACATTCGATAAAATGTTTTCATGTCCTCACTTTTTTAATATTTTCATCAGTTGAAGAGGTCGTAGGTAGTCCAGAACAAGAAATGTCTTCAACGATTTCTATTTATGTATATTTCAGACTAACTCTTAGTTCGATATTTTCATTCATAGCAAAAATCGTCACGCACTAATGAAGTGTATCGACTTAAGCAGCTGCTATAAACAAATTGGTTGTGTTGTCGTGTTCATATTTGGCATAGTAATTAAGGACTCTCCTACCAACTTAGCAAAATTCATTTTTTTTTTGAAATATCATTTACTCTTGGAATTAAATTACAATTTCTGGGTGCTTTTTTCTTGTCACAATGTACAAGATTACGCTAACCACTGCGTTGTGCCGTAATTTTTTTGAGTTGAGAATAAGAAGCACAGAACAATTTGTAAATTGTAAAAAAAGAACAAGAAAACACTTTTGTTAATTGGTGAAATAAACTTAATTTATTGGGTTTTGGTTAAAAATTATCGTGATATAAATAGAATAATGTTGCGGGAAAATATTTTGGCCATCAGCAACATAATTGTCAATTAAGTGAATCATTAAAATAGATTGTGATTGTGATGTATCCAGTATTATACACAAATATATACATACATACCTATGTAATGTGTTACTTTGGTTCAGTAAGTGGGGGAAAAAAGTAACCTATTGGCCCTTGGAAATTACAATTATGGTGTCTCCTTCTATGCTAACTCTTCTATTTTTCTCTTTGTTTGGTTTTGATTAGCAGTATAGCATATATTGGTTACCGAATCTGTTTACAGTTTTATATGTAAAAAATCGTTTGCTAATGGGTTACCTATGCGTTATTAATATCAGCAATATCAGTTACCCTAAGAGTTATTGTTTTAGTTAACAGTTTGTTACCTCTGCGCACAAAACTGTAAGCGTACATTATTAAAAACATATGTATATATATTTATATACTCTATATATAGGGTGTGAGGAATAATAAATTTTTAAATACAGGTTGTTAATATAAACTATTCAAAAATTATTTATAGATAGCTGCCTAGTCTTTTTGTTTAATTTTTTATCGGAAATTACTTACCGATAATATCCATATAATGCTTAAGCACACGTTCCAAATACAATTGTTTTTTATTTCAATTGCATTTCATGGGCGTTTCTGTTAGCAGAATTTTTACGTTCCTTCCTGTTTGATTCTTCATCGCCCTCCGTAAGGTCCTGTAAAAGTTTTGTTTAGCGACACCAATAATAGAAGCATTTAGTAAACAAAGCATGCAAAACACAATTGCAATTTATAGAATGCTTAACAAATTAATCGGCAACCGATCACCTATCAAAATCAAGTTCTTGTCTAACAAACATCTTCACAAAATTTAGCATGGATTATTGTCCCAGGCAACGGTGCGAACTTCGGACAAAACATTAATGTACACATTTACAAGTCTTGTTAATCTACAATAATAAAAGTTTTAATTATAAAAATAAAAGAGAAATCAGAAAACTTACCTTTGCTAAAGTTTCGCCTTGGTTTTCGTCTATAGATAAATTTAAAAGAATTTTTGAACGAAAATAAAAGACTTTGTATTTGAGATCAAATTCATAAACAGTATATGTATAAAGATTCTGCAAAAAAACCTTTTAGGTGTGTTAAATGTGAACAAAATCATCTAACACTGATTGCACTAAATCGAAAGAAACAGCAGCGTGCTGTGCGCACTGTGGAGAGAGTACACTGCATTCTATAAAGAATGAAAAGTATACAAGCAAACAACCCATCGATTTTTTAAATTACAAGAAAGAAACTACAAGTCCAGTAATCAATACGATACTCGGTCTACTTCACCCAGTCAAATTATTCTTCCAAATTGTTGGAGAACGGCCCTCAGGTACCGACATGTAACCCTTCCCAACCCATATCCTCGTCAGTCGTTAATAAGGAATCAATACTGAAGGAAGTGGAAGGGCTTATTCAGTAAATGGTAATGCAGATGACTATCCAATTTACACAAATGAAATCAACTCATGACATCAATTAATTAATGCAATTATCGCAAATGGCTAGAAGAAAATGTCGACTCCAACATCTCCATTTCTTCTGAGGAAGATATCGATTACGCAGCATACACAATGCTGTCCATATAAGTATCCCAAAAGATAGAACCATACAGAGCGTCCACAAGATTGACATATGTACATCTCTGGTCCATTGAGATAATGACGAAACAGAGAGAGATGATACGTCTAAGGGATGCTTGGCAAGTCAGTAGAAAACCTAATGACAAAGTACTTCTCAATCGTGCCACAAACGAGCTCAAGCATGTTGTCTGCAAATTTTGCAAAAGATGCCAACCAATTTTTAAAAGCAGAAAGCATTGTAGCAGGACCAATGCCGAGGTGTTTGCCACACAACTCCAAAACACGTTTACTCCTAACGAGTTTAGCGATGGATCCAGCAATGCGGCAGTCAGCAATTTTTGGGTGTTACTGGTCAAATGGAATTTTCTGCATCTAGCATATTATTCAATTTAAAGGAAAAACTACCAATGCCATGTTATTTGCTGCTTGAGTCATACTTGCATAATCGGACGTTCTATGTCAGATCCATTGATGCTGAATCGGGTTTGAGACCTACTCGTGTTGGCGTGCCCCAAGGCAGTGGACTATATTCTTTATACAGCAGACCTTCGACAGATCAACTTTGACTCCACAATGACGGCAACCTATGGCGATGACACTGCTCTGCTAGCATCAATTGGCAACCTTAATACTGCTCCACACAACAGATGCAATTGAATGCTCTAAAAAACCAAATGGAATATTGTCATTAGTACCGAAAAGTCCGTACAAGTAGTACGAGCATAAAAATTGCCTCTAAAAGGTTTAGTTGTTATCAAAAACACATGCACAAAATATTTCGTAATTACAATTTATAAGAGGCGCACTTGATAATATTACGTAAAAAAAACTTAGCTAAGATTAAAGTTGGCATAGCTATACTGACTCCTGGCCAAAATCCCAGGCCCAGTCTGAAGAATAAGTTCCTAATTTATATGGTCATACTTAGGCTGTTCTGGACGTATGACATTCAAATCTAGGATAATGCAGCGAATTCAAGCTTAAAAGGAATTCAACTTTTTAAAATAAGAGTCTGTGCATCACAGTAGGTGCTCCTTTCTATGTGAGCAACGATGTTCTCCACCGGGATCTATAGTTGCTTACTGTAAAGGACACAATCGAAGAATTTAGCGGCTACGCTGGCCAGGTCATGTTGTCCGGATAGACGAAAACTCTCCAGCTCTGAAAGTATTCGACGCAGTACCCGCCGGGGGAAGCAGAGGAAGAGGAAGACCCCACTCCATTGGAAGGACCAAGTGGAGAAGGACCTGGGTTCGCATGGAATATCCAATTGGCGCGCTGTTGTTAACTCCGCTATAATCGCGTAAGCGGTGTCTACGCCAGTGAAGAAGAAGAAGCACAAATTTTTTTCTTTCATTACACAAATTTTCATCGATTGATCTGCAGCATTTTATGAGAAAATAATTTTACAACTTTATAGTATTCTAAAACTCAACCTCCAATAACATTAACAAAAGCGTGAAATTGGGCGAAATATTTATATCACGAAGTATGCGTCTGATCCCTCACATAATGACGTGTTAATTCTTAAAATCGGTGATTTAGCGAAATTTTCAGGGTCCACTTGACGTGGAGGACCCAAATGTAAGATTATTAAAAGAAGTTTATCTAATAAAATATACATATATGTATATCTAATAGCTTCTCCTAAGTCTGATTAAATAAATTTTAAAGTTGAAAATGATCCTTCAGCCGGCAAGTGAGTTGCGGGAGCAGCTAGGACAATAAATTTTAATTTTTGAAAAAATTTATTCTCGCGGTATGTTTAATTCTTGTAAAGGGTGGTCTAATTCGAAGTTCCCTATTTCTTAAAAAAAAAAAACACAGAAACTTTGTTTAAAAAATATATTGCGGGAATATTTATTATCATTCGAAAGAACTTGTTATTTCCTTTACTGCCTGCGTGCTGGATGTGGTATATTCACTCTGTTGCGAATAGTACGCTCGGTAGGCCGATTATGTTGAGATTGTTTACAGAACTTGAATTTTTGTATTTGTAAACGTTGTTCTGGCGCAAGTCTTTCTATGATGAAATGCCAAACAGTTCTGAACAAAAATAAAAAAGTGCCTCTACTTGGAATTTGATAATTTAAGTGAAAAATTGACGTAAAGTTGCCGCTTTATTTAGGGAAGCGTCGAGGCTAACGCTGATAGGTAAAAACGCGCCACTCACGCTCTATATCGGCATAATATGGTCGAAACAATCATGTTTACGATTGTTTTCCCATATTGGTAAAGTTTCTTTTTTATTCATTTGTTCAAGTATTGATTCTAGTTCATCATCGGTGGTTAAATTAGTTTTTGGAGACTCCAACGAAGTTTCTTAACATTTTATTTTAGATTCACACTTCAAATTATTAATCTAATGCCCTTTTTGAGTCTGATAATAAAATCGGATACCTGGGGTTTAAATAAGCGTTATCTAAAACTCTCAGGAACTTGCGGCTTCGCCATCCAGCTTAGTTCAACTTTAATTCTACTAGAATACCAAGTAAAAAATATGAAATTTAAGCGCGATGTCATATGCTGGATTAAGAATTTCACAAGTTTTTTTCAATGAGCTGACAATCGTTATTAGACGATTTAAGCAAAAATATTTAAATCAAGTAAACGATTAAACATATTGTATGAATTGAATCATGCATCCATATTCCCTTATACAAGTTTTCAAATCGAAACAGATTCAACAATGTATATGTTCTATGTTTCTTTACTACGGTTTAAATTTTCCTGTGAATTGCATCAATTTCCTTTTAAAAAACCAAGCAAATTTATAACATTTTATTATAAGGGTGGTATTTTTAAGCACGTCGTGTACTATTTAACTTAAAAATTTTATTGTTCATTTTCATTTTGAACCGAACCATTTTATCTGAATGGATTTCGACTCGATTTCCGCAAATAAATTAAAAGCGGTTTTGTTTGTGGTTCGGTTTAAAGCCTGTAAAAAGAGGCGTTTCGGTTCAAAACCAGTTTACAGCTGGTAACAATTGTCACAGCTTAATGCTGCAATTAGCGACCGACGTTCCGTAATTATCGGTCGTACCAAACGAAATTTGTCGAAAGTTATGCCCGTAGTGGCATCATAGAAATTTGTTGTTCATTTTGAACAATGTTGCGATTGTGTATACATACTTATGTACATAATTTTGCACACATCTAGCATTTCATTACAATTTTTCATAATGTAAGGTCAAAACTAAAATCCAACTATCCAATAGTTATAGGTATAAATGATTGTATTCGAAGGTCTGAGTAAGTTTACGAATGTTTCAAATATTTTCAAGTTTATTTTTTAATTCATACAAAATATAGAGACTGGCAACCCAGTATTGTAAGAAAGTAATTAGCTGCCTCGAGTCAACGGGAAAATCAAATTTTCGCGGACATCCACGTTACAGTCAGTGAAAGCGGACCGAACAAGCGATGGTGAGTGTTCATTTTCATTGCGCTCCCATGAGAAAAGTAACGATGAATCATTGTCGAAGTCTTGTATTCTATAATTATTGGGCAACACTTATTTTCATGTTTCGACAAGCAGCTGCAGCCGTTTTTCAATACTTATATATGTACATATGTAATTTATTTCCATTATTTTTTCAATTAGATCGAATACATACCTAACTTTTATGTACGTTTAGTTTACCGAATTTGTTAAGATGAAAATAACAAGGTATTAGATAGAAGCCCCCCTATGTTTACTTTGTTACAAGTTAGTATCTACTGAATATTAACGTGATTTGCAAGAAAAAGATGCCCAAGAAAGACTGGAAAGTAATGGATAATATTGAAACAAATGCAACAAATATACAAATAACACTGTTAAAGAAAATAAAGTAAAATCCCTCCACAGCCGGTACGATGTCTAAGAATAATTGTCTCGGATTTTATTCGATTAAAACAAATCTGCCTCAATTTTCGTTCATCTTTTGGATATTTGTTTGCATTTCTGGACATACATACATATATATGTATATATGGAAAAATTATTAAAAGATAATTAAAGGACTATCGTAAGCACTGTATGAAAAAATGCATCGTTATTAATTTCACCATCAAAGAACCGACAGAATTAATACAATAAGGTTTGTATTTTTACACGATTTAATATAAAATAATGTGTACATCAACTTCTAACTGCTATGTGTGTACATAAACTTTGTATAACCTACGTATGTTGTTGTTGTGTACCTAAACATTTTACCATATACTGTACTTATTTCGGTATTTTAACTTGTACTGTGACCTCATTTCATATATTCCCTTTCACAAGCGGTACTATTTGATGACGTCGTATCGCCAAAAAGATATCTAAACTGCACATATGTATAGCATATGTACGTATAAACATTCACATTGGTACAATAACTTGTGCTGTGACCTAATTTCATGTTTCCTTTTCCAACGGTACTTTGTGATGACGCCATAATGTCACTGGAAAGAAGTTTCAGTGAAAAGAATATCAACACTATACATATACAAAAAATCAATGGGCCGTATCGTGCGGACTAAATATAAAAGCTAGCAAGACGAAGCTAGTATTGTTCACAAGGAAACACAGAATTACAGAAGTTATGCCGCCATTAATAAATGGTACCAGGCTAACGATATTAGAGAAGACAAGATACTTGGGACTAATCAGAGGCCGTAAGCTTTTATAGTAACCAAACTTATCGTGCGATTGTGTACTGTGATACAGTCTCAAGTCTCTAAATTTAAGATCCTAAGTTAGAGACAATTTTTGCGACTTGAGACTATTTTGCTATTCTGTAACACAGTCCAAAATCCATTACATTTTATTATTCAGAGATGTTTTTACACTTGAATGAAAATAAATATGTCGATAACAAATATTAAATTTTCTATAACATAGTCAAAAACATAATCTATGTAGGACTAAGAAATGCAACCGTGCGGACTGGACATTTTTGACACGCGACAACACTGACTGAACGAAAAGGGGACGCGAGCTTTGTTAATAAGTATTTTCTATTGTGAAGTGTATTAAGCATCCAAGTATATTGTAAAGTAGCAGTTATTTAAAGAAAGCATTGATAGTTTGTGAAGTTGGCTAAAGTGAGATAAAATAAAGTGAATTCTATTGAAACAGCGAAGTTGATCCAATTCTATTGGTGTGCATCAGCCATTGGTTACAGCAGACCGGACTTAGCGAGTCCGCTACGTTTCCTTTATATCGGTCAGGTTGGCCGTACGCTATACTCGTCATTTGGAGGCTCAACGTGAGCTATCCTACAAATTGGGGGCTCAACCGACGAATTGAGGGCATATTCTTGCATTTGGCTATTGTTTCGGCTCAGCACAGCTTAATTTTATTTGGCGGTATTGTGCACTGCAGAGCAACTCGGAGGCAGCAGCATCTAGCATTAGATCGAGACTCGGTAGAGCAGCGAGTCAAACGTGAGCGTCGGAAGCAGTTATAAATACAGTTCTAGTGTGGAAGCAGTTATAAATACAGGTGAGGTATAGTTATAGTGCAAGAGTACAGTTCTAGAAGCATATCACGTTACGGTACATACATATACATACAACAATCAAGTCGGAGTTGGTTTGCGTCGGCAAACAAACAAATAGCGAAACGGTTGCGCCGCAATAGCGCACCAGAAGCAGCGAAGAGTCAAGCGTTTTATAGAAGCATAGCAAGCAGCAAGTTTTTGGAGGTGCATAAAATACAGGTGAAGTACAGCTTTGATACACTTGAGTCTTCTAGAAGCATAGCAAGCAGCGACGTTACGGTACATGTTCAACAATCAAGTTGGAGTTGGTTTGCGTCGACAAATAAGCATACAGCGAACGGTTGCGCCGCAACAGCGCATCAGAATCAGCGAAGAGTGCAAGAGTTTTCTAGAAGCATAGCAAGCAGCGACGTTACGGTACGTGTACAACAATCAAGTTGGAGTTGGTTTGCGTCGGCAAACAAGCATACAGCGAAACGGTTGCGCCGCAATAGCGCATCAGAAACAGCGAAGAGTACAAGATCGACGGCAACACACGTACACAAGTGTAACAATCAGCGAGGTTGAGCGTCAGCAACAAGTCGGCAACAAACAGGTTGCGGTTGGCTCGTGGTTTCGAACGAGCAGTGTGAAAACGGTTGCGCCGCAACAGCGCAGCAGAATCGGCAACGCATAGGTTGCAGTTGGCTCGTGGTTTCGAACGAGCAGTGTGAAAACGGTTGCGCCGCAACAACGCAGCAGAATCGGCAACGCATAGGTTGCAGTTGGCTCGCGGTTTCGAACGAGTGTGTGAAAACGGTTGCGCCGTAACAGCGCAACAGAATCGGCAACGCATAAGTTGCGGTTGGCCCGTGTTTTCAAACGAGCAGTGTGTGGAAACGAGCAGTGTGTGAAAACGGTTGCGCCGCAACAGCGCAGCAGAATCGGCAACACATTAATCGGGGACAGTTCTGGTTGTCAAGCGAAACATTCATCAAAACGGTTGCGCCGCAATAGCGCAACAGAAGCAGTGGATACGGCAACACAGGTGCATAGGCGTAACAGACAGCGAGCGTTACGCGTTACGATCAAGTTGGCAACGAACGGGTTGCAGCAGCAGAGTCGGCGTGAAGCGGTGAAAAGTGTATTGGCAACGGCAGCGTACATCGAGGATTACAGGTTACGTTCATATTATTAAGTTTTTTAAATTGCTTATAATTTATTTCTATATTATAAATTTAAATTAATTTTTATTAAATTAACATTGTAACATAAGGTCATAATACTTATATCATTGTATTGTTGTATTGAATATTGTAAAGGAGTACTCAAAATGGAGGCTCAGACCATATTAAACATGACAGTGACAATGTTAAAAGAAAGGTTAAAAGAAGCAGGGCTACCGACAAATGGACGCAAGAAGGAATTACGAGACAGACTTCTGACACACTACGGTCTTCTAAACGATGACGACGAAAGCGAGAGTGAGGTCGAATCAGTGGAACCGCTTTGTGAAAGTGTGTTGGGTAAAGGTCCGGTGCCAGCCACGGTTCCTCATTTTACATTTAGGGAAATTGAAGAAAGTTTAGCGTCATTTAACGGTACAGACGGGCAGGAAGTAAATCAATGGGCAGAATCTTTTGAAGAAAACACACATATAGTAGGCTGGTCGGAAATTCATAAATTTATTTACGCAAAACAGCTTCTCAGAGGAGCTGCTAGGGCATTTATTCGAAGTCAAACCGGTATCCGTGATTGGATATCTTTGAAACAAGCTTTAATTGACGAATTCGAAACATCATTTTCATCAGCTGAGGCACATAGGCTTTTAAGGAATCGTCAAAAGAGACATAACGAGACATTTATTGAATTTTTATATGCCTTAATGGAAATAGGGAAACGGGCAAAACTGGAGGAAGCCAGCGTAATAGAATATTTTATACTAGGGATTCCCGATTCAAAATTGAACAAGTCGGTTTTATACCAAGCAAGGAATATAAGGGAATTAAAAGAGCAAATAAAAATTTATGAGAAAATTAAATATAAACTAAAGGTGGAAGTTGAAAACAGAGTTAGTATTAAGGAAGATAGGAAGGAAAATACTCAACGTACAATTCTAAACCGCGCATGTTTCAAATGTGGCGAAACTTCGCATATAGCAAAGGATTGCACAAGTCAACAATTTAGATGTTACAAGTGCAACAAAGTCGGCCATAAACGCAACGAATGTCCGACAGTTCAAACGAAAGGGGGAAGAGACAATTTAAATACAATTACCGAAGTAGCGTTCAAACCTTCAGAGGCAGATTTTGGTCTAAAGTTTAAAATGGTAAAAGTAGGGAATGTAATTTTTCCTTCGTTAGTTGATACAGGTAGTCGTTTGTGTTTGATAAGGGTAGATACAGTCGAAAAACTTAATCTTAAAGTTAAGCCAAACAAAGATAAAAGAGTGTTAGGCGGAATCGGTAATTCAGAAGTGGTCACGCTAGGTAGTTTCGAAACCAGAGCTAAAGTAGATGATATTGAGATAAATATCATTTTTCATATTGTCAACAATAGGGATCTTCAATATCCGGCATTAATAGGACGTTCAATTTTGGGTCAAGTCGATTTAATTGTTAGCGAGGAGAGCGATAGGTTTCTAAGGAAGGATAAACCAGATATTTGTCAGGAGGACAACAAAAAGTATAATGGTAAAATTGCAGAAGAGGCAGAAATAGCAGCTTTTAGTATGATTTGTATAGATGAGCAGGAGCCGGAATCAACGTATGATTTGTCACATCTCGATAAGGGAAAAATGTTAGAAGTGGAAAAGCTGATTGCTCAATATGAGCCAAAAAGAATCAAATTTTCCCCGGTAGAAATGAAAATTGTTTTAAAGGACGATGTACCGGTGTATCAGCCACCTAGGCGTGTATCATTTCAAGACCAAATAATCGTAGATGCTCAAGTAAAGCAATGGCTAGATGAGGGTATTATTACTTCAAGCGTATCCGATTACGCGTCGCCGATTGTGCTTGTGTCTAAAAAAGATAAATCAAAACGTTTATGTTGCGATTATCGCAAATTAAATGAGAAAATTCTGCGCGATAATTTTCCAATGACATTAATTGACGAGGTAGTCGAGAAGCTCCAGGGACATAAAGTTTTTACCACATTAGATTTGGCTAATGGATTTTTGCATGTTCCTGTCGAAGAAAGTTCTAGAAAATATACATCGTTTGTAACAATGAAAGGCCAATTTGAATTTAAATTCGTGCCGTTTGGTATCTCAAATTCACCAGCGGTATTCTGTAGATTTATCCATTCGATTTTTAAAGACCTAAAAGATGAGGGAAGTGTAGTCACTTATATGGATGATTTAATTATTCCATCCACAGACGAGGAAGAGGGGTTAATAAAACTAAAGAAAGTTCTTAGAGTAGCATCAGATGCTGGGCTACAAATTAAGTGGAAAAAGTGTAATTTTTTGAAGCGTAAAGTAAATTTTTTGGGGTATGTAATCGAAGATAGCACAATTCGTCCGTCTGATGAGAAAACCAGAGCGGTTAAAGCTTTCAAGCCACCTAGAGACAAGAAAGCCATTCAACAGTTTTTAGGGTTAACATCATACTTTCGGAGATTTATTCAAAACTATGCGCTAGTGGCTAAGCCATTATCAGATCTTTTGAGAAAAGATCAACATTTCAAGTGGGAGGAAGAGCAGGCGATTGCTTTCGAGCAACTTAAGTCCTCACTATCACGATCTCCAGTTTTAGAATTATATAATCCAAATGCAATTACGGAAGTTCATACAGATGCATCAAAGCACGGGTATGGGGCGGTAATGTTGCAAAAGACGGCAGAGGATGAATCATATCATCCAGTGCAATTCATGAGCCAGAAAACAAGTTCAGCGGAAGAGAACTACCATTCTTATGAACTTGAAGTACTCGCCATCGTCAACGCACTAAAGAAATGGAGAGTTTATTTATTAGGTTTGGAATTCAAAATTGTAACGGATTGCAACGCATTTGCTATGACATTAAGGAAGAAAGACGTTCCGCCACGAGTAGCTAGATGGGCAATGTTTTTGCAAGAATTTAATTATACTATAGAACATAGGTCAGGATCTAAAATGAAGCATGTCGATGCTTTAAGTAGGTTAGCGTGTATGTTAGTAGATGAATCATTACAGCACAGATTAAAAGAGGCACAGGAAAAGGATGAATGGGCGCGGGCAATTCGGAAAATATTGGAAAACAGTTCTTACGAAGACTTTTTTATCTCTCGTGACATATTGTACAAGGATCCGGCAAAGGAACTAATTGTGGTACCTAAACAAATGGAGAACGAGATCATTTTGTTAGCACATAAGCAAGGGCATTTTTCAATTAAAAAGACATGCGATTGTGTAGGGAAATACTACTACATTCCAGGGCTCGAGGGAAAGGTCAGAAATATAGTAAGCAGCTGTGTCGAATGTTTAATAATGAACACAAAGTGTGGCAAAATGGAAGGATTATTGTCGCCAATTGAGAAAGAAGATTATCCCTTAGGGACATTTCACATTGATCATGTAGGTCCGATGACAACGACCGGGAAACAGTACAAATATATTTTAGTTGTGATCGACGCGTTTACAAAATTTGTGTGGCTCTACCCAACAAAAGATACAAGCGCGGAGGTGGTTATAAAGGGTGATTTTTTAAGAGCTTGATAACTTTTTAAAAAAAAAAAAAACGCATAAAATTTGCAAAATCTCATCGGTTCTTTATTTGAAACGTTAGATTGGTTCATGACATTTACTTTTTGAAGATAATTTCATTTAAATGTTGACCGCGGCTGCGTCTTAGGTGGTCCATTCGGAAAGTCCAATTTTGGGCAACTTTTTCGAGCATTTCGGCCGGAATAGCCCGAATTTCTTCGGAAATGTTGTCTTCCAAAGCTGGAATAGTTGCTGGCTTATTTCTGTAGACTTTAGACTTGACGTAGCCCCACAAAAAATAGTCTAAAGGCGTTAAATCGCATGATCTTGGTGGCCAACTTACGGGTCCATTTCTTGAGATGAATTGTTGTCCGAAGTTTTCCCTCAAAATGGCCATAGAATCGCGAGCTGTGTGGCATGTAGCGCCATCTTGTTGAAACCACATGTCAACCAAGTTCAGTTCTTCCATTTTTGGCAACAAAAAGTTTGTTAGCATCGAACGATAGCGATCGCCATTCACCGTAACGTTGCGTCCAACAGCATCTTTGAAAAAATACGGTCCAATGATTCCACCAGCGTACAAACCACACCAAACAGTGCATTTTTCGGGATGCATGGGCAGTTCTTGAACGGCTTCTGGTTGCTCTTCACCCCAAATGCGGCAATTTTGCTTATTTACGTAGCCATTCAACCAGAAATGAGCCTCATCGCTGAACAAAAGTTGTCGATAAAAAAGCGGATTTTCACATTTCGAACCGAACACTGATTTTGGTAATAAAATTCAATGATTTGCAAGCGTTGCTCGTTAGTAAGTCTATTCATGATGAAATGTCAAAGCATACTGAGCATCTTTCTCTTTGACACCATGTCTGAAATCCCACGTGATCTGTCAAATACTAATGCATGAAAATCCTAACCTCAAAAAAATCACCCGTTAGATAGGCTTTCGAAACAAGCTGACATTTTCGGCAACCCGCGTAGAATTATATCTGATAGGGGATCAGCGTTCACTTCACAAGCGTTTAAAAGTTATTGCGATAATAACAGTATTCGGCATTTACTCATTACGACGGGGGTGCCCAGAGGAAACGGACAAGTGGAACGAATACATAGGGTAGTAATACCAATGTTAGCTAAGTTATCTCATCCGAATACTTCACAGTGGTACAAGTATATCGGGAAGGTTCAGCGATTTATAAATAATTCCCCAAATCGAAGTACAAAACAGGCCCCATTTAAGATTTTAACAGGTTGTGACATGCGGGTAAAAGAAGACCTTGACTTAAACGAAATTTTAGAAAACGAAGCAATTATGGAGTTAAACGATGAACGTGATAAGTTACGTGAAATAGCCAAAGAAAACATACAGAAAATTCAAGAAGAGAATATGAAGTCATTTAATAGAAAACGTAAAAAGGCAATAGAATATAACATTAATGATTTGGTCGCAATCAAACGAACACAATTTGGTAACGGAATGAAGTTACGACCTAAATTCTTAGGACCTTACAAAGTAACTAAACGATTAAAACACGGTCGATATGAAGTAGAAAGGGTTGGAAATAATGAGGGACCTAAAACAACATCGACCGCTGTGGACTATATGAAAAGGTGGTAGCATTATTCGAGGCGAATAAGTAGTCAGGAATGGCCGGGTTGTAGGACTAAGAAATGCAACCGTGCGGACTGGACATTTTTGACACGCGACAACACTGACTGAACGAAAAGGGGACGCGAACGGAAAAAAACTAATAACGGACGACACTTGCATAGCGGACGGCGACCTGTAAAGTTTAAGCACAAGCTTTGTTAATAAGTATTTTCTATTGTGAAGTGTATTAAGCATCCAAGTATATTGTAAAGTAGCAGTTATTTAAAGAAAGCATTGATAGTTTGTGAAGTTGGCTAAAGTGAGATAAAATAAAGTGAATTCTATTGAAACAGCGAAGTTGATCCAATTCTATTGGTGTGCATCAGCCATTGGTTACAGCAGACCGGACTTAGCGAGTCCGCTACGTTTCCTTTATATCGGTCAGGTTGGCCGTACGCTATACTCGTCATTTGGAGGCTCAACGTGAGCTATCCTACATCTATATCTTAATATATAAAAATCACGTGTCACGTTGTTTGATTTCGATGGACTCCTAAACTACTAAACCGATTTTAATGAAATTTTTAACACTGTGTGCAGTTTGGTCCAACTTGAAAGATAGGATAGTTTATAACTCTCCTTATAGTCGCATTATTTATTTATTGCAAATTATTTGTTTATTATTAGCAAAGAGCTATCCACCAGTTGGTGGCGCTAACAGCGGTATTGAGTAAGTGCGGTATGTTACAGTAGATGGCGCTACATTTCTTTCTAAATTTTCATGGATTTAGGCTGTCATAACAAAAGCTGCCACTTGCTAAAAACATTAAATGAAGATGCGTTGTTTGAAGTTTATATTATTTGTGGTAAAGTTATACGAGTCTATGACTTCCAATATTCTAAATTTAAGAAAAAATCACATACAATCCGTGAAATAAATAAAGCAATGCTGCCACTCTTTTCCAGTAAATTTTCCTCGAATTTGGGAGATTTCAGAGGAATTTAGGAAATCGCAGAGTTGATTTCTGCATGTATTTCCTAAATGCAAAAAAAAATTTCATTTAGTTGCATTTAGGTATAGAATTTTGTATGGCTAAATGTACATTTGGAGTTAAATTTAGAGCTATATGTGCTATTGCAGTAGATGGCGCTACATGAGAATACATTTATTGACACTTATTTGTGATACTAATGGCCTTGAACAGAGTTCAAAAAGCGTTTTAACTATTTCAAATAAAAATTGGGCGGGGCGAAGTTCGCCGGGTCAGCTAGTCTTATATATAAAAATAAAACCGTTTTCGTTGTCACGGCATCACTTGTGAATGGCTGAACCGATTTGGCTGTTTTTTTTTGCTGTATTTGTTATTATTAGCAGAAGGTTCTTATGTAAGAAAACAGCCCTTTTCTTTTTCCCATACAAACGTTTTATTTTGTATATACATACATACATATGTACATACGTATGTAAGTAAAAATTATTGTTTGTTTGTTAGTAACGCTAACGCTCGAGAACGGCGGAACCAATCTTCATGAAATCAGAAGTTGTTCGCTGCGGATCTGGAAAGGGTTAGATATAAAAAAACCATATACTTTTCATAAGGAAAAGTCGAAAAATTGGAAATTTCCAAAAAGTGACTTTTCATACAATTCTTTTTTGTTTTGTTTTTCAATATTTTGATTTGTAAATTATTTGAATCGTTCAATTTCGGTCGCTTGCTTTTTTATTCCGGCTATTTAAAAGAAAAATTATTGAAAACTAGCTGACCCCGCATACGTTGTCCTGCGTGAAATTATGTGTTTTGAAATGAAAAGAAAATTGAATTTACGTTGTGTTAAAAATCTTTTATTTTCGATTTTTCTAAATTTTTTTCAATGTAACGCAGTTTGATAAACGACATTTTTTAGTTTCTATTCCGGAGCGTAAATGTACAGAGAAGATGGTTTTCCAACTCGGGAACACGCCACGTATAACTGGCATGCACTCATGCAATCGTAGTTACGATAATTTGGCAAATTTTCCAACTCGGGAACACGCCACGTATAACTGGCATGCACTCATGCAATCGTAGTTACGATAATTTGGCAAATTTAGCATATACATTCGTGATGAGTTCACATTTCGTTGAAATAAATTGACAAAAGGCAGGTGGAATTGATATCAAACCACTGGAACCGAAATTTGCCTATTTCCAATTCTTATCGAATACGATGTAAAATGTCTTCGGCAATTTTGTAATTTTGTTCGTATTCCAAAATTGACGCGAATTTGAAGGCTGATATGTAGAAATGACCATCGCGAAAAGTGTGCGAACTTCAGTGGCATGCAAAGTGGCTATCGAATCGTCCATCGTTTCCATTGATTATCATGTTCCAGCAATTGTAATTGCTTGCATGCTTCTCAAAAAGTTACACACACTCTACTATTCACAGCGCGCAATGACTCAAATGAAATTGAACCACGTACATTTATCAATAGTAACCGAAGTTATTAGCAATCGTCGTTTTTCGGGTGGATTTCGTCATACGTGAGGAGGACTTTATTAATTTTATTAAATGAAAAACAAAATATATATTTTCATAATAGCGTTTATTCCATAGGGTTCCATAATTTCACTTATATTTTTACAAATCGCTATTGAACAACTTGGCATTTTGAAGTAAACACTGAGCTCAACACCAAGCGCGCTCTAGAAAGCAACTAATAGCCTCTATACCCTTCACTGCTTCTCTATATTCTAATGCTTTTTGATAAACTATATTTTTAGTTTTATGTTCTGGCGCATAAATAAATAATGTTGATGGTTTTCCGACACGGGAACAGGCGACATATAATTGGCCATGTGCAAAACATGGATTTTCTAGGTTGATGCCACATTACACTTAGCGACTTCCCTTGCGATTTATTTATTGACATTGTAAATGCAAGCGGCACTGGAAACTGTAAACGTTTAAAGCTGAATGGTATGTCGTTCTGTATCATAGGGATGCGTGGGATTAAAACATCTTCGCTTTTGTACTTCCCTTTCAAAATTGTGGCTTCGATGACGTTGTTCAATAATTTCTTCACCGCAAGCCGGGTACCATTACACAGGCGGGCTTATGTTCCGTAACATAATAATTACTGATCCGGTTTTTAATTGCAGATTATGAGGTGGTAAGCCGGGCAATTCTAGCGAATTTAAAAATTCCGTTGGATAATTGACAACTTCATCTTCATTAGTAATGGAATCAACTGATTTGTAATTCTTCAAATCGGCAGCTATTTTCTCTTGAATATGAAAATTCATTTCATTCACATCAGTACGCACACATTCTTCTTTGAATGGTGGGTGGTGGTTACACCAGATCAAATTGATGAAATCATTTCTGCGGAAATTCCTCATGCAGAGAAAGATCCATTATTCTACGAAGTGATGAAAACCTTGCAATAAATGCTCGAAACACTATCCACTTGCTTTTCTTTCGGATTCGCAAACTGGAAATGATGGATATCCACTCTATCGTCGTAGCTCATCAGACGACTATACAACTTAAGAGTAGTGAATATCGAAGTTGACAACATATGGATCGTACGTAATTCTCCACTGTTATCTAATTCACATTCAAAACTCATATCAATGTTTAGTATTGCAGTTTGGTAAAATCTATAAAATACGCTTGTACTTACGTCATCAAAGGAACCAATATGGCGGTTATTGGTCTTGAACGATACAGTCGATACGTGAACTGCAATAAAGCGCTTTGTAGGGTATTTACTTTTGCAATTCATGAACGTTTTTCGACTGTTGTGCGTCTCGCAGTTCATTTGAAGAATGGCTAAAGAGTGTTTTTCAACCCAGAAAATACAGTACAGCCAGCGGAAACACTTCCAACAACATTGACATTTTCCTCAAAAATAATACAATTGCTAAGTATTTGGAATAGAAGAAAAGAACTGCAATCAAATACGCAGTGAAATAGATTATAAATGGTTCAGTAATCAGTCGTTGATTATGTATTATACCACGTGCATCCCAAAAGACTGATGTCACAACCTTTCCATCCGCCTTTTTCGTTTTTCCACGCCTGAGAACCGGTTCATCATGTGCAGTCCACTAGAATTACTGTCGATTGGACTCCAGTGAGAAATGATGGAACTATATTTCTATCACCGTACTTAAACATTTCTCAGAATTAGTTGTTTTTGTTGGATTATGAACTTGCGAGCACCTACTTTGCAACTCAACGGTGAATTTCCCTGAGCCCAAATTCAACAGTATTTTCCCCAAGAAAGCAATGCTTTATTGACACACGAAATGCTTTATGATACACTTTTTTTTTGTTACAAGTTGCTTCTCAAAAATGCTATATCTCATTAACTAATAGTAATAATGCAACTAATAGAAATCATATAGATGGTAGTAGTAGTATTATCTATGTATCAGCCACAGTGAAGCGTGGACGGGTCCTCTAGTTATATATGTTGACTTTGTTTCATAATATTTACGAAATTTATGTAAAATTGATTTATTTTTAACCTTTTCGTGTGTAATTATCGAGCACTCACCTTTCAGCTGACCACAAATTTCCCGTAACGAAAGAAATTAAAACAATGGATTTGTTTGTGCACGCGTGCTCGAATAGGGTTTTATTAATTTAAAATTCACCGCTGCTTAACAATAATTTTGGAGACGGGATGTCCTTCAATAAGATTCTAATAAATACTTTAAAATTCCCGAAGGCACTGATGATCGAGTTTCGGGAACGGTATAAGCCCACTAGGGTTTGATGGAAAAAAAGCCGGAAACTTCCCGAAAAATTGAAAAAAAGGTATGTCACTGTTACTCTCGGCGGCGTGGGAGATGCGCGACGAAAAAAAATGCACCGATCGTTGCTGATGTCGATAACCAACTGAAACTGCATCTCCTCGTAGGTTCCCTTTTTCGCTTTGGCAAGGGGGCGGTGTCATGGTTGTTGGTTGGTGTACTTGTGTGTGGGTGTCAATATGTGTTACTCTCGTGAGTAATGTGGATGGTAAGTGATGATGTGATGAGTGTGGTGAAGGATGCGTGTCAGTGTTGATATGTGGAGTTGATGGGGCGTGCTAATGTGGTGTGTGTGTGTGTATGCTCATTTATACATCCTGGCCCCCCCCTAGGCGAGTATTTAGCCTAGTAGCCTCTGAAGTTGTTGCAGGGTTGCAACAACGTTGCTGAGGCCAGTTGTACGACGGGCTTGCGTTCTAGGGTGGCGCCTCCGGTTCGGGATTGCATGCCGATAACGTCAAAATCGGGACTCCTCCAATGGTAATGCCGGCCTTCGCGGTTGCGGCCGCGGGGGCCGACGGCTGGCAGTACGAGTGCGAGGGACATGATGACGCCCGACGTCGGGTTCGGCGGTGCGGTGCAGCATCGTGTGATGGTGCCGCATGCAGACTTGGCACTGGTACCCAGTCGCGCATTCGCGCGTGCTATGGGTAGGCGCCAGGCAATTCAGGCAATGGCCGTGTGCCTGTGCGATGTGCTGGCGTTGCAAGGGTGTCATCCCCTTGAAGATGCCACAGTGTGGCAACCGATGTCGTCGGCGACACAGCACGCATTGACGCTGTGGCTTCTCCGGAGCTATTGCTTGCGGTTCACTGCGGAGAGCCGATGGAGTTTCTCGGGGAGGTGCGGCCGCGATGGTTGTGCGCGGCGCTGCTACTGGGGTAGCTCTAGGGCGCGGAACCGTGACGGCGGAACGCACAGTGGGCGTAGGTACAATTGGCATCTCGGCGTCCATATTAATCTGTTAAGAAAATAGTATGGTTAATTATTATATATTGTGTATATAATCAGATGGGCGTTGGTACCACGTGATGTGGCACGATTGAGTCGTCATGTGGATCGACTTTTTTTTTTTTTTTGTTTTGGCTTTGGTGGCTATTTATTTATAGTGGGTAAGATTATTATTATATTTTTTTGTTAATTTCTTGTTTATTGGTTGCGGTTACGTTTCGATTTTATCTGCGGTTGGCAAAAAGCATAATTTAACAAGCGGTCTAGTTAGCGTTCCTGATTGTGTACGGAGATCGACTACGCGAATATGACCGTCGGAGCCGTAGTAGAGCTTCTCTATGCGGCCAAGCCGCCATTCGGTAGGGGGGGGACAATCGTCATTGATTAAGACACAATCTCCAAGCTTAGGCGCATTTTCTGTGATTTTCCATCGGTACCTTCTGTGGAGGTCCTTTAAATAATCATTTTTCCATCGACGACTGAAGTCATGATGGAGAATTTTAATTCTTTCCCAACGATTTAATAAGGAAAGCGACTCCACGCCTGGCTCAGGTGTGGCCAGAATGGGCGCTCCTTTAAGAAAATGCCCTGGCGTAAGGGCAGTAAAGTCTGAGGGATCTTGCGAGAGTGCAGCGAGAGGCAGTGAATTAAGAACGGCTTCAATCCTAATTAAGAGGGTCGTGAATTCTTCGAAATTAAATTTGTGGTTGCCAGGTATCTTTTTAAAATGAGATTTGAAGCTTTTTACGGCAGATTCCCATAAGCCACCCATATGTGGAGCGCTTGGGGGGATAAACTGCCAATTGATACCTTGGGGAGCGTATTTTTGGACAATGTCCGGTGAGACTTGTTTTGTGAAGTCCACAAACTGTTTTTCGGTAGCTCTTTGAGCTCCGATAAATGTTTTGCCATTATCGCTCAAGATCTTTGATGGGTAGCCACGTTGTCCGGCGAAGCGAGCAAAAGCCGCAAGAAAAGCCTCCGTCGTCAGATTCGTACATAGCTCAAGGTGTACTGCTTTTGTCGTGAAACAGACAAAAACAGCCACATAGCCTTTCATGAGGGTAGGAGACCTTAGCC
Source organism: Bactrocera dorsalis (assembly GCF_023373825.1). Classification (NCBI taxonomy): domain Eukaryota; kingdom Metazoa; phylum Arthropoda; class Insecta; order Diptera; family Tephritidae; genus Bactrocera; species Bactrocera dorsalis. The sequence continues at coordinate 54,260,134 of NC_064304.1, read as the reverse complement.
TGGATGCCTTTATCATAAAAGGCCCAGCAAAATCTACACCTGTAGTGGTGAAAGGCGGAGCAAAATTGCAGCGTTCAGGTGGAAGTGCTGCCATAATCTGCGATCGCATTTTCTGCTTATGCATAGTGCAGATTTTGCACATGAAAATGCACTTCTTTATTTGGGGCTTCAGTCGGGGTATGTACAGCTCTTGGTGGACCATATGTTGCATGAGGCGATGTTCGGCATGGAGCATTAGTGTGTGGATATAACTAATAAATAAAGTGGCAAACGGACACCTCTCTGGTATGATTATAGGGTGGCGTTCATTGTACGTTAGGCTTGAATTAGCAAGCCGACCATTCGCACGAAGTAAACCCTTCGAATCTAGAAATGGGTTTAGAACTAAGAGTGAGCTCTTTTTATCAATAGGCTTCGATTCTCTTAGTAATTCTATATCGCGGCTGAAGTAGCGCGTTTGGGTTGATGCGATAAGAGCGACCTTTGCTTTTTGTAAGTCTTTTTCTTTTTCAATTTATCGCAATGATAAGTTGCTCCTTTAACTTTAACTTTAAGTTTAAGCCGCTCAAAAAACTTGAGCATATAGGCAACTACCCGGAGGGCTCGGGCGAACGATGAGAATCGTTCAAGAATGTCAGTGTCATCCAGTGTTGCATGATAAGTGTCGATTTTACGACTTTCTGGGGCAAGTATGTTGCGCATAGGCGATTGCGGCCAAGAATCGGGAGATTCTGTTAACCATCGGGGGCCATTCCACCATAGGGTGGAGGTGGCAAGATGCAGAGGTTTGCATCCTCTTGTACCTAAATCAGCAGGATTGTCAGCACTGGCTACGTGACGCCAAGTGGCTGATCCTACTAGGTCAAATATCTCAGATGTTCGGTTAGAAATATAAGTTTTCCACGCTTGTAGTGGTTTTTCTAACCAGGCTAGAACTATCTCGGAATCGGGCCATAAATATAATCTGTATTTCGCCATATTTAAGTGGGTCTGCACCATTGAAGCTAGCTTTGCTAGTAGCAGAGCGCCACAGAGTTCAAGTCGTGGGAGACTTAGCGTTTTTAGAGGCGCAACTTTTGCTTTTGCCGCTAATAAGTGGCTTGTACTTGCGACATCGCTTTGTGTACGCACATATATAGTGGCACAATATGCCTTTTCAGAGGCGTCGCAGAAGCCGTGTAGTTCCACTTTGTATTCGGGGGAATAGTTTACCCACCGTGGAATTTGTATTTTCGAGATGTCGTTCAAGTTATTAGCGAACTGGGACCATTTTTCTAAGCGAAGAGGTTTCACTTGTTCGTCCCAGTCGGTTCCGTCTAGCCATAATTCTTGGATTAAGATTTTTGCTTGTATCATAATTGGCGAAAGCCATCCTGCGGGGTCAAAAAGTTTTGCCACCGAGGAGAGAATTTGGCGTTTTGTAATGGCGGATAATGCGGATATGGACTCAGTCGTGTATGAAAACTGGTCCGATATCGCATTCCATTGGATGCCTAGTGTTTTTGTTGTACTATCCTTTTCAAATATAAGGAAATTAGTATCCAACAAATGGTCTTTAGGAATATTTTTTAAAATATTTGGGTGATTGGCAGTAATCTTTTTTAAAGGAAACCCTGCGGTATTGAGGGCATTTATTACCTGTGATAAGGTCTCGTATGCTTGCGGAAGACTGTGGCTTCCAGACAGGATATCGTCTACATACGTTTGCGTTTTTAAGACTTGTGTTGCCAGTGGAAATTCTGGCTTTGTGTCTTCTGCCAGTTCGTGTAATGTACGAATGGCTAGATATGGGGCACAGTTTACGCCAAAGGTAACTGTTTTCAATTTAAAGTCGCGTAATGAACTATTGGCAGATTTTCGGAAAATAATCCGCTGAAAATCTTGATCATCTTTATGAACCAGTACCTGTCGATACATCTTTTCGACAACCCCATTGAATACGTATTTGTATATACGCCAGTTCAATATGAGAAGCATTAAATCTGGTTGGAGTGTGGGTCCCGTAAATAGAATATCATTTAGGGAATTACCTGAGCTCGTGGATCGTGATGCATTGAAGACCACTCGAACTTTTGTTGTTTTCTTCTCAGGCTTTACTACTGCATGATGTGGCAAGTAGAAAGAGTAATATTTGCCTCTTATGATTTTTTCACATGGGCTTATTTCCTCCATGTGATCTAAATGAAGGTATTCTTCCACGACACCATCATAAACTTGTTTAAGCTCACCTTTTTTAAGTAGGTTTTTCTTCATACTTAGAAACTGCTGTATTGCAGAGGTGCGAGAGTGACCTAAGGGGAGTGTGTCTGGAAATTGTTGTTTTATTGGTAGTCGTACGACATACCGACCATTATCTGATCGAGTAGTTGTGGCTTTGTAAAAGTCTTCACAATACTGATCTTCAGGTGTTGTAATTGGAATGGGGGGGAGTTCTTCTACCTCCCAAAATCTTCTCAATTGTGAATTGAGGTACTCGTTTGAGATTTCCTCAACTTGAGTTGTCATGGCTGTGACTGGTTCCGCAACTAGTCCACTTAAGACCCATCCGAAAATGGTATTTTGCGCCAGTAGTGTTTTCGAAATTTTTTCAACACCTTCTAATATGATTTGCGGTATAAGGTCGCTGCCTATCAGGATGTCTATCTGAGCTGGCGTGTTGCAGTTGGGATCTGCCAGAGTCAGGTGTGAAATTTTATCCCAATGCTTGCTATTTATTTGACAGCTTGGTAGCATGTTAGTTAGTTGCGGTAAGACAATAGCATTTGCTTCAATGCGCTTATCCGCTTTGGGGGAAATTAGGGTAATGGGGCAGATTTTACTTGAGTTTTGTACTACTCGACCGCCCATTCCCGTAATTTCATAGTTGGCATGTTTTGTTGGCAGCTTTAGCCTATTTTGTGCCCTAGACGCTATGAATGATCGTTGCGATCCTTGGTCTATTAGGGCTCTTAGTTTGAACAGTTCTCCTTGATGTTCGATGGAGACAACTGCTGTAGGTAGTAGTACTCTACTATGATTTTCGCTGTGTAGCGTTTGAAATTTTAATGCCTTTGAACAACATGGTGTCTCTTGGCAATTTTCTTGAGGTTTTGTTTCGGGAGTTGCTGTTGCAACTAAACCCGTGGCTTTTTTTGAAAAACCGCTGCTATGAGATGAGTTGGGAAAGTTATTGAGATGTAACATAGAGTGATGCCTTTTGTGGCAATATACGCAATTAAATTTGCTTTCGCAAGTATTAAGATTGTGTGAGTGGGACAAGCAGTTTGTACATAGCCTTTTTGGCCTGACAAAGTTGTTCCTTTCAGTGACATTCATTTTTTTTTAATTTCTCGCAAGCTTTTAACTTATGCCCTCCAGAACATAGTTCGCATGACGTGAATTTATTTTGTTCAGATGTGAACGATTGTGTTTTGAAAAAGCTTCTGTTTGAATTATTGTTGCTTCCGGCTTGGGGTCTATTGAAGCTTCGATTTAAGTCTTGTTGAACGTTTTTAGTTCTGACTACTTTTTTGTCTACCCTTTCCGCAATTTCGTATGGAGTAGTTAAGAAATCTTTCATCTGCTGCCACGTTGGGCATTTTCTTCTTGATGAGAGCGATTGCTCCCACAAAAGTAATGATTTTTCTGGTAAGGCGGCGGTACATATGTTTACCAGAATAGGATCCCAATTGTGAGTGGGAATGTTTTGTGTCGATAGAACCGACAAACAGTTGGAAACAGTGGATTCTAGTTTCATGAATTCTTCACTGGTTTCTCTTTGAATTTTAGGCAAGTTCATAAGTATCGTTACTTGCTTGTCAACTAATATTCTCTCATTTTCGTATCTTTGTCTTAAAGCTTCCCAAGCTAAATTAAAATTATCGTCATTCAATGCGAACTGCTTGACTATTACGCCTGCTTGACTTTTAGTTTTGTATCAGAGGTGATACAATTTTTGCGCTTGTGACAATTTGGGATGGTTTATGTACACGGCTGTAAACATGTCCCGGAAGGACGGCCATTGTTCATAACCTCCATGAAATATTTCCGTATCACACGCTGGCACTTTGAGATGAATGCCTGAACTTGCCTCTTGGGCTTGCAATTGTGGTAACTGTACTCTACTGTGGGGAGTAGGTGCAATTGCCTTCATAAGCTTTAATTGATCTGATATCATTGCTTTTGTGTCTTCATAGCGGTCTAAGCAGTTTTCGTATTTGGCGTTAGCCGAGGATTTGAAATTTTCAGGTAGATCTGAATCATCAGTTTGTACTATTGCGTCGTATGCAGCTTGGAGGCGTGTCCAAAAATTGTCAATAGATTTATTTTTAATTTCTAGTACCGATTCAGAGTTGTATATATGTATATTTTATTATAATAGAAATTTGTGTCACCGAAAACTCTTTTTAATAAATAAGAGTTGTTATTTCCGCAAAATTGGATTATTAAAATATGTATGTAACCGGTAGCTCTTTTCAGTAAATAAGAGCTGTTATTTCAGTAAAAGGATTTAAAAATGCGTTTATCGCTTTTATTACTCGTGTTTGTATTACTTGTTTTTTTTTTTTGTTTTAAATATTGTTACGGTTTTATCCGTACGCCCTTGTATCAGCGCGCACTGAATACTAGGTCAATACCCTTTGTACATACGTATGGAGTTTATGAGCATATAGTATGCGTTAAATAAATATGTGCAATTATGCTTGTTCTTGTTTGACAAGGAACAAGAAACTGCTCGGAAATCGCCAAAATTGGACTTTCAATATGTGTATGTATGTATGTACAAAGGGAAGTATTAGTTTGAAATATTTAATTCTCTCAACCAATGTTGTTGGATTTTCCGCACCAAAGATATTTTTCGCACCGTTTGTTTAATTTCTCAATATCTCTTCATTAATTGTATCCTATTTTTATAGGTATACACGCATATGAGAATATAAGGCAGTATGTAGAAATAATTCGCGGTTGTGTACTCGCGTTTAGAAACATGCGCTAAAGCGCTAATTAGTCTAAGAGCCCGTGACATCCAGACCTTCGTTATTTTATAAAAGCTGAAAGTTTGTTGAAGTATGCTTTGAACATAGGTAAGAACGATGGCAAAATGTGAAATTCAAGTCATCGTGGCTTTGGGGGGTAGCGGGTGGGACAGGTGCATAAAATAACAGCCAACTTTCGTTATTTTATAAAGCGTAATTTTTTAATATGTTATTCGGAATAACATTACAAACCATCTTATTTATTGCCAGACACTTTTTATGGTGGCAATCCCTTGCCAGACGCCCTAAAACTTTAATAAATTTTAATTCTACTTTCGTTATAGTATAAAAGTTAAAATTTATACATGTTATTTGGGTGACTATTAGAAGATGTTTTCTCAGTTGCCAGACAGTTTCGACAGTTCCTACCTAGGCCAGACAAACATATTAGGTCCCAATACCAAGGGTATAGGTACGAGCGCGAGGCAATATACAATCGTATAGGTGCGAGTGAGATAGCGCGTCAGGAGCGATCGAATGATGTTATTGTGTAATTATTTACGACTTAATATTTAAATAAAAGTTTAAAAATTAACCTATTTGGTAAATTACTAAATAATGTGTAAATTTAATGCGAAATTAAACTTCTCATTCAAATTTGATTGCATAGCTAATACATAAAAGGAATGAAAATATTTCTTTTGTAATTACGACATATAGGCTATAGAAATTATTTATCATATCTAATTAATAGAAATATTTATTTAAATTTTCAAAGAAGCGCATTGTTTCTTTTGAAATTTACAAAATTATAAACATTCTTCATAGCTTTCATTATTAATATTGATTTCGTAATTTTCTTCATACTCTTCATCACTGCTGCACCATATTTCTTCTGGCTCATTGTCAATGTCATCTTCTTCGTTAGTTTCTGTAAAAAAAGTTACACAATTATGAAAAGTAAAAATTTATGTATAATAATTTGAAGTAATTCGTATATACCTGATATAGTTTGCAGTGCATCACTGACAAAATTCGGTAACTGATCGCCTTCAAACCATTTAAAATTGTATTGGCTGTTAACTTGTACCCAACCATTGTTTGCTGGTTCATGTATTGATGGAATTTTCTTATGAGCATTATTCCAAATGCTGGATATATAATTAGCACGTCGAAATTGTTGGAATAGCTCTGATTTACAGGGTGGCAGACTGTTCCCATCAAAATTGCATATTTTTTTTTTCACTGAAACGCTTCATTAACATCGCAGACCGTATAATTATTAATAAACAATTGAAGACGGGCAGCATCAACATCAATTATCGTACCAACATTATATATATCACATATGAACTGCTGTATTATGTCAAAAGTGCTTTGTATTTCACTATCATCTTCAAATAATTGAGTGTCGCCGAATTTTATAAATGCCTTTTGATACTTTTCTATAGTAATTAATATTTTGTACGGTCCTAATTTTCCTTTTCGAAAAAAATCTGGGTTATAATCGCAACCTGTGATTGCATGAAACCCAGGTAAGCTTTCGCAAATGGAGTCGCCTAACTTGGTGTGTATCTTTGTGAGATCTACATACCTTAAATTATTTCCAGTACCTGTTAGCATCCAAACACGGGAATCATTTGGTATATGGTGCATATGACCAAGCATGATAGCAGCAATATCGGTATCGATACTTCTGATAAATATATTCGCTTGCGCTGAGTTATTGATGACATGAAATATTATTTTAGTATCAGCCTCTTAATGTTGAGGACATGATAACTCTTCCACAATCCTGGATTCTACGCTGTTGTACCCATTAACAACAAAAGACTGGCAATGTTTAAAATTGATATGGATGGTTTTATTACCAATAAATGGCGCCATTTCGTCAGTGGCCCAATGCGATATAAAAAAGTCAACAAGAGCCGTTTTAAAGTTAGAATTTTTTAATTCTTTTGAAAATTACTCGGCCGAATTTGATCAGTTCCAGTTCGCTGGGTATGTTCCTAATCTTTGATCGATGGTGTAAAGTATTGGTCGAATATAACGTCAACTCGTGATGCTCGCATTTGAGTAACCATTTGCAACATTTTTTTAGAAATGCTGCCGAATGTTTTTGGAATATTTTTCATCGTATGCAACATGAAGAATCCATCAATTATTACGACATCTACATAACGTGGTGGTTCATGCTCTACCTCTTTTTCCAAACATTTCATTAAGGCAGATTTATCCGTCTTGCAAATGGTACCATCCAAATGGCACATGGACAAAGGCACTGAGGTAATTGGATGTGATAAAATTTTCAAAATATCTATATTATGATCCATGGATATTCCCAGCATACGTCCAAACATATCTCTCTGAATTTTAACTTCTTGTATTGTACCACCAACTCGAATTTTATTTTTTTTCTCATAATCTTTTGAAAAATTATTCATAGGTAGTCTAGGAAGATGGTAGTGAAATACAAAGCACTTTTGACATAATACAGCAGTTCATATGTGATATATATAATGTTGGTACGATAATTGATGTTGATGCTGCCCGTCTTCAATTGTTTATTAATAATTATACGGTCTGCGATGTTAATGAAGCGTTTCAGTGAAAAAAAAAATATGCAATTTTGATGGGAACAGTCTGCCACCCTGTAAATCAGAGCTATTCCAACAATTTCGACGTGCTAATTATATATCCAGCATTTGGAATAATGCTCATAAGAAAATTTCATCAATACATGAACCAGCAAACAATGGTTGGGTACAAGTTAACAGCCAATACAATTTTAAATGGTTTGAAGGCGATCAGTTACCGAATTGTGTCAGTGATGCACTGCAAACTATATCAGGTATATACGAATTACTTCAAATTATTATACATAAATTTTTACTTTTCATAATTGTGTAACTTTTTTTACAGAAACTAACGAAGAAGATGACATTGACAATGAGCCAGAAGAAATATGGTGCAGCAGTGATGAAGAGTATGAAGAAAATTACGAAATCAATATTAATAATGAAAGCTATGAAGAATGTTTATAATTTTGTAAATTTCAAAAGAAACAATGCGCTTCTTTGAAAATTTAAATAAATATTTCTATTAATTAGATATGATAAATAATTTCTATAGCCTATATGTCGTAATTACAAAAGAAATATTTTCATTCCTTTTATGTATTAGCTATGCAATCAAATTTGAATGAGAAGTTTAATTTCGCATTAAATTTACACATTATTTAGTAATTTACCAAATAGGTTAATTTTTAAACTTTTATTTAAATATTAAGTCGTAAATAATTACACAATAACATCATTCGATCGCTTCTGACGCGCTATCTCGATCGCACCTATACGATTGTATATTGCCTCGCGCTCGTACCTATACCCTTGGTATTGGGACCCAATATGTTTGTCTGGCCTAGGTAGGAACTGTCGAAACTGTCTGGCAACTGAGAAAACATCTTCTAATAGTCACCCAAATAACATGTATAAATTTTAACTTTTATACTATAACGAAAGTAGAATTAAAATTTATTAAAGTTTTAGGGCGTCTGGCAAGGGATTGCCACCATAAAAAGTGTCTGGCAATAAATAAGATGGTTTGTAATGTTATTCCGAATAACATATTAAAAAATTACGCTTTATAAAATAACGAAAGTTGGCTGTTATTTTATGCACCTGTCCCACCCGCTACCCCCCAAAGCCACGATGACTTGAATTTCACATTTTGCCATCGTTCTTACCTATGTTCAAAGCATACTTCAACAAACTTTCAGCTTTTATAAAATAACGAAGGTCTGGATGTCACGGGCTCTTACTCTAAATGTAAAATATATATATGTATATATATTATATACAGTATACTCTCGAAAAGTAAATCGATTGGTATTTTGGGTAATTTACTTTTTCGAATAATTTACTTTTCCAAATATATACATAAATTATCTGTTTTTATAATATTAAATGCATTTTTAAACTTAAAAAATTCATTCATTTATTTGCTTCAATAAAACATATGGATTTACATGAAAAACACATGTATTTATTATGAAGAGAAAAAATTTTGAATATTCTTTTGTTTTTTTTCTTTTGAAATATATTTTCTGACCATTTACATATGTACATATCTCAAAGTTTATTTACTAAACAGACGCGATAAACAAGAGAGTAAGTGTTTTTGCAACATCGTAAAAAACGCTGCTTGCTTCGTTTCGAATTTTTTATCACATTCTCTGAAAAGTAAATTAAAAAATTTACTTTTTCGAGGTGCATGTGTAATCTTAAAGGTGATTTACTTTTCCGCGATTATTTACTTTCTGAGAATTTACTTTTCGAGAGTATACTGTATATGTGTCAATTTTAGTTATATAAAATCCGCTTGAGGATATGTATATATGTATGTTTGTTTTCGTTCTCTTTTGTGCCTTTTTTTTCCTATTACCCCTTAAGCTTATTAGCTTAACAAGCTGAAGCGGTATTGTCCGTTTAATGTGCAAGTGACTCTCTCTCCAGCTTAATATTCTGAAGGGGTATTGCTGTGATAATTTGCAATTATCCCTCTCACAGTTTAACAAGCTGAAGCGGTATTGCTAGAATAATTGTGTGTATTTCTATACACGAATTTAAGTTTAAAAGGGCAAGGAATAAGAATTTATTTAGTTAATTATATACACATACATGTATATGTATACTGTGGATACATAACATATATGTATATATATATTATTTACCGAATTGGCTTCTATCGGTACTTGAATTTTCCGCCCGTTTAGAGCCTTTACTAACCGTTTTTATTAAACGGGTTTAATTATTATCGGTACTATGATTTTGACCGTTCGTGCACGTTACATACATATATACATTTAATAAAAAAATCAAAAGTGGATTGGATACACTCACTCTGATTTCCCTCAGGGATTTTGGGGGTTAAATTGAGGAGCTGTGTGGGGTTCCTTGGTGGTGTTTCTCTCCTTCGCCAGCGTTCCGATTTGTATTTTTCTCGTTGTTGTGTTGATTTCTTGTTACTTTTTTCACGTTTTTGTTTGTTTGTATTTAATATTTTATTTGTAATTTGTGTAAGCCGTTTTCTATTTATTAAGTTTCGCGCCCGGTTTCCTTTTTTGTAGTGTTAGAATTGCTTTGTTGTTTTGTAATAATCTTTTACAGGTGTTTTTTTTTCACTGCTCTAAAGTTTCACTTTTGATGTGTTCTGATATTCTTTTTGTTTTTTATAAATTTATTTTTTCACTGTGAATCCACTTCACTTCTTTAGTTTAAAGCACTTTTAATTTTTTACTTGGTTTTGTAGTTCTTTATTCATAAATAATTATTTCCTTTTGTAAAAAAATTTTTTTTTTGTCACTGTATTCAATCTTGTGCTTTTTCTTTCACTTTTATATTTCCACTGTGCCGTTCTTTATGGCTCGAAGGACCATGTAATTATCGAGCACTCACCTTTCAGCTGACCACAAATTTCTCGTAACGAAAGAAATTAAAACAATGGATTTGTTTGTGCACGCGTGCTCGAATAGGGTTTTATTAATTTAAAATTCACCGCTGCTTAAATATAATTTTGGAGACGGGATGTCCTCCAATAAGGTTCTAATGAATACTTTAAAATTCCCGAAGGCACTGATGATCGAGTTTCGGGAACGGTATAAGCCCACTAGGGTTTGATGGAAAAAAAGCCGGAAACTTCCCGAAAAATTGAAAAAAAGGTATGTCACTGTTACTCTCGGCGGCGTGGGAGATGCGTGACGAAAAAAAATGCACCGATCGTTGCTGATGTCGATAACCAACTGAAACTGCATCTCCTCGTAGGTTCCCTTTTTCGCTTTGGCAAGGGGGCGGTGTCATGGTTGTTGGTTGGTGTACTTGTGTGTGGGTGTCAATATGTGTTACTCTCGTGAGTAATGTGGATGGTAAGTGATGATGTGATGAGTGTGGTGAAGGATGCGTGTCAGTTTTGATATGTGGAGTTGATGGGGCGTGCTAATGTGGTGTGTGTGTGTGGATGCTCATTTATACATCGTGTTTGGGTAGCTTATAAAATATAAAAAAACGACAATTGATTAATATCTATGATGATTTCTATTCAGTATATTCAAAATGGCAAACAAGAGTTCTTTTTAGTTTTGGGACCTGCTAACTATCAGGTCTCAAATTTGAGTCAATGTTTTGAGACTAACGCAAGAGACTGTTTAGTGAGTAGTAACTAGTCACAAATTGAGACTACCTCAAAATGTCTCAAATAGTAACTAGAGACTGCTCACAGAATTACACTATTAGACTAATTAGTTCTTTCCAGCAGTTGTAAGACTAATTATAACATACGGTATTTTGTTATGGTGGCCAATCATGGAAAATAAATACGCGCAAAGACTTATGTAAAGCATACAAAAAGTAGCTGGTATATGCATCAAAGGAGTTTTTTGAACAACGCCTAGTCAGGCATTAATCGTTATTTTACATTTACTGCCCACAGACTTGTTAGCTCTTAGACTTAAGGAATCTTCCCTATCAGTCGACTGCACTATGGGGCATTGTAATATAAGTTCCCGTTTCTAGGGATAGGCATCTATACGGAAGAGTCTAAACTATGTAATCGAGTGGGTTGTGTCTTTTCAGAAGATAACAAAATTGCCTTTCGACTACTAGACACTGCAGATCTTCCAACAGCGACCTCAGAAATTCATAAAAGCCCTCTTTTTGCGACAAAGATTGCTCACAAAAAAACGTCCTATTGCGATAAACCTGCAATAGGTAAGCAGATAAACTAACCAGAGCAGGCATCACCCTACAATTCGACTTCAAAGAAGACCTCTGGCCACTTCTATATATTTAATCGACTAACATATTATAGATATAGTTGAGTTGAGTTGAGTCTTGCTGAGCACTATGATGAATTTCGTTGAAGGTATGTATGTTATTAGTTATCGTTCGAGGTAATTTTGTGTCTCGGAAGTTGCATTTTTGTATTGATAATCTTTATCGTGAGCACAGGGTAGTTCAGAGAAGACATAATAAAGTGATTGAATTTTGTCAATAAAGAAATAAAAGAAAACATTAATATTAATTATATTTTAAGATAAATTGAATGTAAAAATATAAAAAAAATAAAGATTTTTCATCGCGTGTCAGTCTCTTATATTTCAAGTTCATTTTGTAAGTCTCCCTAACTTTCAAATTATTTTGTCTCCAACTGAATGTGTTTTGGTTTTAAGGAGTTAGCTTTCTTACTTTCAATATCTTTGACACGATGTGAGTCATTAAAAATATTTTAGAGTTGGGCAATTTATTATTCCATTTTGCTTCATTCTGGCTTATTAACTGTCCAATGTTTTAGGTTAAGTTTTGCAGGTTTCGAAGTTGTCCGCTGTTTCAGGGTCTGTTGGGAATCTCGGAGAATCCTCAGCAGACCATTTTTTCAGAATCTGCTGGTAAATTATTTCTTTAATTATTGTCCGTTGTTTCAGGGTTTTATATTTCTATTTAATGTCGTTTATTCTCTCAGGCATTTAGTTTTGGAAGTCCTACTTAATGTGGAAGTTTTTATGTTATTACTTTTTGAATAAAGTTTGGCTTTTGGATAACATGTAACTTTGTCATTCCGATTTATCCCCCAGATAAAAGATATTAAACACGATATGAATCAAAAAAAGTATTTTGAGCTTCACCGATTTCTAGAATTATTTCCGGATGTTTTGACCCACTAAGTCGATGATCCATATTTTTGGCTTTATTTTGATGAAATTCGATGTTTTCGAATACGGTTTTACAAAAATTTAAGTAGGATTAATGTCTAGTGATTGCGGGACCTATGAAGTTATTTTTAATTCCATAACAACCATTCACGTACAAGATAAGACGTTTGTTTTGGGTCGTTATCCTCTTGTAAATGAAAGTGGCTACTATTAACAGTCGTTTTAAGCACACTTAAAATTTAGTTTTTTTCTATTTATATAACATATTGTTTCTTTTAATATATTTCCTATGATCAAAGCTAAGGTTGCTTTTGTATTTTGTTTAATATTGTTTTATAAGTTCATTACAAAGATAAGTTTGTTTTGATATATTTTGTTTGGTGAAGCATAAGATGACAAATTAAGTTGCATGCCACATATTTTACCCATTCCTCGTTTCGTTTTCGTTTTAAAATTTATTAGCTTTTGAATTTGAAAATATGAATTTTTAAACAAATTTAGGGATTAAATCAATGACAACAAACAAATCAAAAAGCTTTAAGGAAAAATTAAGTGTCAAATACTCATATTCAGTGTTTGGAGATTTATAAAATTCAGTTTGGAAATAACTCACACAAAGAGCAGTAATGACTCAAATGGATTATCTTGCTCAGTCCTTAAGACACATATGGAGTGGATCACAAGTTATGTACCTTCCGCTTGCGCATCACACGTGAGTGGCCTACTTTGCACGTTGCCTCTTGTTGAAATAGTCGGCCCCACGTCTATAAAGTCACCAAACAACGACGCAGTGCATTAACCTTTACAAATACACCACTCCTTCACTTCGAGGGTTCTTAATATTTTGCAGCTACACATCACACTCTTCCAATTTAACTACAACGAAATCCAGATTAAGAAGGAGCTAGTCGATTTTATGAGGAGGGAAGGCATATCGATAGCTATGGTCTAAGAATCAGAGCCGCTCAGATCTCGAATTGTGCAGGTTTTATCGCCTTATGTTAAATGATCGCGCTCTGCACAATAAATCACGAAGCTACCTTCAGAATTATGAGCGTTTGTTAAAACTCGCGTAACCATCGCTAGATGGTCCAATATATAGCATACGACCAACGTCGTATAATTATCTCGACGAAAAATCGTCCAGCCTTATGCATACCACATTCTTTGACCCGAAGAGATTTTCGATCCGTTGTATTTGTTGTTGTAGCGGATATCTAATCCCTTGGTTGGTGGGTAAGGTTTGGTTTGGTTGTCATCGAAGTCATATAACGGTAGATCCAGGAAAATGCTGTTACGACGAGATGGGACCATAGAAGAGGAATGTTAAATGAGTGCGGTTCTTTGAACAAGGTTAGTATCATGCAGGGACTCATTGTATATTTGGCATGTCGGGGTCAATTCTGAATAAGTAGGAAGTCAATTTACAACACAAGACAGGGAAAAAACCGTGTTACCCAACAATTGCGTAAAATGCCAATCAACTGCGCACCGATTGCTTTCACCGACAAAGAGGTTCAAAGTGTCACACTATGACCAAATCGTCTAAATCAATTCTGTAGTAAAATTTAAAAATTTTGACTCATTGTTGGATCGTATATTTTTCCATGATGAATTGGCAAACTTTACTGAAGCGAAATATCAAAAAAGTGGGGGAAAGGAAAAACTCTTCAACTTCGGGGCGTTATTTATTAACATTACAAGAATAGAAGAGAAAAATTAAAAATGTCAAAAATTTGCAGGTTACCGTACCTACTATTTTAACCTTCCTAGCAATCTCAAAACAAAAAACGTTAATATAAAATAATGGTTCTTAAGAAAAGTTGAAAAAAATGGTGACCGTCTAAAAAACATAATTTTTTTACCACTTCTTTTTTTACTTTGTCGAATTTTTTTTACTTTGTTGAATAACAGTAGAATTTTAGGAATATGGGTAGCTCTAGACAGGTAAATCCATAAAGAGGGCTCTCTAAAAATTTCAAGTAAATCGGTCCAGTGGAAACGTTGAAAGAAATTGACGTGATTTTGAATTAAGGTGTCAGTAGGATAATCTGGCCTGTTTTTTTGACATTTTCATTCATTAGTTGAGTAGTTTAAAAAAGAGTGCTTTGAGAAAAACGCGTTTAAAGTTTAAGGTGTGCACTCCGAGCGCTTCGAACGTCGAGCGGTCTTACTATTTTTGGGCCTTTTTCGAATGCTTCCAATGGTAAGTGGGTTTCTACATTAATTCTAAGAGTATAAAGGAACAGAAAATGCAAAAAAAAAAAAAATAAAAATGATTACCCTACTGACCCCTTAACAAACGGAATGGTTTCAATTAAGATGTGTTCTGCAAACCGAATGATTTGTTTACTTCGAAGTTTTTTTACTTCACATCGAAACATTTGTTTGAAACAAATGACATTTTTTATCCAACTTTAATGTAAATATTTTATTTTCCAAAAATTTTAATTTTCTCGAACGAATATGAGTGCTGCCGGAAAAGTACAGTAAGTTAATGAGTTCACGTTAAAAATAATTATTTTTAATTATAATTAGAGTGAGTTTTCCAAGGGTTCGAATAATTCGTTTGAAGTTGCTGATGTTCTGTTTCAATCTTGAGTGGAATTGTCACATGTTCAATATTTTTGTATGTCTCGAAGGAGTAGAAAAATTGTGCACAAATATATACTTACATGCATATGTACATGCGCAAATTTATAAAGCTTTCATTATCACTCAAATTTCACACGTAAGGTTAGGTAAGCTAATCTGACTGATATTCGTGAAATCACGAATGATTCCACTTGGACTGCTAGGAAAGTTCGTTGTGATTAAAATATTGTCACATATCAACAAAGCATCTTGAGCCTGATAAAATCAATTAATATTAGCGGTAGCTAAAATCAATTCCACCCGCTGTATCTGATTCGTAGAAGGCATGACTAGTGAAACATGTAGAGAGTGAGACCCAATAAGACAGTGTCCAGTTAAGATATCTATTTTTGCACCGATGTGAACCTTGTTTAAAGCAAATAATTCAATGGACACGTTGATCCATAAATATCACTGTTGTATAGGTGTTGGTTGTTAACCAATACTTATTAAAGTCACCCAATATTCAAAGAGCCATGTCGGATTTATGTACACCTATCTGAATGCACATCGAGACAGCTCTTGACAGGAAACTGTCCCTCCAATCAAACGTTATAAGATTTGGTTTTTTAAACTACATTTTAATTTATGAATTCGGGTTTTAGAACAAAACATTTCACTTTGATATCACATCAAAATTATTCGATTTCTTGAACAAGCAAATTTTATTCTCAAACATGGTTTGTATATGAAAGTGAATTAAGGAACATGGCCTGAGCAGAAAATGCTCATTTGACTGATCCTACAGTGTGGGAACTGATGAACATAAATTTATTATTTTCGGAAGTTATGGCCACACAAAAGTTTGGCTTAAATTAAATTCAGTACTTAACTCCCAAAAAGAGGATCAGTGATAGTATGGGGCTGCATAGCACCAAATACTAGGGTTCATTGAAGGAATAATGGATAGGACTGTGTATATATGTACATATTTTAAAGGACTGTTATCTTCCAAAATGTAAAAAAAACTAAATCTAGAGGAATCTCTAGAGAGGAAAGGCCAGTCCATATTTTTAAAGGATAATGATCCCAAACATTCTTAGAACATCGTCCACAGTCGCCGGATTTAAATGTCATAGATGATTTGTGGGATCGTCTTAAAGCTTCGGAACGTTACTTCAATATCCACGCACAAAACAGTTTTTCTTGAGGAATGGGGTAGAATATCGGTAGAAATCACCAAAGCCTTGATTCTTTCAATGTGTGCTGTAAAAAAAGAAATTTAAATAAAATAACATGTTTCACAAGCAAAAACTAAGTTTTTTACTTTATACACACGTACTGACGAAATGTGTGGCGTATATATACTTTTATGAGACTGTGTATATGTATTTTCGAAAAAAAATTGAGATTCGAAAAACCTTCTTGTAAACACATTCTCGAATAGTTAAGCTGTGAAAAGAAAATTTATTAGTAGACTAAAATACCTCCTTAAGAGCTTTCATTTTATTTCAAAGGCAAAAAGTAGACTGATCATAAGCGTAATGCATTAAAACCCACATATTAAAAATAAAATTATAATAAAATTTAGATACCATCCTACAAGCGATCAGAGGATTGACACATCCATGCGGTTCCCGTAAAACAATAAGTATGATGGCGTTAAAGTTTGAAAGATGAGTTTGGGTCACCTAATGAATCAGTGTCGATTTGCTAAATGTTTTAGGTCAAAGGAATGAAAGAACTTAAATTACTAGTTGGGACAACTAAGAACCTACCAGAGCTTTTAAATATATAGCCAATTCGAAACCTCTGTTAAGATCGTTACCCGACCTGACGGCGAAAATGAAGACCCAGTGTACTTAAGACTTCTCCCTTACCCAAGGGGGGTATCAGGTTTCGTAAATACTGAAATCCAGAATCTTTTGGCTTATACAAGGTGTGTTCCACACAGAACAAATGGTTTTTTCGGCAAAATCAATTTATTTTATTCAAATAGTCTCCTTCTGCTTCAATACAACTTTTTGCACGGTTCAAAAGCATGTCGAACGAGTGTTTAGCTCGTTGGCAGGTATGTGGTCGCCAGCATCCGGTGCAAGCCTTTTGAATGGCCTCTACGTCTGCATAACGCTTTTCTTTCATGGGCAAATGCATTTTTCCGAAAAGGAAGAAGTCGCGCGGTGCCATATCAGGTGAATACGGGGAGTGGTTAATTCACATCTATCTTTATTACCATCTACCTAACTCAGCTAGCATTCACCATAAAGAATGCCTGTGAAGTTTTATTGTGCAACTGCGAAAGAAGATACAGAAGGCAACTATTTGCACAGATCGCCAGGCGGCAGTACCAGCATTGTCGTCGCCAAAGATCAACTCCAGCGTAGCACAGAATATATGGATATCTACAACCAAATGCAGAATAATAAAACATCATTGGCCAAACTATGTCAAAACAAAAACCAAGACTTATTACATAGGTTCAATTACAGCTGTCATAGCGAGGCACTGGCCATGTGGAGAATTATAAAATATGCAATTCAATTATCCTTGGCACATAAAGGACAAATGTAAATTAAATCTGTAAGCCGTTTATAACGAAAATGGCTACTTACAATCACAGGTGATCTTTATGAGAGTCCAGCTGGAGACTGTAAATCAGATGTCGCAAACGCAATACACTGCGATCTATACATATTGGCACGATCGCAAGATAACTTGCTTCAGTTTTCCCAACAAAAAAATTTATACCATGGGACGGCATTAAAAAAGCGTAAACTTTACAAAAAAGATTAAAGTTATCAATCAGTATACAGTATAACAGGAATGTATAGAACAGTCGGACTGCATATAACTCTGCAACAGAGTACACCCCATCTGGGTGCCAAGTCATTAAGAGATAGCCGGGAATGAATTGGGGTCGAAACCCTGTATCAAGTTCCGCTACATGAATGAATGAATTAATGATGATGAGGAATGTACTGCGACCTTTAGTCTATTGTGCCCTCTCCTTACTCACATTGACTCGCCTATACCCAGCCCATTAATGAAGTCCAGTAGACTTCCTGGCGATAGCGAGGCAATGTGATTCCTATCCGGAAACAACACTCCAAGGGCCTTAGATCTGCGTCTACAGATTGCTGTGCACTCAATCAGCAGATGCTCCGGGGTTTCAGGCTCCCTGTCGCAGAAACGGCAGTTGGCGTAAGCTGATAGGCCCATGCTGTCCAGACGCCTATTTAGCTTGCAGTGACCAGTGTACCATGTGACTAGCAGCCTGAGTTTGTTCCTGGGGAGGTTTATTACAATTTTTAACCTTTTCAAGCTGTATCCTCCCATTAGCAGCTTGGCGTGTCTCATACCATGAGCTTGTAGCCAATACTCCTCCCTGCCTACTCTTTCCTCTTTACGGAGCAGTTCCTTCATGGTATGGGGCCCCACCCCCGTAAAGGGTTCGGGTCCTACTATCTTGGTGGAGCCTGCGGGCGAGCTTATCGGCCAGTTCGTTGCCGGCTATACCTTTGTGACCAGGCACCCGGATCAGGTGTACCTGGTTTCTTTCCGCAAGGCTATTCAGCCTATCCCTACACTCCTGCACCTGAAGCGATTTGATCTCGTAAGAGGAGATCGCCTTTAGCGCCGCTTGACTATAGCTGAGAATGGCTATTTGCTCATTGCGATAGTTGCGATGGAAGTTTATTTCTATACACCGGCTTATGGCATAAACTTCTGCCTGGAAAATGCTCAGGAACTCACCCATGGGTGCCTAGTGCGTGGGCCCACAATTCCTGCGCCGATTCCCTCCGACATTTTCGAGCCGTCGGTGTACCACCTCATAGTACTGTTCCTCAACAACAGCTCTAGGTTGGAATCGTTCCAATCGTCTTTGCTGCCGAGGGTAACCTTAAACTTTTTCCTGAGTTTAACCTTTTTGGTAGCACTATCCCTCGGGAGGAGGGCCAAAGGTAAATTGCCACTTATCTTTTCCATCCTCTGAGATGAGACTACATTGCCTTTTCCACACCCTCTGCCGTTATTTGCAGAAGGGTGTGTTTGGCTACCTGACCGATGACAAAATGAAGCGGAGTAAGTTCAAGAAGAACCTCCAGTGCTGCCGTTGGACAGGTGCGCATTGCGCCCGTCATGCAGACACAGGCCAGCCGCTGTAGCTTCAGTAGCTTAGTCTTAACCGATGTTTGCGACGCTACTGAGGCCCAGGCTACCGCCCCATATGTGATTATCGGTCTCACTATCATGGTGTACAAACACCTAACTATCCTTGGCATACAACCCCAGGACCTTCCTGCCAGCGGATTACACACCATTAAGGCTTTTGTCGCCTTGACCAAGGTCAGGTTTACGTGCCTCAAAGTGGAGTTTAGCATCAACCCGAGGTATTTGACACTGTTGGTCATCCCTATATCCCTGCCCCCAGTGAGAGATTCCTAAGACCGGGTAGGGTCCTGCGTCTCGTAAACGGGATTACTGACGTCTTGGGGGGGCTGATATTCAGTTCAACCTCCCTGCACCACCCCTTCGCTAGATTGAGATCTCTTTGGATCAAGTCACAGAGAGTGTCCTCATATTTGCCTTTTGCCATAATTACAATGTCGTCCGCATACCCTTGGCAGCGGATCCCATTGTCCGTTAGCAGTGTTGGCAGGTCGTCTACGATTAGACTTTATAGCAGGGGTGATAACACACCCTCCTGTGGGCAGCATCTTGCTGTACCGAGACGAATTCTGCTATCACATACTGTAGTCTCAGCAACCCTTGTGCGCAGTACGGCTTTTATCCACCTACGCACTGGTGCCGCCACATTCCTTTTCTCCAGTGCCCTGGCTACACTCTTGTGGGACGTGTTATCAAAGGCACCTTCGATGTCCAGGAACACGCAAAGCATCACCTCCCCATGCTCCAGTGAACTCTCTATTTCAGAGACCGCTCTGTAGGCATGCTGAGCCGCATGCAGCGGTGAACTCTTCAGCGTCTTCGTCCTTATTTCCTGATCCACGGTCTTCTCCATGGTTTTTAGTAGGAAAGACGTTGGACTTATTGGCCTGAAAGATTTCGCCAACGAGTAGTCTCTCCTTCCTACCTTGGGTATGATGATCACCTTCACTGTCCTCCATATCTCAGGTATATACGCCATTGCGAGGCTCTCTCTCAGCAGCCGAACTAGGTGAGGCAGCAGAAACTGTTCCCCCTGAGGCTATCCACTACCGGAGACTTGAATCTCTCAAACGAGGCCATCGCCCACCGGATCGAGTCCGCCGTAAACAGTTGTTCGGCGATACTCCAATCCTCGCGGGATGGCCTGTGTTCAATAACGGGTGGACAGTGGTCCTCCCGAACTGTCTCCGGGAAGTGCGCCCGCAGAAGCTCCATGGCTCTGTCCTCCGCACTGGTCGTAAATGTCCCGTCGTCGCGTTTGATTGCTATCTCTACGTCCTTTGTGCCCCTGGCCAGAGCTTTGTGCAGCCGAGCCGCTTCTGGCGTAGTGGCGACATTCTCGCAGAATCTCCTGAAGCTAGCCTGCTTTGCAGACCTAATCTCCTTATTGTATAAGGTGAGATAGCTCCGGTATTCTGCCCAGACCCCCGTACGTTTCGCCCTGTTAAACAGGCTGCGTACTTTTTTCCGGAGGTCTGCTAGTTCCTTTGTCCACCATTGACAGTCTCGTCTGTCTGTGGGCGCTTTTAGGGGCAGCTGCCATGGTAAGCGTTAATTACAGACCCGTTCAGGTCAGAAAGCCTATTCTCCAGCCCAAGGCCTGAAACGCTATCATCATTCTGCCCCCTCCTGCTTAATTCATTGCTTAATATATCCCTGAAGGCGTCCCAATTCGCCTTCCGAGGGTTGCGTCTAGGGGGAGTTGTCTAATCTCTACCTTTAGCTTGAACCTTATAATCCTGTGGTCTGACAAGGAGGGCTCCGTCGAGACTCTCCATTGCGAGACCAGTCAGATTGCAGGCTCATTGCCCAAGGTGATGTCCAACACCTCCCTCCTGCTTTTAGTTATGAAAGTGGGTTCACACCCTTCATTCTCTATTCCTAAATTGCTGTCTACAATGCACTCTAAAAGAGACTCACCTCTTATGTTGCAGTCGGTACTGCCCCATTCCGAGTGGTGAGCGTTAGCGTCGCAGCGTACGATGAGGGGGAACCTGTGCCGTCTGCAGTGCTCTACCAGCCTTTCCACCACCTCCGGGGGTGCTGTAGGTGCCTCGCCTGGGAAGTATGCCGAGGACTTCGTCCTGGCCTTCAAAGTCCCTAGCCTGTACCGCCACCAAGTCCTGCGTCAGGAACTCTGAAATACAGAAGAAATCAATGTTATTCCTGACAACTATACAAGTTCTAGGGCCTCCACTACCTCCGGGGTCTCCCATCACGGAGGTACCGCAGGTACCACTTCATGATGAAACCGCTCATACCTTTCCTACGTGAATCATCGCACCCGCCGGGTTGACCAGCTTCTGGGAGGGGGCGTTGACCACCTCTTCTGCACCTCCTCCTTCTTCTCCTACGAGCACCGTCAGGCCCTGCCCGATGTGACTCACCCGTGTCCGACCTGCTGCGCCTTTCGGCGGGGGTCTTGGCGGCGCTCGTTGCTGCTACAGCGGCACCAGGCGTTTTCGCCAGGTGAACGCCGCTGCAAGAGGGCACATCGTCATCATCCTTCTTGGCGTGCTTCTCAAACAGCGCCCGCTCTTGTGGCGAAAGAGCGTCAAGAAAGTTAAACTTCCTCTTAGCTCCTTGACTCCCCTTGCCTGCCGCAGCACCGATGTCCTTTCCGTTTTCTTAAGTTGTTGCCGGTGTTCCGATTTGTCCGGAGTTTTATTTTTATTTGTATTTGTACTCATCTTTTTCTTACAACCCTTGGCTCAACAGGGTGATCTGTCGGATCTATTATTTTGATGGGGAACTAGGAGGTCCGCCACGCCAGAGCCCCTTGGCGCAGTAAGGCCACAGTTACTCCTCAATTCGGCCCGGTGTTGGGGAGGCTCCATTAGAATACAGCCGATTTTACCTCCTGGCTGCAAACCATCCAATGGGCACGGGAGTCGCATAACACCCTGGATTAGGAGGTGGTAGCTCTTGGTTAGCGCACGCATGCGGCACCCGACACCCCACATGGGCAGTGCCTACTAGCACCAGCCACGCAGGTCGTCGCCGAGTATGCCTTGCGCCTAAACCCCTGCACCTCGGCAAGGAGCCTACCATTCGCAGAGGAACGACATGCCGAACAATCGTTTTGGTTTACGTGAGTATCTGCCGACGGGAGCCTGGCACACGGTGTTTTATAAAGCACATAGATCAATACGCGTTGCGTTGATCAGCGGCTTAAATAATAACTGCTTTTTGAACGTATGTTTGGTTTCAATTGGAAGGGACACCTTTTCCACCTTGGTCGGGTTCGAGGCTCATCTATAACCTCTGCCTTGCTGTGGATCCAGCACTATACTGGATTGAATTTTTCAACCGTACCTACCTTTAAGTTTAAACCACAGCCATCACGAATCTCCACAAAGTGCGAAACCCAATGAGCAGATTGGAGCGAAATCCAAGGGCTTACAGCTGCCCGTGGTACCAGATTTAAGTCACCGGTCAGACCTTGTAGCTTTTGCTACTACCACTTGAGTACCCGACAACTCAATGGCTGCTGACATTTGTCGCTTAAACTTCTAATAACTTCAATAGGAGGAATCTCAGTCAAAGTCTATAATATCATTTCAAGTTGAGTATTATAGCACTATTTCTGACAACCACTATGCTGAAACTTTTTAGCAAGCCCAAAATACAGACGTAGTGCGTAAGGATTTTAGTCGCCTCTTACCGCGGACAAAATGTAATCCCTGCCCGCTGGGGGAGCGACATGTGGAACATTCGAAATCCTCAGAAATCTGCACACGCAGGTTTATTAACGCTATATCTTTATATTCTAATAGGGATTTTACCGATTCAATACCGTCTAGCACATTCCTGATTTTCATTAGAGTGCACAAGAAACCTTATATCGCAGTGCACCGTTCATAGTAATGTTAGTTTTAAATTTAGGTATATGTAAACTATTTTCATATGAATTCATGAAATTTGTTGACAAATTTGGTCGGAACAACTATCTTTAAAATATAAGGGTACTTTATTAACCATTTATTTGATTTTAAAATCTTTTTGTTTGACCTATTAAAAAAGTTGACCGTTTTTGTTCATACGAATGTCGAAAATCCTGATAATCTATTTGATACATGATTCTCAATCGAAATCGTTTTCATAAAGAAAAAAAAAGGTAATAATCGATTTTTTCAAGTTGCCACCTAGTGTTAATAGCAATTCAAAAAGTTTTTTAAATCCATTATTCCTTCAAACACACCAATACATTCTGCATAATTTATGCAACTAATACCGACAGATCTAGAAAGGTATATGTAACATACTTTAGAATTAAAAATAAAAAGACGTTTTTAATCTTAAACAGTCGCATAATTCTTTATAAGTTTACAAAGTTTTTCAGTACCACTAAATCAAAACAAAAACATAAATGACAGTTTGCCCGAAGTTCACAAGACCATAATCAAAATTCGTACATTTCACACGAAATTCCTGATACGAATTTTTCGTTCGCGTAAAAGGAATATTTTTGTTTATCCGTAAAGTAATAGGACTGAGTCGATTTAAAAAAATTTATGGAACCAATCGTTCTTTAAAAACTTTCAAAATAGGCTTCTTCTGCGTCGATGCAGCGCAATAAGGCTGATAAACTTAAATGGCGTAACATAATTTGATACATCATTATTTGATTAGAGGCAATAATTTTAATGAAACAATAGGCTATTTTTATTTTATTTATTTTTATTTTATTTTATTTTATAAAAGCTTACATAATAATACAATTATTATACAAATTTAAGAAAATACGCAGCACTAGCATCATGGGCTATCGGCCGACTGGTTATGTTATATGCGTCGAAGAAGGTCGCTGTCTTTCAAAAAGTTGTAGATTTTCGAAATGTTGTTGCTTGAGGGATCCATCAATAAAATTATTGGATCAGTATTGTTGAAGTTTGACATTCTATGAGTTTGAAGTGCTGGACAATGTTGCAGAAGATGCAATAGATTTAAATCTGAATCACAAAATGGGCATTGGTTGATCTGAGTGCCATTTAGTATGTGAGCGTGTGTGATAATGGAGTGGCCAATGCGAAGTCTGATATATGGAATGATATAATTAGATGAAAGCGATGACGGAAAGGATGGTTTGATACGATTTGAATTTATTCTAGAGTAGTGGTGTCTGTAATTCATCCAATCAAGCGCCAATTTAGTGGATCTTTGTTGAATAATAAGCCGTTTTATATCACTCTTAGCAAACAAGGCAGATGTAGTTGTTGGAGTGATGCACACCTCCTTAGCCACCGAGTCCGCAAAAGTATTTCCAATGATTCCAGAGTGACCGGGTATCCACATTATTTTTAGTCTATGTGCTAACGAAAACAACAGCGATCTAATGCCAATAATGACGTCATTGTAGTTACTGCGGTTTTTTAAAGCTTGAAAACACGATAGACTATCTGTACAGATGATGAATTTACCAAGGTTTTGTTGGGCATACTGGACAGCTTTGAGAATACCCGTAGCTTCAGCGGTAAAAATTGAACAAAATGGAAATAATAAACCATACGATATTCTTTGTTGGTTATCATCAACTACAGCAAAAGATGTATGCGACGATTTGGAGCCATCAGTATATATAAACTGCCAATCAAAAGATTTGAAGTGCGCAGATAATTCCAAAAATCGAGATTTATACACAGTGCTTGGAGTGATGGATTTGCGAAGAAAAGTAAGATCACTAATGAAAGAAGATTCATTTACTTTCCACGGTGGAATAAATTTACTGCAAGGCAGCAATATTTTAAGCGGCAACTCATTGGTTTTAGCAAACAAAGCACTTTTAAAAATAGAAGACGGTATTTTAGGAGACCTCTTTCTGCAAAGTGATGATTGAAAGTCCTTTTTTATAGTAAAGTTCGTGCTGAGTATGAGTTTTGAATAAAGCTTATTTAAGCTATCTTCCACTGCATCTTTTAGAGAAGGTAGGCCAGCTTCCGTCAGTATGTTTTTAATTGGCGATGTTGGAAACACTCGAAGAGAACAACGAACTGAAGAATGATAGGGCGCAGCAAGCATCTTTAGATGATTCTTAGAATGATGTCCATAAATTTCCAAGCCATAATTAATTACAGATGAGATGAGGGCTTTAGTGACGTTGACCAGTAAAGCCGAGCCGATGAGTGAGCGCTTACATGAGAGGTATTTAATAATATTTAAATTAACAAAAAGTCTTTTTCTTATATACTGACAATGTTTCTTAAATGTATACTTAGAGTCTAATACAATACCAAGGAACTTAATACTATCTGTACACAAAATGTTTGTATTATCAAATGTGAGCGTTGGGATAGTACATTGATGTTTTTTACAAATATGAAAAAGTTTCGATTTAGGAAAAGATATTGATGTGCCTGAAGTAGAGGACCAACGAGAAAGACGCAATAAAATTTCAGAGAAAGTAATTGTTACTGAAGTCAAATTTGAAGTTTTTGAGAATAAAATTAAATCATCAGCATAAATCTGATGCCGGATAGTAACAAAATCTGATAGAATGGTACTGATTTCATCAAATGCAATAGTAAATAGGATCACCGAGAGCGGTGACCCTTGTGGGGTACCATTATCTAATGGTAGAACAGAGGATGAAACATTGGATATGATAACACTTAATTTACGGTTGGATAGGAAAGATTTGACAAAGTTAAAAATACGAGAACCCACTCTCCACCTACTAAGCTGTCTTAACACTACATGAATCCCAATCCTGTCAAATGCTTTTAGGAAATCTAAAGAAAGAATAGAAACGTGATTTTTGTGGGAGAGAGTATCAGAGATAAAGTGATCAAGGTGCAGGAGAGCATCCAACGTACCCTGCCCCCTCTTAAACGCAACTTGGTTGTGCGAAATGAGATTATTAGATTGAGCATACCAGGCGAGTCTAGTAGCAATTTTCAATCAATTTACCAAGGCAAGGAAGAAGGGAAATGGGACGATAACTGCTGACCACACCAGGAGGTTTACCAGGTTTTAAAATAGGAATAATCGCGCTAGTCTTCCAGAGGACAGGGTAGTTGCCACTGAGAAAAATACTATTGTAAAGTTTGACTAGACGGGATATAAGGAATGGAGGAAGGTGCTTGATGATAAGGTAAGAGATTTTATCAATGCCAGGAGTTTTGCCCTTGACTGACGAGAGGGCTAAATTAAAATCAAGTTCAGATATATCGGCATCTAAATATTCAGCTGATTGAGATAAGGTGGAAGGAGGAAGGTAAGGAGAGCAAAGAGAAGAAAGTTTACTAGAGGAAAAATCAGAAGAGAAATTGGAGTCCAAAGAAATATTGGAAAAGTGGGTGGCAAACTCTAAGGCTATATCTTTGGGTTATAGTAGAGTGCCCCGAGGAGTATTTAAATAAGTGATAGGAGAAAAAGGTGATAAACCAGCCAGTCTTTTCATATCAGTCCAGATTTTTCTAGAATCCGAAGAAGAAGTGATATTATTCGTAAATTCTTGGAAACAATGAACCTTAGCAGCCTTAGCTTTATGGCGAAAAAATGCATTGGATTTTTTGTAAGCTATTAAGTTTGCACTAGAACGTAAACGTTTAAATTGATGCCATGCGATCTGTTTCAGATTTCTTAGTGCAGAAAGCTCATTATTCCACCAAAGAGGAGCAAGCTTGACTGGTTTAGAAGAAGAAAGGGGAAAAGAATAGTTAGAAGCAGAACGTATAATTTTTTGGATTCTAGAAGCCTCTTGATTTATATTGGAAGAAAAGGGGAAATAACGTGAATGCGATAAACAGGCTTCTTCAAACCTATCCCAATCAGCCGAATCAGTTTTAAACCGAATCCTGGGCTTAAAAAATGAATGAGGGCGAGAAGTAGATATTTTGGAAAGGATGGGAAAATGATCACTGCCATGGAGATCATCAATACAACACCAGGATATTTTTGAGGAGAGGGAGGCAGAACATATGGAAAGATCAATATTAGTGAAGGTAGAGTGAGTGGAAAAATGGGTGGGGGAACCATCATTTAAAACAATGCAGTTGGATCTTAGTAAGGCATCCTCAATGCTACGTCCCTTGGAGTTAGCCGAAGCAGAGCCCCAAAGGGGACTCCAAGCATTGAAGTCACCACACAAGATAAAAGGATTTGAACCGGAAGGAATAAGATTTCAAAATTCAGTAGTAGAAAATGATTGATCAGGAGGGGAATAAGCACAGATGATTGAAATTTTATAGGGGGCGAGGATCTCAATAGCTACAGAAGAAAAAATTGAAAGGGGTATGGGAAGTAATACGTGAGGTAGATTTCTTTTAACTAGGATGGCAACTCCCTGCTTGTTGGTGGTGTTATGTGGGAGATTAATAAAATATCCCACATAAGCCCTAGGGGTAAAAGCTGAGGCATTATAAGATAGGTGAGTTTCATTCAACAGGATAATAGATGGATTGTACGATCCCATAAGTAACTCTAAGTTAATATAATTATTAACATAACCGTTAATGTTCCATTGAAGAAGTGTAATCATATCATATGTAAACTTATAAAAGAAAAAAGTTAAGCTACGAATATTTTATTTAAACTAAATGTCTTCATTGTAAGAAGGAAAATTGGGTAATGCAAGAGGATCTTGCGAGCAGGAGAGGGTGGGGGAGGGTGTGATAGGACAGGAGGAAAGGATATTGAGAGGAGAGTCAGAGATGGATAAAGGGGAAAAGAGAGGGGAAGGAGAAGTGACAGAAGAGGAGGTAGGATGGGTTGGAAGGGATTGTTTAGATGAATTGCTGTCTGTAGTTGTTGTTAGATTAGTTTTGGTAGGATTGTTGGATTTGTTATTAGGTGTTGTTTCATTATTGATTTGATTAGTATTGTTAGAAATTTTAGCTATAGAGGCAAAAGAGTTTGCATTAGAAGTTGTATGAGAAAATTGAATTTTATACTTGGTAACAGCTTCACGCATACTACATTTATAAATAGTTTTAATTTTTAATATTTCTTTGGATTGTTGATATTTAGGGCAAGTATTAGATGATGCCGGGTGGTCGCCCGAGCAATTTGCACACATTATTCTCTTACATTCAGTAGGTGGGGTATGATCGGAAGGGAGGTTGCATGAGACACAAGAAGGTGAATTACGGCAGTATTTTGCTGTGTGGCCAATTAATTGACATTGCTTACAACGCATAGGATTAGGGTAATACGGACGGACAGTGAGGTTCCTCCAGGCAACATCAATTCTTTCAGGAAGTTTGTATTTATCAAAAGTTAATAAAACTACACCCGTAGGATTACGGGAGCCGTCAGCAATTCGTGAAAACTTATGTACAGCAGAAACACCCTGCTCCTTAAGACCATCAACAATATCTTCTTCTGATAAGTTATTCAGGAATGGGGCGTATATGGTGCCTTTAACCGTATTCAAAGTATTATGAAGCTTGACATTGATATGACCTCCGCCAGGTAAAATTTTTGCAGAAAGAAATTTGCTAGCTGTTTTGTTGTTATTTACAAAGAGCAGTAGGCTACCATCACGTAGCTCAGTAACTTTACTTACTTCCTTACTGATTGCTTGAATACCTTTATACGTAGCGAAGCATGATAACGAATTAAGTGGCTTGTTGTCGTCCAGCGATGACATGACCAAAAATTTTGGATCATCCGTGTTTGAGACTGGTAATTCTAGAAATTGGTCTAACGGGATCGGATTTGGTTTTTTTCTTTTCTTTTTCATTATTGGAGATAATAGGGAAAACCTATTATCCCCTAATTTGGTGGCCCCAGGGGCCATAGTAAACGCGAATTTTAGTTTAACAAATTAAGAAATTAAGTGATTGAAAAGATATAAAACGATAAAAAATTAATTCACAAACAAAGCACGAGCGTAATATAAACGCAGAACAAACCGTTATACCGTTTTAACAAACTCAATAAGCACAGAGCGAAAAGCAACCGGTTACGATGACAGTTCGACGGTGTATGTAGGCTATTTTTAAGAACTATATTTGATCTAGAATTTGATATTTTTCTGATCATTCAAAACAAAGCTATGCTGGGTTCAAAAATGCATGCGCCTTAAAATATTATTTCAGTTAACGGTATTTCGCAATAGTATTATATAAAAAACAACATAACTAAGGAAGGATTAAGTTTAAGTATAAACCAGAGATTAGCTTTGTGTATAATCGAGTCTATTTAATCACACGTGCTTGAATTAAGTAAGCGAGTGTGACATAACACTTTTTATAAACATGTTCGATTGAATTTGGAATCCGAACCGAAAATAAAGCAAACACGCAATAACACCTATTTTCCAGGTAATACAGCGAACTCGAGTTTTATGTATATTATATTTTTTTTTTTGGAATACATCATTCACGAATTTCCTATTATATTGGGGTGTCGAAAAAGTCTTGCGGTATTTTTATTGAATCAATTCGTGTGGCACCCATACATCGAGCTTCTTAGTAACTCCAAGCTTCTTGAAATGGTTTAGAACGGTTTGATGACTACTATGCCGGTCTCTTTCGACCAATTCAGCGATTTTATTGCAATTTTCGACGACAGGTCTTCCGGAGCGTGGGACATCTTCGACCACCTCTACACCAGAACGAAAACGTTGAAACCATCGTTGTGTGGCGGAAATGAAATTGTATCGGGTCCATAAACTGCACAAATTTTATTGGCGGCTTGCCTTTATCGTAGTAGTACTGTAAAATATGCCGTATTTTCTCTTTATTTTGCTCCATGTGTGCGACGCTATAACTCACGAACGACTTAAAAGAAACGGCAATCAATCAAACACGTGATAGCGCGTGAAATGAGCTTTCCAAAAAGGACGAATAAAACTAGAACGACGCGCTTTCAGCGCCAACTAGCGAAAATACCGCAAGACTTTTTTGACAATCCAATATATATTAGGAAGTATTGAATACGCGCATTTTTTTACATATGTATGCAACGGGCGGATTTTGACTGAGACCGATATGGTAACAATGTCAGTGTATGTGTTATACATATATAGTATATGTATATATAAAATTGCTTGAACTTCGATCTTCTGGTTTACGTTTTACACCTTTTAGTATTCCCTGCCTTTGATTCGTGAAAGTTGCAAGAGTATAAAATGTTCGGTTGCACGCGAACTTAACCCTTCCTTACATTTTTGTTTAATGTTCGCTTTTAGTACTTCTTTTGCAGCTATATCATCACAATTCGGTTCTCAAATGAGCTTTTTTTTAATTGAATGTGAAAAACATAGCAATAAATGTGAAGAACTGCAAAGCTGTAATTTCTCGTACAGTTTCAAAATTCTTACATAATTCAAACAAGACTTTAAGAACGGGTACATTAAGCTATAGCAATCGTTGGCTTTGTTCGTAATCAATCCGAATGTTGTTAATTTCAAATCTATTGTCAATTATGGATTTAATCATTCCACCGAATTTGATATTGGGCTTTCAATGAAGTGGATCTTTATCTATCATCTATTTACTTTTTTGGAAATTTTTTTGCAAGATTAAAACCTATTTGAGCTCTTCAAAACGTGCCATAATGAATTTATTTGGTCCATTATTCTGAGCACCATGTTTCTTAAAAAGACTTAAGGTGTTTTTTTTTTTTTAATTTTCAACCAGCAACATATCTTACAATTTTAAGTCTTTTTCGTAGTGAAAGGTGACGCCTAAGAAGTTCTGCTTTACGTAGTTGTCCGTTCACATGTCGATTGTAGCTGAAGCTCTACCTCTGCTTACACTTTTATTTAAAAAAGATCTTTTTGTATTCGTATATTTTTGAGCTCAGCGGGAAACTGTTTTCGCGTTAAGGAAAAAATCATGTTCTTTGACGAGTTCGCCGTACATTTTACCGATCGTGCTAAAGAATTTTAACAGTTTCAAGAAGCCAATATCATGCACACTTTCAGTTTTTGCAAGGAAAAAAGCCATGTTGACAAAACTTTATTTTAAAAACAAAGTCAATATTCATCATTTGAAGAAATCGTGTACGGATTACAATAAAATTTGGTATTTTATTAGTTATATTATAAGCCATAGACACACGCTATATTTTACTTCGCGTGTGCCAAATTATATTAGGCACTGGGATCCCCATATTCGCTATATGAAGACTTGAACTATTATGGTTCGATTTTAACAATTTTTCGACTTCAGATACCTAATTACAAAATGTTAAAATTTTAGTTTTTGACATTTCCTAAGTACATTCAATCAATTAGTGTAAGATGAATTTTTACAATTATATGTACCTGCATACGAAATGTATAAAAAAATGTGTTTATTACCGTGCGATTCTGTAACCAGTCTTTAGTCTCTATATGAGTCATTTTGGGTCAAAATCTCAATTTGTGACTAGCTACTATTCACTAAACAGTCTCTAGCGTTAGTCTCAAAATATTGAGACCTGGTAGTTAGCAGGTCACAAAACTAAAAAGAACTCTTGTCTGCCATTTTGAATATACTGAATAGAGATCATCATAGATATTAATCGATTGTCGTTTCTTTATATTTTGTAAGCAACTCAAACACGAAAAGGTTAAAAATAAATCAATTTTACATAAATTTCGTAAATATTATGAAACAAAGTCAACATATATTTTAATTTTTATTGAGAATTATATTTTTTGACTATGTTACAGAAAATTTAATATTTGTTATCAACATATTTATTATCATTCAAGTGTAAAAACATCTCTGAATAATGAAATGTAATAGATTTTGTGACTGTCGCTTACAGATTATCAAAATCGTCTCAAGTCTCAAAAATTGTCTCTAAATCTCAAATTTAGAGACTTGAGACTGTATCACAGTATAGAATCGCAGGGTAAGTTAGAGACAATTTTTGAGACTTGAGACGATTTTACTATTCTGTAAGTGACAGTCACAAAATCTATTACATTTCATTATTCAGAGATGTTTTTACACTTGAATGATAATAAATATGTCGATAACAAATATCGTGTTTGAGTTGCTCGTTAAATATCTATGATGATCTCTATTCAGTATATTCAAAATGGCAGACAAGAGTTCTTTTTATAGCGGGATTCTGTAACCAGTCTCTAGTTTCTATTTGAGACATTTTGAGGCAAAGTCTCAATTTGAGACTAGTTACTATTCACTAAACAGTCTCTAGCGTTAGTATCAAAATATTGCCTCAAATTTGAGTCCTGGTAGTTAGCAGGTCACAAAACTGAAAAGAGCTCTTGCCTGCCATTTTGAATATACTGAATAGAGATCATCATAGATGTTAATCGATTGTCGTT
This sequence comes from Bactrocera dorsalis, assembly GCF_023373825.1. Classification (NCBI taxonomy): domain Eukaryota; kingdom Metazoa; phylum Arthropoda; class Insecta; order Diptera; family Tephritidae; genus Bactrocera; species Bactrocera dorsalis. The sequence goes on along the minus strand of NC_064304.1, from coordinate 54,227,502 downwards.
TCTTTATATTTTGTAAGCAACTCAAACACGAAAAGATGAAAAATAAATCAATTTTACATAAATTTCGTAAATATTATGAAACAAAGTCAACATATATTTTTATTTTTATTGATAATTATGTTTTTTGACTATGCTATAGGAAATTTAATATTTGTTATCGACATATTTATTTTCATTCAAGTGTAAAAACATATCTTAATAATGAAATGTAATAGATTTTGTACTGTCACTTACAGAATAGCAAAATAGTCTCAAGTCGCAAAAATTGTCTCTAACTCAAAATCTCAAATTTAGAGACTTGAGACTGTCTCACGTTACAGAATCGCACGAATAGTTTTGTGACCTGCTAACTGTCAGGTCTCAAATTTGAGGCAATATTTTGATACTAACGCTAGAGACTGTTTAGTGAATAGTAACTAGTCTCAAATTGAGATTTTGCCTCAAAATTACTCAAATAGAGACTAGAGACAGGTTACAGAATCCCGCTATTAATCTTACATTTTCGATTGACATCATCATCTTCATCTTCGCTTGCTTCATCGGAGTCGGTAGCTTGCGATTGACATTTAGAACGTTGGCATATAAAAATATAGTTTTCTTTAACAACCTACAAAGACATACCAAAAAGTTGTGATTACAGCTTAGGGACTTAAACAGTTAGTTCTACATTTTATTTACTTTTTGCCTCGAATGTCTGCTGCGCTTCAGCAGGCACTCATCCAAGTAAGATATGCAAACTACTTTTACCAGTTTGTATAGGTGCTACCACTTTCTGCACAACTAAGTATATCGTTAGAATAAGGAAATGTCGAATGAACGTTTACCGTTTGAGTGCATTCATACAACTGGGGTTAATCTTGCTTTGAAGTAGATACTGGACTGTATCCTTAGTGTTGAGAAATTGTTATTAACTTACAGCCTCCCACTTTATTGTTAAAGTTTTTTCAATACATTTGTCAAGTTTTGTTTTATCCCTTTCAGGCATTGGTAAATCGCTTACTTTTTCCATCCATTCCGCCAACAAACTCGTCGCAATGCCCTGACTATTTGCGCCAATCATACCCATTAATGTCTTAAAAACCTCCGCGTTGGTGAACTTAAGGCAAATACTTGAAAATATGTAAAACAATTATGGCAAATGCTATACAATATGCTAAAAAAAAGTTGTTCCATATGTATTCACCCAACATTTTGTTCGGTATTCACTAATAGCGATTGGAAGGATCGAAATGACTGGAGAAACGGTTCTTTTTTTGTTACTTTTTTATACATGTCCACAACAATTAACATAATTGTACCAGTCCCTGGTAGATAATACAATTTTCTGAAAGTTTCGAAAATCTTGAAAAAAGTAATGTTCCAGTTATTTGTTTACACATACTTCCATATTTCATTCAATTCATTCATTGGGTGTGTGTCCTCTTGTGGAATCACCAATGCAAGCAATTCGATAGTATTTATTTAAAGCCTCAATACGACAATCTTCGGAACAGTATTGAACTTTACAATTTGGACATTTTGTATATTGTTGCCACAATGCTGTTGTTGGATCGTATTATGCATTGTTTTTCAAATCAGTAAATTTTTAGGAATAACATCTAATCAAGGACTTACATATAAACACAATGTTAGTTTTTTGACGACACACCAGCAAATTGAAAAGTGTTGAGTGTCATCTAAAGACACATAGAAAACAGTAAGTATAATTTATAAATCAATAGTTAATTTAGGCATTACACAGCTAGGCCTACCTGTGTAGCAGATTCGCCCAAACTCTGCCAGAGCTTTTCTTCAACATTCCTAATGCCTGCTGTTAATGCATATCAGCAATCAAGCATTCGAATGCCCATTTCTTGCAGCCAATTGCTACAGGGTATTATACGAGGTGTGTTCAAAAAGTATCGCGAATTTTGTGTTTTTTCAAAAATTATTTATTTATTCATGAATATCTATTTTGTCCCCTTCAAAGTAATCCCCATGAGATATTATACACTTGTGCCAACGGTTTTTCCAATCTTCGAAGCACTTCAAAAAATCATTTTTTTATCTTCTTCAGCTCTTCCTTCGATGCCGTCTTTATCTCGTCAAGAGAAGCGTAACGTCGTCCTTTCATGGGCCTCTTCAGTTAAGGGAACAAGAAAAAGTCACAGAGGGCCAGATCTGGGGAATACGGTGGCTGCGGCATCATTAGTGTGTTGTTTTTGGCCAAAAAGTCGCGCACAAGCAACGATGTGGCAGGGGCGTTGTCGTGGTGCAATTTTTTTGATAGGTAAAAATCGAAGACGATCCAAAACACGTGCAAGCAAAGCAGCTGTCAACAATTAAATGAACATTCAAAATGGCCGAGCTTGTCGGCATAAGTGAAAGACATGAGTACCAACATAACGCCACAAAAAATTCGAATATACGTAACCCGCGAAAATTCAAAATTCGCGATACTTTTTGAACACACCTCGTATTGTAGTTTTGTTCACCTAACGGTTGTACGTATCACCTAAACCTAACCGACAGATATAGGTTTATCTATATATGTATGTACATATAAATCATCAGGGTGAAGAGAAAAGTTGAAATCAGGGAGAGCACTTCTCTGATAATGGTATGTCTGTATGTTAAAAATCTTGAATCGGGTCCATACTTCCCAGAGATACCATATACCTAATATAAAGATTTTCTAACTTCTAGGTGACTTTATGCTGAATATAAAATACCAATATTTGAGTTATCTCAATAATAATTACAGAGCGTGTTTTACTCATTACAGTATGTTTTTGTGCCTAAAATAGATAAATATGAGCGAAAACTTGACATACGAGTATAACTAATAGCAGGATTTTCGAACATCCGGCTGACTTTACTATACGAGTATATGATTAGTTTTTTAGTATGTGACATGTTAATAACGGGTGATTTTTTTGAGGTTAGGATTTTCATGCATTAGTATTTGACAGATCACGTGGGATTTCAGACATGGTGTCAAAGAGAAAGATGCTCAGTATGCTTTGACATTTCATCATGAATAGACTTACTAACGAGCAACGCTTGCAAATCATTGAATTTTATTACCAAAATCAGTGTTCGGTTCGAAATGTGTTTTATCGACAAATTTTGTTCAGCGATGAGGCTCATTTCTGGTTGAATGGCTACGTAAATAAGCAAAATTGCCGCATTTGGGGTGAAGAGCAACCAGAAGCCGTTCAAGAACTGCCCATGCATCCCGAAAAATGCACTGTTTGGTGTGGTTTGTACGCTGGTGGAATCATTGGACCGTATTTTTTCAAAGATGCTGTTGGACGCAACGTTACGGTGAATGGCGATCGCTATCGTTCGATGCTAACAAACTTTTTGTTGCCAAAAATGGAAGAACTGAACTTGGTTGACATGTGGTTTCAACAAGATGGCGCTACATGCCACACAGCTCGCGATTCTATGGCCATTTTGAGGGAAAACTTCGGACAACAATTCATCTCAAGAAATGGACCCGTAAGTTGGCCACCAAGATCATGCGATTTAACGCCTTTAGACTATTTTTTGTGGGGCTACGTCAAGTCTAAAGTCTACAGAAATAAGCCAGCAACTATTCCAGCTTTGGAAGACAACATTTCCGAAGAAACTCGGGCTATTCCGGCCGAAATGCTCGAAAAAGTTGCCCAAATTGGACTTTCCGAATGGACCACCTAAGACGCAGCCGCGGTCAACATTTAAATGAAATTATCTTCAAAAAGTAAATGTCATGAACCAATCTAACGTTTCAAATAAAGAACCGATGAGATTTTGCAAATTTTATGCGTTTTGTTTTTAAAAAAAGTTATCAAGCTCTTAAAAAATCACCCTTTAGTATGTGGTATTGGGAAAAATAGATAAAATCTGCTCGATATTACCTCAACTGCCATACTACGTATAATGGTTTTCGTTTTTCTTACAAACCTTATGTGTCTGTCAGTATAAGAGTTATACTACTGTGTCCAAAAAATATGATGACATTTGCATTTAAATTGCGCGCGTCGAAGAATGTGGAGAATTATTTTTTTTAGGTTGGTAGTACTGTCAGTCACATTTATGTCAAATTTCATGTCAAAATATTCATTAGTATTTGAGATACGTGTCGTTTTGTGAGCTGCTAAAAGTGAGTTTTTCGTTTTTTGCGATGTCGAAATTTGTTGAGCAAAGAATTTGCATTAAATTTTGTTTATGGAATCAATTTTCTGCTGAGAATACGTTGAGGATGGTGCAGAAAGCCTTTGGTGATGAGGCTATGTCTAAAAAAATGTTTACAAGTGGTATAGTAAGTTCCAAGCCGGCCGTGAACGTGTCGAAGACGAAGAGCGTCCAGGGCGACCATCAACCTCAACCGACGAAGCTCACGTTCAACAAATCAAAGATTTGGTGTTGAAAAACCGTCGATTAACAATTAGAGACCTTGCTAATGAAGTTGGCATATGGAAAGGCTCAGCCCATACCATTTTGAAGGATGTTTTGGGCCTCAAGCGCGACAAATCTCGACTGGTACCGAAAACATTGAATTTTTTGGAAAAAAGGCGTCGCGTTGAAGTGTGTGAAATGATGCTTTCCGACTACCAGGGTGTCATGAAATGCATTATAACTGGCGATGAGACTTCGATCTATGCTTACGACCCCGAAACAACCGATCAATCGACCGATTATCGTGCCAAAAGAGAGCCGAGACCAAAAAAATCGCGCCAAAGTCAAAAATCAAGGTCATGTTGACGGTTTTCTTCGATTATCGTGGTGTTGTGCATTATGAATTCCTTCCAACCGGTCAAACAGTCTACAAAGAATATTATTTGAACGTTATGCGTTGTTTGCGTAACGCTATCCGCCTAAAAAGGACGGAATTGTGGAAAGACAATTCTTGGTTTTTACACCACGATAATGCACCATCCCATACTGCCCTCGTAATTCGTGATCATTTCGCCAAAAACTCAACCCATATCAATCCGCAACCACCGTATTCACCTGATCTGGCGCCGTGCGACTTCTGGCTGTTCACCAAGCTCAAAAGACCGCTCCGGGGACACCGTTTTTATACGATAGAAGAGATTCAAGCCGCAGCGAAGACGGAACTGAAGGAAAATCCGTTGGCATAAGTGCTTTGCATCGGGAGGGGATTACTTTGAAGGGGATGAAATTGATTTGGAGGAATAAATAAAGAATTTTCAAAATAAATACAATGTTACCTTATTTTTTGGGCTCAGTAGTATATAGTATATGTAAATATAAAATAGTTTGGATTTCGATCCTTAGGTTGATGTTATTCACCATAAAGTATTTCCCTGACTTTGATTATTGTAAGTTGCAAGAGTATAATATGTTCGGTTGCACCCAAAGTTAGCGCTTCCTTATTTGTTTTGTTATCACTATTGTCGAAATTAAAAAAAGGAAACAATAAGAACACTTTGTAACACATAATGCCACAATCAATAATAATGATACTGTTAATCACTTTGCACACATTTTTCACTTACAGTAAATGTTAAAACATAAATTTTCAAATAACGGGGAGTCCAATCGCATTTTTTTTATTGATATTACTAGCTGCATTCCCTATTATCCGACGCCTTTGTTCTTGCTTATCTTTCTTTGGTATAACGCGTGGTATTTCGCATTCAATTTAACAGCATATGTCGAATTATTCCATGACATTCGTAGAATCCACAATTTTTTATTAAGGCTATTCACTGCATCTTTTCTTATTGAACTAGCCAGTGCATGTTGTAAGATTTACCACGGAAATACATATGTGTGGCTGCATGAAATTTGAATGATATATCAAATATATTAAAAGTACTACTTCCAATTATTTAAGAGAAGAGAATTTTCCATTACAAAACAAAAGATTAGGTATTGATATGTGGTAGTGTAAGAGGTTTTTTTTTTTTTATAGTAGGGGGGGGAAGCATCGAAAGCCGGAGTGCGGAACTTTAATTCGTTAAACCTAACCTACTCCCAGCTCAAGACTCTCCCACGGAACCACCGGCTAAGTATTACTTCGTGGGAGGGACAAGACATTTAAGTCTCCTCTATCGTGCGGACTGAAGGACTCCTAATGTGTTCAAAAAGTCTCAGTTTTGACATTATGGATGCTGACGCTTCGCTAACAGCTTTCCATTTATCGGTCGACTGACACATGAGTGTCGTTAAATTATCGACTGTAAAACTACCACCTAGTGTGGTTTTTAGTTTTTCCCTTGTATTTGAAAATCTAGGGCAATAAAATAGTACATGTTCAGAGTCTTCTATATGCTCTGTACACGTCGGACAGTTCGGACTAATGTCATTGTGGAATCTGAAAAGGTAGCTTCTGAAGCACCCATGTCCACTAAGTATTTGGGTCAGATGAAAGTCTAGGTCCCCATGTCGTCTGTCTATCCACGAATGGATGTCCGGTATAAGTCGGTGGGTCCAACGCCCTTTGGATGAGGGATTCCACCGCTCCTGCCACATTTTAATGCTTTTATTCCTCTCCTCTGTCTTTGCCGATACTGTTTTAGGTGCCGATAGATGATATATATATCTCCATGGATGTTAATGGGCGGCATGCTGGCTAATACTTCAGCAGCGTCGGTAGATGTAGTCCGAAAAGCACTTATTACTCGGATTGCAGAAAGCCTATGCACTGCAATTATTTGTTTAGCATATGCTTTTATATCTATTGCCTGTATCCATACTGGTGCTGCATACAGTATTACGGAGCTCATTGCTTTCGCACACAGCCTGTATTGGTCATCATTCTCGATAGTGCATTGTAAATTTTGTTTGCTTTACTGGATGAATACTCCAGGTGTTCTTTAAATTTTAATTTAGAATCTAATATTACTCCCAGATACTTCAGTTGCGGCTGCGAAGTAATCTCGCACTCCCCTATGGAGAGCTCTATTTGTTCTTCTACCTTCCTGGTGCTTATAAGCAAAACTTTAGTTATTTTCTCCGACAGTTCCAGACTCACAGATGAGAAGCAATGGCGTAGACCATTTAAGCACTCATTGCATTTGTTTCTTAGGTCGGCTAATTGTTTGGCCACTGCTACCACCATGATATCGTCCGCATACGCTATTAGTCTGTTGGTTGCTGTCTTTTTAGCACCCCGTCGTACATGAGGTTCCATAATAATGGGCCTAACACTGATCCTTGGGGTACTCAACTCGAGATAGAGTAGCTCTTGATACCTTCGTCTGTATCAAAAAGTAGCCTTCTGTTTTTAAAATAGCTCAATATAATGTTTATGAGGTATTCAGGGGCGTGTATTCCATCTAGGGATTCGATTATGTGTGCCCATTTTGCCGAGTTGAACGCGTTCCTGACATCCAGGGTAATCAGCGAGCAGTACTTTTTTGTGCCACCTTTCCATCTTTTGCCACTTACTGCACATTTCGCAGTATCAACGACTTTTCGTAGTGCGTCATTAGTGGATCTCTTTTTTATAAAGCCGTATTGTCTCTCTGATAATCCGCCGGCTTTCTGGATTGCTAACTCCAAGCGGTTTCTTATTATATTTTGTACACTTTACCCATTGTGTCGAGCATACACAGTGGTGGGTACGATGTGGGTTCTTCAGGTGGTTTCTTTGGTTTTGGGAGCAGAACCCATCGGTGTATTTTCCATACGTCGGGGAACACCTCTTCCTTTATACACGCGTTGTACATTTTAGCGAATAGTTGGAGTTTTGAGCTTATAGCTACCTTCAGGGCCCTGTTGGGTATCCCATCCAACCCAGGCGATTTGGTGTTTTTGATTTTCTTTGCTATAGCCAATAGCTCTTCTTCCGTGACTAACGGGGGTGGAACTGCATCTTCGTTTCGTCGCTTAGCATAGGAAATCCGGTCGTGTCTCGGGAACAATGTTTCGACGACTTTTCCCATAAAAAAGGCATCTTTAGGTTGCTGCTGCTTATTTTTAAATCTCGACATACGTTGTAAGCAGTTCCCCAAGGGTCAATATTTGTTTCCTCACAGAGCTTCTAAAACATGATTTTTTGCTCTGGGTAATTGCCGACTTTAGGAGCTTCTTGTGACTTTTAAATTCCTCCCTAAGGCGATTTTCGTTCGTTTCGCCCCAGTTACGCTGTAGACGTCGTCTAGCTGAGTGACAAAGCTTTCTCAGCGTGGAAATTTCCTCATTCCACCAATATACAGGCCGCCACTTGTTGTGGTGTGACGTTCTACGCATTGTTGCATCGCATGCTGCCACCAGTTCTTTTCGAACTGCTGATACCAAGTGGGCGGCGCTGTCACCAGATGCCTTTGGTGCACTCCAGACTAGGTCAAACAGGTCTGGGTCGAACTCTTGTTGTTTCCAACTTCGCTTTCGAGAGGGGTTTCTGCCAAGAAGCTTCTGCTCTCGGGAGTACGAAATTTGTGCTATGATTGCCATGTGATCACTGTTTGTGTATATGTCGGACACTGCCCACTTAATGTGCCTGCTCAGCGAATCGTTTGCAAACATAATGTCAATTATGGATCCTTTATTCCCTTTTTGGTACGTATTTTGTGTTCCGGTGTTCAATATTGATAGATGCGTTTGACTCAGGTATTCTTGAATTAGCCGCCCTCGGTGGTTTGTACATCTACCGCTCCATGCAGTTGACCAAGCATTAAAATTACCCGCTTTTATAATCGGTGTTTTGCTTCTGGTTTCTAATGAATGTCTTAAAAGGAAATCCTCGAATTCGGTGGTTGCTGGGCTGGGACGAGCATAGCAGCTTACGAAATATATCCAATGTATATTCGCCCATGTGAAGCAGTTATGAGCTTCTCTAGAGCAGGTCTTAAAAGGTTGACCTTTGCAGGACCATATTGCTGCCTTACCAGATTCGTCTGCAATCCATGTGCTTTCCGAAATTTTACAAATGTAGTTGTGAAATGATTACCCCCGTCTGGTAGAGTAGTCAGCATTATATTACCTACCGAGTTTGAACGAAATCCATATATTACTTCCTGAAGAATAGGTTTTTACTCAAAGGTGGGCGGGGCCACGGCTATTGTCCAATATTTAAAGAGGCACCTGTAAAGCTCGACCGAAACTTCCTATGTGTAATATTTAATGTCTCTGACATGTTTATTTAGTGACTCATCACACTTTTCGTTTCCATTAAAACTGTTATGCACATACAAGGTCTGTCGCAAAAGAAACAGAACTTTTTAAATATAACTGTTTCTGGTGGCGCCACCTATTAGTGGGTGTAAGAAATAAAAAGTTTGATCTCCTGTTGACATTTCGTAAAAATTTTAATACAATTCGATAACTACAATCGATGTTATCGATCAAAAAGTGACAGCAGCTTTTGGTCATCGGTCGTAAAATGCTTTTTGAACAAAGAGCAAATATTAAATTTTGTTTTAAACTTGGGAAAACTTTTACTGAAATATTTCAAATGATGAAAAAAGTTTATGGTGATCAGTGCCTATCCCGTAGTAATGTGCACTCGGTTTAAGCGATTCCAAGAAGGTCGCGAGGACCTCTGTGACGATCAAACGGCCAAACGATTAATGCTGTGTTTTACCTTGGTGTTATGAAGCGTCTTTTGTCACGCATTCGTCGTGAGCGACCACTACCGTGAGGCAGGGTCTTGGCACCTGTTGCACGATAATGCGCCGTGTCATCGGTCGACGTTTGTCACTGATTTTTTGACAAAAAACTCCAAATTAACCGTTAATCACTCACCCTACTCACCTGATCTGGCACCCTGTGATTTTTACCTATTTGGAAAACTTCATTTGCCCATGAAAGGACATTGGTTTCAGGACATTTCAGCTATCCAAAAGGCGACGACCGATATTCTCAAGAGCATTCCGAAAAATGACCTTAAACACTCATTTCAAATGCTAATTGACTGGGCTAAACGCTGTATCGCAGCACAAGGAAACTACTTTGAATAAAAAAATATAACTTTTGAAAAATATTAATTTTTTGTTGTTGTTTTTTAACAGTCCTGTTCCTTTTGCGACAGACCTTGTATCTTCTCTATTACATTGTGATGGTACGTTGTAAGGCGCTCACTGTATTAAATCGATTTTTTGTCCATCAATCTGAAATTAAAAGACGTGGACTGTGTGAATCGGTGCTTTATCTATCGTGCAAAGCTTCAATTAAGTTTTTAAAATGGAGAACCAGTCGTTCCAACTTAAGTTAGTCCTTATGAAAATTATGGAAATTATAATTATATCCAACGGGCCTTCCATAATAACTTTTTTTTGTTCTTAAAAGATAAGGAAGCGTCAACCAAAATATCAATATCATCGGCATACGCCAGCAGCTTTACACTCTTATAAAAAATTGTACCTCCTCGATTAAGTTCTGCAGCTCGAATTATTTTTTCCAGCAGCAGATTGAAGAAGTCGCACGATAGGGAGTCGCCTTGTCTGAAACCTCGTTTGGTATCGAACGGCTCGGAGAGGTCCTTCACGATCCTGACGGAGCTCTTGGTGTTGCTCAACGTCACTTTACACAGCCGTATTAGTCTTGTGGGGATACCAAATTCAGACATCGCTGCATAAAGGCAACTCCTTTTCGGCCTGTCGAAAGCAGCTTTGAAATCGACGGAGAGGTGATGTGTGTCGATTCTCCTTTCACGGTCTTTTCCAAGATTTGGCGCATGGTGAATATCTGGTCGGTTATTGATTTGCCAGGTCTAAAGCCACACTGATAAGGTCCAATCAGTTTGTTGACGGTTGGCTTTAATCTTTCACACAATACGCTCAATAGAACCTTATACGCGATGTTGAGGAGGCTTATCTCACGGTAGTTGGCGCAGATTGTGGGGTCTCCGTTTTTGAGGATTGAGCAGAGCACACTTAAATTCCAATCGTTGGGCATGCTTTCGTCCGACCATATTTTACAAAGAAGCTGATGCTTGCCCCTAATCAGTTCTTCGACGCCGTGTTTGAATAGCACACCCGGCAATACATCGGCCCCGCCGCTTTGTAGTTCTTCAGGCGGGTAATTGGTATTCGAACTTCCTCATGGTCGGGCCATGGAACGTCATCCGAAGCAGTTGGTATCCTTTCATTGGGGGCGTTTTTTACGTGGCGGGTCCCAAACCCAGCGCACAACCCTGTGTAGGGGATAATTCGCCTTCTCACTTTAGCTCGCCTTGGTACGGATGTTCTTAGGCTACCCAGAAGATACTTTGTTCTGATCGTTTTAGGCCACTCCCAAGTGAATGGCGGCCAGAGATCTTTCCCCACTTGCGCGAACTTCTACACATGACTCCATCCTCCTGAATATCTGGTCAGTTTTTGATTTTCCAGCATAAAGCCACACTGATAAGGGCCAATCAGTTTGTTGACAATGGGCTTTAATATATCACACAGTAGTGTTCTCGAAAGAACCTTATATGCCAGAGGCTTCCCCCATGGTAGTTGGCGCAAATTGTGAGATTTCCCATTTTGAGGATTGGGCAGATCACACTTTAATTTCATTCGTCCGGCATGCCCTCGTCTGACCATATTCTACAAAGAAGCTGCAGTCACTAGATCACCTCTGGATGTTCTACAACAGTCTTAAAACTTTCTGTTAGACGCCGCATCTTTTGGTAGAATTTTCTTGCATTACCCTAATGGCCAGCGTGTCAAGCTCTTCATACTCACGCATTTCAATCTGTCTATTTTTTGTCTGAAAATTCTTCTTGGTTCCCTCTTTAGCTCTCGGTATATATCCCACGTGTTGTGGTCGATTGAAACATTGCGAGGTAAGCAGTCTGTTTTCTCTCCGCTGCTATACGACGTTGTTCGAGTCAATGTTAAGATGTTTTTCCGAAGACATCCTGGTGGCTTGATGAATTTTCTTATGCTGGAATCTAGTACTACAGATAACCATAGTTCGGACCCCGGAGAAGTCCATCAGCCTCAACCCACTTGGGGATGTTTCATCTTTGATGGTGAATTTACCGGCCGTTGTGTTCAAGATATCCTCCTTGGACATCCTGGCGCTAAAGTCGCCAAGCACGTTTTTGACATCTCTCTCTCTTTCACCACGAATCCCACACCGAATCTGCGCTCCTTTATAGTACTACTGTAGTAAATACCGCAAGGACCAACTCGTCTCATTCCTTGACCCGTCTATCGCATTTCTTGACCGGTGGTGATTTCAGCCTTTCTTTTTACGAGGACATCAACCATCTGAGCAGCGGCACCTTTCCAACTAAGGGAACGAACATTTCAGGTGCATATCCTCAAATCATAATCCTTAAGACGTTTTCAGGGGTCGCCACAATCTCTGGGGAGGGGATGTTACGCCTTCATACGGATGTTTTTTTGGCTACAAAGGTCTTTGGTGTAAGACAGGAAGTTGTGAGCTGCTTGAACCATACATAAGAGAATCATTCCTGGCCACTCCCAAGTGAATGTCGCTCAGGGAACTTTTCTTTCTTATGTGAACTGCTACACATGGCTCCAATGCCAAACAGTGCTGAACAAAAATAACATGACGGCTTGACACAACACACGCCTGACCAGTCAAAAGGCTATAGAAAATGGTACTTGGATCACCCGTTATAAAAGCTCCTCATCTAAAAAAAAGATAAATGTCACGATGGTGTTATGGTTTGGAGAATAGTAGTATATTTTGACGTTTTCGAATTTCAAGTAGACTTCAAAATGGATGTAGACACTTAAATAGAATAAGCTTTAATAGAGATATAGGGTAAGTTTGGTTTTGGTATTTCTTTAAGGCAATATTTATTTTAACAATTCAAGTTGAGCTATTTGCATACATTTGATGATTTAGTTGGGGCTGGTGACCAGTTTTGGAAGTTGACGCTATGTACCCTTTTTTCAGAACTTTTTTGGCCGTGGGTAGAATTAGAATCCTACTGGAATCGGGAATGGTCGAGATATAGCTGTATGCTTTTTTGCATACCCTAAATACCTCTATTCTAATACAGTCATTCATCTACTCAGCTAGTTCGTGATCCATCATACCTCCAATATACGCACGATTAACAACTCAAAATTTAAAAGATAAAATTATCTTTGATGAATTAAATATCTATACTTTTCTATATTTTGGCTTTGTATGTATATAAATTTCAACTTTTTTTCAGCTGCTTTACCTGTGCGCTAAATGTTTTAATTTCAATTATAAGCGCATTTTTTGTGGTCTTCCTAGTCGTCGGCATATTGGTCTACTTTATTTATTACCATGAGAACGAAGATGACACAGCCAACAAAATAAAAGATGAGATAAGAGACGGTTTGGAAAGTGGATTGGACAAAATTAAAGGCACATTTTCAAACTAATAGGTAAGTGCTGTAATTGCATACACGTCTAATTACTAAGTACGGTATTAAATCAACATTAAAATAGATGTAAACATGAACTTTTGACTTTGTAATAAACATAACATGTTACTTATGCTGATTAGGGTCGCTTTCTAAACCACATAACAAGAATTTAAACCACTGCACACTGGCGATTTCATAGGCCAAAAATAAAAATTTGAAATTTACCAATGCTTATATCAAAGCTATTTCTTAAAACATCAATAAAACTAACGGTAATAACGAGAGACAGGTGTAAAAAATCGCGCATCCTGGTGTCATTGATCCTGACTCTCCTGGTGGTCTGAAAAAAAAAAAATCAAAAGAAAGTAAGGATGCTTATAGTCCCTACCTCAGGGAACTCGAAATTTTTTTTTTTTAAATGGCGACTGCCTGAAAATAAAAATCATTTTTAACGCTTTTTTTGAAATTCCTGAATTTTTTTAAAATATTAAAAACAAAGGATTAAGGATTATATAAAGATAAAGGATTATATAAACAAGGTTCACACAAAATTTCAAGTAAATCGGTTGTATAGAACTTGAGATAATGCCGGTACCGTGTGGAAAAAACCAGTTTCGGGAAAAACGCGTTTAAAAAGTGAGTCTACCTACCTACCGGGCTAGGTACTGCGACACTAAAGTAACTGTAGCTCTTAAAATAATTTTATACATATATATATGTTCTTAAGGGTCTAAATTTTAAATATATGAAAAAAAAATCGAATTTTTCAAAATTCTAGAGTAGAATACCTCCTTAAATTGCAATATAAAGTCGTGTTTAATACCCATAAATCGAAACGAGTATTGATAATAAAAGTATATGTTATATAACAAAGTGGCTTTTAGATAATAATATGTTGTTTTATTATTTTAAAACATTGTTTTATAAGTGCCCTCTTGAGTGGTATGTTTTTCTTTATACATCGATTTAAAGTATACAAAAAGTTGTCATCCCTGTCTCGCTCTCAAATGAATCAAGTTTGTTTATATTAGTTAATACTTATTATCTAAATCTATGCTTTTGATTTCAGCTGCAACTTTCTTTGTTATTCATGTCATTCTACCAGGCATGCGATTTTTTGTGTTAATTTTTATAATTTTTTGTATTTACGTATATGTATATTCGTGAATATTTTATTGTTTTTTATATTTTTTTTTTCATCATACATATTATTTGAGCTTTGGTTTTCATTTTATCATTTTCTCACTTTTTATACGTACTTTTTTTAGGCACATCAAATCGGTGTAAACTTTCACGCCTATATATAATATTATATTTTTGAATTTTGGTGTTTAGAAAATGTATGAAGCAATATCATTTATCAGCGAAGCAAATTTAATAATGCTTTAGTATCTACTAATTAGAAGCTTCGTTAACAAAAAACTTGATATTAACTTTTTACCCTGCTATGATAACATTTTTAAGAAAAAACAGTTATCCCGAGCAAATAAAGGACTCAGGATCTGATGTTGAAGTTGAGATAAAAAAATTATTGGACCACATTTCTTCACAAATGTAATTAATGAACGAAATGAGTCCTCTAATTACCTATTATCAATGGGAATATGTGGCTTTGATGGCAATTCTGGTCAGAGCGAATATAAGAAGAATTTTCACACCCTGTATACCTGATAATAAAATCGCAAAATGATGAAGAGCACAAACAAATTTGGAAAAACTGCAGACCTTCGCCCACCCACTATTGCTGTCCTGTTTGAATTCAATTTCAAAAGGAATCAGTTTAATAAACCCTAATTGTACTAAATTTGCGCTAGATCCTGCAAAGGAATTAGCTTCAAATTATTCCTGGTATTATCTTCCTTCGACAGTCATAACATCGCTCCCGATGTTATTCAATATGCACCAGGTTCAATTGGAGAGCTCTCAAAAGAATCTGCTGAGCCAAGCAATAAGATGTATCAATTTCACCATACACGAAAGATCTAACGGATCGCTACAAATCAGGGCTTGCTAAACCGATTGCTTTTGAGCTTAGATCATCACCAGTCAAAGAAACTACCATGCAAAAGTAAATCAATTTTATTAAAATCAGTTTTTGGTTTAGTTGAATAATATTCAAAAAATTCCTTTTTTCGTTTATCAACTTTTTTAATTTAATATAATTAATTAAAATTTGTTACCATCGGGGGGTGGCGGAGTGGAAAAAGTTTTGGCAAAAGTTTCACTTTTATATAGGCAGTGGAAGTATTTTTGGCCGCTGATTCCATACAAGACCGACCACTGTGCACTGGAATAATTTGGAATAGTTGGCAATAAGAACAGAAATTATCAACAACATTTCGCACTCAGTAAACAAAACATGATTTTGCTAACCTAACAGTTGTATGTATCACCTAAAACTAATCGAGACAGATTAGGTTATATCTTTATATATACAAGAAAGTCGTGTTAGTTCCACTATATATAACTCAAAAATAGCTAACTTGATTTGGCTGAAATTTATGGGTAGATGGCTTATAACATAGGACATAAGATACTTTTTATGTCTTTATTTTAATAATCAATACAATTCATAAATACGAAAACTATATTTTAAATCATGAATATGTGTTTAAACTTTATGTAAAAACTATTTAAATATTTTTTTACTTAAAAAAAATAAAATAAATAACAACACATAACGGCTTCAAAAGTATATTAATTTTCGTATACATATTATATATGGTTTATACTGATAGTTACTATTAAACAACACGAATTTTTTGCACCATGTGGAACCGGTAAGACATTTCTAATATACACTTAACATTAAAAAATAACAGAATTGTTGCAGTGTTGAGAAAAAGTTCAATCATAGTTTTATATCACAACTGTGTGGTGATTGCGGGCAGTACACTCATTCTTCGCTTTTCTTAAGTCAATGATGAAATGTTGAAACACTTAATTGACCATTAATATGCCCGAACAGTGGCAAACTGATCCACGCTCAGAAATATTGCATTTGCTAGATACTCGAAATATTTTTTTAATGAAAATGAAAACGTTAATTATCGAGATATACCGAAATCCATCCCAATTAATAATTACTTAAAAGCCTTATGAACCTAAAGGTATTACCTAGGCTGTAATCCTTGAAAGTTGCAAAAGTATGAACTATTCGGTTATTTCCGAACATAGCCTTCTTTACTTGCTAAATATAAAGTTTCGCCAGCACCTAAAAGAATTTCACTTTTATATCCGAACTTAGGCCTTCTTTACTTGTTTTATATTTATTTTAATTACGAATGTACCAACATACGATATGACAATATCGTTAGCTATAATAGTATAAGCGCACACTCGAAAATATGGACTAATTGCGAAATGTTCACGTTTCAAATACCCAAAAATAATTAGTTAATATAAGTTTGTTTACACCTTTAAACTCACTTAAATTAAAATTTTATTATAGTTTCGTAAACATATAAATTTGTACTTAACGGATATGATAGGAAATGTAAGTTTGAGAAAATCTTTATTTAAAAAGAAAAAAACCGTAATCTTTTTGTATTTTCTTGTTTTCTAATAATTGAAATACAGCTTTCTCCATTAGGCGCCTCAGTTCACGTTTTGCTCCAGTGAAGAAGATCGCTTGTGTTGCTCATGATCGAAATTCGGCTTCCCATTCTTCTTTAAAAGTCCTCAACGGAATACTATCTTCAGAATCATTATTGTTTTCGGTAAAATTTAAAGTATGTAAAGCATTTATCTAGGGTTTCTTCACTGATAAGACTCCAAGTACCTTGAAGTTTTCAATATTACCTTTTTCATTGATTAGAGCCAATCAGATTTCGTCGCTGCTATTGAAGCTAGAAGGCTGTTTCTGTAGTGCAGCATCGTGCTTTTCATTACGTTCTGATTGATTGATTGATTGAGGGGAATAACGTTAGTTGGCATAAACATAAACAATTTTTCCATCATTCATTAACAGTTCAACTTCATATGGATGAGAAAGAGCATTGTCGATTAGGAGACGACCTTTAATTAACAAGTTTCTCTCCTTTAAAAATGATGTCACCTTATAAATAATATGTTTAAGAAAAATTTTGACAAAATGCAAAAGGAACTTCTACCTGTGGAACGAATGATTCATGAAACCATGAAAATAGACGACGTCATCCAAGCGAATTTTAAATTCTTTTGCTTAATAAGAACTAACAATTTTTAAAATAGAGTGAATTCTTTGCCTTTCCAATTCCCAAGATTTTGAGTTTATGAGTTGCAGTAGCCTTTGAGCAACACAAAATAAACCGGAGTCATCAGCATGATATAACTGATCCATCACCACGTCCTATTCCGTCATTTTACTCTAACTTTTGCTATAAGAGGGTTAATTAGCTGAGGCTGTGAAGACAACTTTTCGACCGATATTTGAAGAAGCCGAATGCGGTAGCTCTGCTTGAAATTTTGAAACCCTAAAAACCATCTTCGTTTTTCTTTAATTTTGTATGCAGGTTTTGGGCAAGTTCTTATTTCTCATTGTCCATTTTTCCATTGATTCTCACGAGCGGACCTACACCATGCCAAGAAAATGATCCCCAAACCATATTTCCGCCACCATGCTTTATCGTCTTCTGAGTGTACTTAGGATTATATTCTTGGCACTTAGGACGATATACACAAATATTCTGCCATCTGGTCCTATATTGTTAACCTTTACAATACATTTTTCCAAAAATTTAAGCTTTTCTTTTAATGAGCTTTGGCGAAGATCAGTCGTTTTGCTTTTTTTTTTTTTGAACGGAGTGGTTTCTTCCTTGATATGCGTCCGAACAATTTTGACTGATTCAGACGTTTTCTGACAAGTCTAGAGGATATTTCTAGGCCCAATGATTGATTGATATCAGCTGCTACCTGCCGTGATGATTTAAATGGATAATTTTTGGCGATACTGTAGCAGCGTCTGTACGCGCATCCGTTTTACATGGTCTTGGCTTCCGAATCCTGCCTTTGACCAATACTTGGGAATCCTCCTTACATGATTTGATTGCGTTGTATACTTTTTTTAAGAAAAATTTCCATTAGTTTAGCAATTTCAGCCTCTTTTTGCCCTTTTTTATACATGTTCCAAATTATTCCCCTTTCTTCAATTGTAGTATGCTTTCCGGATCCCTTTTTATATTATTTCTTTCACTGAAATACGTTTAATTCTTTATTTTTCATTAACACAAAAAATGATGCCCTTAAATTAAAGTCTGTGCGAGTACTACTTCTGCGAAGTAATCTGTGCCATTTATGTGTCCACTCAAATGCATTGACTACGCGTAATTGATAACGGTAAACAAAAAGCAAAACCTAACGGAATATTTGGGCAGTATTCGTACAGTACAACTCTAGTACATCAGCACCAAATTGAATGCAAAATTTTTACATTTTAAACAAATTTAACTTTAACATTTTTAGCATTTATATGAAACTCTGTTATTACACGCGGCAACTTTTGTTGCGGCAACTCTTGGTTTATAGGCGAGGGGGCGACGAGGAGAGGAGAATCGCGCCGAGTTTCCAGTGTTCAGCAACTCGCTTTATGTTCTTATTCGTAACAGTTCGCTGCGACATTCGTGGCATTCGTGTTCTTTCTTTCGTAGTACATAGTTGCATTTGAGTATATTTTTTTTGAAATTAATATTTTGAATATATTTAAAAAATTTAATTTCATCTTTTGGCAAGTAATTTGCAAATATGTATACAGATATACATAATACGGGTATTCGTTTAAACGTATAATGTTACCCATCGCATAAATTTATGCAAATACGCAGTGTGTTACATGAACGCACTTTAAATTCCTTGTGTAAATGCCACTTATGTATTAAACAGCTGTTTGGGTGTCAAAATATTAAAATGCCGAAAGTTAGCGGAAAAACCAAATTTATTAAACTTTGGGAAAAAGGACTATTATTTGATTTGTAAATGTTGGAGCTGTTTGGAAAACATGACGGTAATTGTTTTGCGTCAATGTTAAATCTTTTAAAGGCGCATATATACATAAATATGTAAATGATTTCAGAAATCCAACGCAAAAAGGAAGATGAAATTATGGAAGACTTTAGCTTTGCAATGGCAGCTGCTGCATATGTTAGATATGGATCTACATTTGTTCATCATTCTGTCCCAAAATCACCCAACTTTTTAATAGATGTATTACCGCATTTGGGTGAAAACAGGTTTCGAGAAATTGTACGAGTCAGCAAAACCACATTTGATTTTATCATTGATCTGATAAAGAATGACGAAGTGTTCAATGGTCCACGTTCATGTAAACAGTTCCCTATCCAAATGCAATTGGCTGTAGTAATGTACCGACTGGGTTCATGTGGAGAAGGAGCAACAATTACTAAAATTGCTAGTTTGTTTGGTATTAGCGATGGTGGAGTAATACAAGTGAGCTATTTACATATGTATCGGTTAAAATTTGTGTTTCAACTGTATTTTAAATTTCTCAATAGGTCATGACCAACAGAGTATTTGATGCAATTATTAAAAGGAAAACTCAGTTTCTGTTTTGGCCGAACCCTGTAGAGCGTAGAGCTTTAGTTGTTCAAACACTCAGTGAGCTACCACATTGTATTGCCTACGTAGATGGAACGGAGATAAAATTTGCGGAAAAACCCACTGCAGATTGTGAAGCATATTTTTCTCGCAAGCATATATATTCACTTAAGGCTCAATATGTGTGTGACCACAAACTAGTGATTCGTCATATGGTATTGGGGTATCCCGGTAGTGTTCACGGCGCTAGGATATACAACAATTGCGAGCTGTCCACAAACGCCACTGAAATGCTAACAGGATCAGAGTGGTTAGCTGCAGATAGTGCATATAAATTAACTTCGACCCTTATTACTTCTTTTAGAATAAACGCACCTTGAATCAACGAATTCTGTTCAACAGAACGTTCAGCCAGTACCGAATAAGAATTGAGCATTGCTTTGGTTTATTGAAAGAACGTTTTAATAGCTTGAAAGAACTCAAAATTCAAATAAAGAGTGATAATTCGGTAAATTTTGCATGCCGGTGGATATTAGTTTGTGCGATATTGCACAGTATTGTATTAAAAGAAAACGACGGTAGTTTTGATGTTGACGAAGAAAGCATTAGTGAAAACAGTGAAACCGGCGAGCCTGGGGATCAAAACTTACCAACAGTTGAAGGTGCATCTAAGCGCCTTTCATTGTTATCACTAATGGAAACTTAAAAATAAAGTATTGAAACTCATGGGCAGCGGCACCTTCCCAATTAAGGGAACGGAAATTCCAGGTGCATGCTCTCAAATAGTCATTATTTCGTTTGCCATGGTCGTCATCAAAAGGGGGGTCTCTCATCCGAGGCTGTGTTTGCTTTTTCATTGGGAGTGTTTTTTCACGTGGCGGGTCCCAAACCCAGCGCACAACCCTAAGTAGGGGATATTTCGCCTTCTCACTTTAGCTCGCCTTCAAACGGATGTTCTTAGGCTACCCAGACGATACTTGGTCAAAGACCGGAAGTCGTGAGCTGCTTGAGTCATATGTAAAAGAATCGTTTCTGGCCACTCCCAAGTGAATGGCGATCACATGCGTGAACTTCTACACATGACTCCATCCTCCTTTACATATCTTTAAAATCCATTAATATATGCTTTTATTTACAAGAAAAATAAAAAGTGCTTCTGTGCCTATTAACATTTAGTTACATTCAAATATACGTATTTTGCTATGAGATCTTTTAAATTTGCGAAAAAAGTACCATGTGAAATCTCTTAAAGTTTCACATTTATTTGGATTTTAACTTTAACTCTATTTCAAACATTTTAATGCGTTCTTCACTAGCAAGTTTCAGTTTTTCAATTTCCAGTTTGGTTTCTTTTTCTGATTCAGTTTCAATTCTTTTCATTTCTAATTGATTATTCAGTTCAATTCTTTTCAACTCGACCTCATTCTTTTCTTTTTCTTTTTCTAATTCTATTTTCTTAACTTCTAATTCCAACCTTTTCTCCTGAATAAAAATCAATAAATTCGAGTTAAAACAAACATATGTACCTAATCATTTTCACTTTTCTAAAACCCTTACCTCAAAATATTCTGGACTATCTTTAATTTTCGGATACTGCTTGCAACAGCTGCAGGGACTGCGAGTCTGTCCAGCGATGGGACGGTTTCAGCCGTAGGCGCTTTTGCTTTAACTTTTTATCCTGAAATATAAAACAATTGCAGCAATTAAATAAAATTTATGTTCCGAGTTTCATTCTTACCTTTTCCATTTTGATTTTCACAATAATATTCATCAGCTGGTCGTTCGGAAGGGTTGCTTTTGCAATATCGTAAATTTGCAAGCGTTCTTTACACACTGACATTGGTGCGTAATGTGTTTAAATGAATTTCCATATAAGTTGCTGCCAGATTTTTACGCGTTCGTAAATATACACGGTTTAAGAGGTTTACGGGGCTTTTACACGTTTAAACGAATACCCTTAATATAATATAAATATTTTAGAAAATGGAGTATGACGAAAAAATCGAATTAATTAAAGATATTGTGAAATGTATGGAGAAAGCCATAGAAATTGATTCAGACGATAGTGAAAAGGGTGATATATGTGCAAGTCTGTCATATAATCTTTGTTTTAATTTTTAATTATAAATAAAAATGTATTTCTTAATTGACAGAACTGATTAATATATGTGATAGAGTGGCCCAAATACCTATAAGGAAGAAGAAACGACAATGGGTTAAAGTAAAGGGAAAGAGAATGAGAAAAAAACTCGAACAGAGTTGCGCAACACAAGTTGCTCGTGTGAAGGTAATGGGCGACAGCAAAAGAGAATCGCCCGAGAATTAGCAATTTTTGTTGCCGCGTGTAATAATACACAAATGAAACTTTGTTCCATTTACATGTATGTGTGTGTACATAAATTTAGTTAAGGAGTATTTCAAAAAATCGATTTTTTTTGGTTGCTTTATTAAATTTTACAATACCTCTAGAATATTGTCCTAGATTTTAAAGTTGATCTGAGTAATAATTTCGGAGACAGTCTTGAGAACTTGTGCGCTTGAGGCTAGCTGCGCTAAGTGCCCCATCTTTAAACGTGTTTTTCTCGAAACTGAAATCCGTGGACACGATTTCTCGAAAATTTATCGACCGATTTAGTTCGTATTGTGTACATGTTTTTAAAATAATATTATCTAGTTATTGAACGAAGGATTTTTTCTTGTTTCATTACAACTTATTTTTTTTTTTTACCAATTAATGGCGAAAATTTTACTAAAAAATGAGATTTTTTGTTGAAAGTCTGATAAAAAAGGGAAACTTTTAATATATTTTTATTTCCTACGCTCAAAAATAAGATTTAGATATGTACCAATGGAATTTGCTTAGTTTTTGAAGTTATACTTCTTATACGACGCCAGAAAAGGTTGCGATAGATTCTGATTGCGCAACTTTCCATATAAAAGTAACGCAAGGTTGCGCAACCTCGCTCTATCCATATGAATGTAACGCAACCTTGTCTGCGAAGATGTGCGAGCAGCAAGTGAAGCGGTGACAATCGGCGATCGTTTGTTCGTTTCTTTAAACAATCTTTTCTTAAACAAAATTCATACTTAAACAAAATTCATACTAACAAAATCATACTTAAGTCAGCGCAACCTAAGTGTCAATGGTGGTGTTGGTGGTAAGCGCCTAGAATGTCTCGGTGTGAACACTGGTTCGAATCTCAACAGGATTTATTTTTAATTTTCTGCTTTTTAACATCGTATACTATACTAATAAATATTTTTCTTACTAATAGAAATTAAATTTATCACAGCAATATTATGTATATGTATATACATATTATGTATATGTATATTGCTGTGATAAATTTATTGCGAAAGCAAATGTTCCACAAATGTATATGTATATTCTATACTTAAACAAAATTATTAGAACCATCTTATGTTTCTTGCATGCATAACCAAATCATACTTAAGTCAGCGCAACCTAAGTGTCAATGGTGGTGTTGGTGGTAAGCGCCTAGAATGTCACGATGTGAACACTGGTTCGAATCTCAACAGAATTTATTTTTAATTTTTTTTTTAAATTTTTTGCTTTTTAACATCGTATACTATACTAATAAATATTTTTTTTTCTTACTAATAGAAAATAAATTTATCACAGCAATATACATATACATAATATGCATATACATATACATAACATTGGTGTGATAAATTTAATTTCTATTAGTAAGCAAAAAATTAAAAATAAATTCTGTTGAGATTGTAGCCCGTGTCTTAAAAGGAGGAAAAACAGTACAATATTATCGTGAATACCGAGCACGAAAGAAAGCAGAGCGGGAAAAGGAGAAATTGGAAATGATAGCTGGCAGCCAACCGAGGAAGAGGAAAACAGCTGAGGAATATCAGAGAGCGCGTAAAAAGATTCAACGTCTGCTGTTTCATCAATCTCTGTGGGAGCATCTATAACTACTGATGAATCAACGATCGTCAATTCACCGATAATTGCTGGACTTTCAACGCGTGTTGATGGATTACAAAAGATATATGGTTACGCTGCATATTCCCTTCCGCAACGAAGAGACAGAACTTCTTTCCGAATTAAAATTCCTTCATTTAGACTTTGCTTTATAAAATGTGCATAATAAAATTATAAAATGTGAATTTAAGTTTTCTTTCATAGAAAATTTTATGCATTTCTGAACACCGCTAAGAAGTATAACTTCTTGCTTATATTAAAAAAAATCGTAAAAATACTTTTTTTTTTGTACCTCTGAAACCCACCTAACATCTTAAATTAAATATAAATTATAACTTAATATTGATCCTGCATTTTATTGGTAGTTCCATCGTGAAAGGAACTACTCCGAACAGGTGCAATATGCAAAAAAAAATTCATTCATGTCACTCCGAAGATATGGATTTTTTTTTAAATACACGGCAAATCGAAATTTTCAGTGTCCACTTGACGTAGTTTAATACATATGTTTACCTAGGTTTTTTTATACACTACTAGAAGATCCGGCCGCGGTATACAGAGTAGAAAAGAGACAGGGGCAAATCGGGGTCAGCAATCCTCAGCAGAGACGAGTGCCTTAAACAATTATTTTCAGATATTTTTCTCCAACAATTCACAAAAATTGTTCCTATTCGAATTACTATATTTTATTAGAATATTTGCTTGGAATGTTATAAAATAATGCTTCTCAGTGGTAAAAATCAATTGAAAAATTCAATTTATTGAGATCAGCACCAATGGTTCTTCAGTATCTAGCTATCATAACTTATGGTAACGAGCACATGTAACATAAACAAAAAATATAAATGAAATTAATTTTTTCTCAAAATTGATAAAATATAATATCAATAAATTCATGGATCAAGGGGCCCCCACCATACACCCTCGATCTCAAGGTTTCTCTTTACTAATAGGTTTTCTCTGGTAGACTAATAGGCCATCCTTAAAGGTCTTAAGATAAAAAAAAGACTTTTTTTGGTAATTTATTTAGAAATATTGAATCATAAGCCGGTAACACAGCTTCCCCCAGAACGTCTTCAGAAAAAAACTTTTATAATCAAATCTTCCCCCCATCGTTCTCTGATAATTTTTTTTTCTTAAACATTTTTGGCGGCCATTTAAATTGAAAACTTTTATTTTCCACTAAAAAATTATGCCATTTTAGATGTGGAAAACACTCTTAATGAAAAATAAAAGAATTTCTATACGATTACAATACAAAGTTTGAAATGAATCGGTCAAGTAGTTTTGAAATGACAGTGAACACGGAATTTGAAAAGGTAGTTTTAAGAAAAACGCGTCTAAAATTTCTAAATTTCAAAATGTGACAAAAAAATAACCATATATTGTCAGAAGTGAGCTGTAAAAAAGGTATGAATAAAATTACTCAATCCATATTTAAGAAATAAACTCGCAAAAAAGTAATTTTTCTACCATGGAGAAAAAAATCGATACCGCTATAAAATGTTGCCAAATATATGTAGAATTTAAAAATTTTGAATGATAAGTAAAGCGTGGCTGCAGTTGAATACTGCTGTATGTATGTAGATGGGACCGAAAATCATTATTTGAAATGTACATTTTTTTTTTCTCTGCAGTTAATTTATTTTTAGTGGCTGAGCTAGGGTTGCATTTTCGCTTCGCAATGAAAGTCAGGCAAGACTATAACCTATAAGTATTTAAAAGTTGAAAAACAAAAAAAAAAAATATTTTTTAAAATTTTGTCGCACCACTCTTATGATTGCTACTTCGTCCCACAAATGCTGAATTACATTAAGATCGGGGCTTTGTGCAGGCGTTTTGATAACTTTTGGACATTTATAAAGCAATCAGCTTCTTACATCAAATATATAAAAATAAGTTGGGTTTTTTTCTGTTCGCCATAGTTGACTAAACCGTTACATGAAATGAAAAATGTCCTGAACCGCTTTGAAAAGGATGGTTTGTAGAAAAAATCAGAAAAAGTTACTTTTTAACAGACTTACGAGCGTAAATTAAAAAAAAAAAATCCATTATTTATTTATAACAGAGAACGTCAAGTTTGGACAGATAATATGTTATCATTTTTATTTTTTCGAAAATTTCGATTTTTAAGACCAATTAACTGTTGAATTTTACGCAAAAATTTAGAAAAAAATTTCCTGAGGCCGCCATTTTGTTAAGTTTGAAAAAAAAAAATCCTTCGATCAGGCCCGGGTTTATCTATTTATAAAACTAACCTTTTTGTCCGGTTGTTTTTAGATGAATCTCCAAGGACTTATGCTTGTCACCGCAAGTACCTTTTTTTTGGAACAGGGTCAACACAAACAACTATAACTTTGGAAATATATTTTTTTTTTTGGAAATTCCAAAAATTTTTGTTTGGAAAAACTTCAAGTCAATACATTCTATAATAATGTCATATTACTACTTTTGTAAAATAACACGATTTAATAGCAACAAAAGAAATACTGAAAACTCTCATTTTTTCGTGCCTCTGACTATCCCTAACCACTTAATAACGCTGATAAGAGCGAGTAAATTCTGATAGGTTCGAGCAAAATGTACAATACCAAGTGAAACAGTTCTCCTTTTGGTTTACATTTAACTGGATATCAAAGCAAATACGAATTAGATTTCACTAAATGAAACTCAACAGAACCCTAAAAGCTACTAAAATGAGGTTGAGGCCCTTGTGAAGCAAAACATTTTATTATTAAATTGTACAAACAGAAAAATGGATTAAAGAAATAATTTTCATGAGGCAACATACATACATATATTTTTAAAGTTTAGAATTTTGTTAGAAATAAAAAAGATAATTTTAAAATGGTTTATACCTGCAACGCAGCCTCCCTACCAGGCAAACACCCCTTGTGAAAAATGGCAAGTTAATCAGCAGATTAAACCGAAATTTATATATAAATACGTTTCGATTTTCACTATTAATTTAAAAGAATATACTTATAAGACGGCAACAAAACAAAGAATTTAACGGAATATTGTCGTACGAAGTGAGTGCATATTTAGCAAATTTATCTATTTTTTGTTCTGTGTTCAATTTAAAATTTGCAGATTTTGATTTTTAATTTTGAATAGCGTCATCCAAACGTAATAATATTGGGAGATGTTCGCGTCCTGCTTCACAGGTAGCAGTTAGGAAATTTAGTTGGAAAGTGATATTACCGGCATTGAACTTTGATCTCTTTGGTTTTGGGAGTTACACCTGAGTCGAAGCATTTTTGGCGATTATACAAACGTTAATTCATGTTTCCAAATAACTTCGTTTGGTGCGACCAATACCATTCGTGATAATTGCCAACTTTTAAGGTAATTTCTACACATGATATAACTGACATCTCTTTGTTGGAGGCTAATATGCACTGGAATGCTATTCTTGCAGAAGCATTAATTTCGGATCATCCACAACAAATACGAACACTATTTTCGATTATATTAGCAACGTGTTTTCTTTCGAATCCAATGGAATTGTGGACAACTTTACATGGACATTAGCACTATTGGGCTTACATTGCCAAATCGAGGTATGCATGATCTTTTCACTCAGGAATTATAACATGAACAACGTATGATCGCTATGAATTGAATTCGTATGTTCTTATGTATTGAATGTTCAGTAGAAAGTAGTGTATGAGCCCATTATACAAGCAATTTGTAGTGGAGATGGTGGATTGTGTTTTTTTTTTTTTTATGCGCCTGGAGGTACCGGAAAAACATTTTTGATATCATTACTGTTAGCAGTGTACGTTCTCTAAATAAAATTCCACTGGTACTGGCTTCTACTGATATCGCAGCCACTTCGGTGGATGGTGCTCGATTCTTCGCTGATGCTACCTTTGAATATGCAAGTTAATAAAACACCTACATTCAATATATCAAAAACGTCTGGAACTGCAAAATTTATACAACATGGCTCATAAGAAGTGGGTAGAACCTTGGGAAAGAACTTTTAAATATTTACAAGAAAATCAAGCTTTGTTTGGTGGCTTTCAAGCTTTATTAGCTGACTTTAGACAAACGTTACCTGTTATTCCATGGTCTACGCCTTCTGATGAGATAAACGCTTGCTTAGAAAGTTCACATTTGTGAAGGTGCTCAGATGCCATTGGATTAGTGTATATCAGGGTATTTATTTAGCACTTTTTGACACCACTTACCTCGGCACTCAACACTTTCTTTAACCGGCGAAATGTTTAATAAAAGAGGCACAATCGATTTTGGGTTTTTTCTTTATTGTTCTTCTTCTTAATTGGCGTAGACACCGCTTACGCGATTATAGCCGAGTTAACAACCGCGCACCAGTCGTTTCTTCTTTTCGCTACGTGGCGCCAATTGGATATTCCAAGCGAAGCCAGGTCCTTCCCCACTTGGTCCTTCCAACGGAATGGAGGTCTTCCTCTTCCTCTGCTTCCCCCGGCGGGTACAGAATACTTTCAGAGCTGGAGTGTTTTCGTCCATTCGGACAACATGACCTAGCCAGCGTAGCCGCTGTCTTTTAATTCGCTGAACTCTGTCAATGTCGTCGTATATCTCGTACAGCTCTTCGTTCCATCGAATGCGATATTCGCCGTGGCCAACGCGCAAAGGACCATAAATCTTTCGCAGAACTTTTCTCTCGAAAACTCGCAACGTCGACTCATCAGATGTTGTCATTGTCCAAGCCTCTGTACCATATAGCAGACGGGAATTATGAGTGACTTATAGGGTTTGGTTTTTGTTCGTCGAGAGAGGACTTTGCTTCTCAATTGCCTACTCACTCCGAAGTAGCACCTGTTGGCAAGAATTATCCTGCGTTGGATTTCTAAGCTGACATTGTTGGTGGTGTTTACGCTGGTTCCAAGATAGACGAAATTATCTACAACTTCAAAGTTATGACTGTCAACAGTAACGTGAGTGCCAAGTCGCGAGTGCGACAACTGTTTGTTTGATGACAGGAGATATTTCGTCTTGCCCTCGTTCACTGCCAGACCCATTTGTTTTGCTTCCTTATTCAATCTGGAGAAAGCAGAACTAACGGCGCGGGTGTTGAGGCCGATGATATCAATATCATCGGCATACGCCAGCAGCTGTACACTCTTATAAAAGATTGTACCTACTCGATTAAGTTCTGCAGCTCGAAATATTTTCTCCAGCAGTAGATTGAAGAAATCGCACGATAGGGAGTCACCTTGTCTGAAACCTCGTTTGGTATCGAACAGCTCGGAGAGGTCCTTCCCGATCCTGACGGAGCTTTTGGTCCCGCTCAACGTCAGTTTACACATCCGTATTAGTTTTGCGGGGATACCAAATTCAGACATTGCGGCATAAAGGCAGCTCCTTTTCGTACTGTCGAAAGCAGCTTTGAAATCGACGAAGAGGTGATGTGTGTCGTTTCTCCTTTCACGGGTCGTTTCCAAGATTTGGCGCACGGTAAATATCTGGTCAGTTGTTGTTTTACCAGGTCTAAAGCCACACTGATAAGGTCCAATTAGTTTGTTGACGGTGGGCTTTAATCTTTCACACAATACGCTCGATAGAACCTTATACGCGATATTAAGGAGGCTAATCCCACGGTAGTTGGCGCAGATTGTGGGGTCTCCTTTTTTATGGATTGGGCATAGCACACTTAAATTCCAATCGGTGGGCATGCTTTCGTCCGACCATATTTTACAAAGAAGCTGATGCATGCTCCTTATCAGTTCTTCGCCGCCGTGTTTGAATAGCTCGGCTGGCAATCCATCCGCCCCCGCCGCTTTGTTGTTCTTCAGGCGGGTAATTGCTATTCGAACTTCTTGGTCGGGCAATGGAACGTCTTCTCCATCGTCATCGATTTGGGAATCGGGTTCGTCTTGTCCTGGCGTTGTGTGTTCACTGCCATTCAGCAGGCTGGAGAAGTGTTCCCTCCATAATTTAAGTATGCTCTGGGCATCGGTGACTAGATCACCTTTGGGGGTTTTACAGGAATATGCTCCGGTCTTGAAACCTTCTGTAAGCCGCTGCATATTTTCGTAGAATTTTCGAGCATTACCCCTGTCGGCCAGCTTATAAAGCTCTTCGTACTCACGCATTTCGGCCTCTTTCTTTTTCTCTCTACAAATGCGTCTTGCTTCCCTCTTCAACTCTCGGTATCTATCCCATCCCGCACGTGTTGTGGTTGATCGTAACGTTGGGAGGTAGGCAGCCTCTTTTCTCTCCGCTGCGACACGGCACTCATCGTCGTACCAGCTGTTCTTTTGCATTTTCCGAAAACCAATGGTTTCGGTTGCAGCTGTACGTAAGGAGTTTAAATGCCGTCTCACAGTTCCCTTATACCGCGTTGTTGACGAGTGCTCTCAGAGAGCAGGAGTGCAAGCCGAGTAGAGAATCGTTCGGCTGTCTGTTGTGATTGCGGCTTCTCGACGTCGAACCTTCCTTGTGTTTGTTGGCGTGCGTTTTTTGCTGCGCAGAGGCGGGTGCGAATCTTAGCTGCAACAATATAGTGGTCCGAGTCGATGTTGGGACCTCGGAGCGCACGCACATCTAAAACACTGGAGACGTGTCTTCCGTCTATCACAACATGATCGATCTGGTTGGTAGTTTTTCGATCCGGGGACAGCCAGGTAACTTGATGGATCTTCTTATGCTGGAATCTAGTACTACAGATAACCATATTTCGGGCCCCGGCGAAGTCGATCAGCCTCAACCCATTTGGGGATGTTTCCTCGTGGAGGCTGAATTTACCGACCGTAGTGCCAAAGATACCTTCTTTGCCCACCCTGGCGTTGAAGTCGCCAAGCACGATTTTTACATCGTGGCGGGGGCATCTCACATAAGTGCGCTCCAAGCACTCATAAGAGGCATCTTTGGTCACATCGTCCTTCTCCTCCTCGGGGCGTGGGCGCAAATCAGCGATATGTTGAAGAACCTCGCTTTGATGCGGATTGTGGCTAGACGTTCATTCACCGCAGTGAATGATAGTACTCGGCGACGGAGTCTCTCTCCTACCACGAATCCCACACCAAACTTGCGCTCCTTTATATGGCCACTGTAGTAAATGTCACAAGGACCTACTCGTCTCTGTCCTTGGCCCGTCCATCGCATTTCTTGGACGGCGGTGATGTGAGCCTTTGTTTTCACGAGGACATCAACCAGCTGGGCAGCGGCACCTTCCCAATTAAGGGACCGGACATTCCAGGTGCATGCCCTCAATTCGTAGTCCTTATTTCGTTTGCCATGGTCGTCATCAAAAGGGGGGTCTCTCATCCGAGGCTGGTTGTTACTATTCGCTGGGATTGTTTTTTTTCGTGGCGGGTCCCAAACCCAGCGCACAACCCTATTGGGATATTTCGCCTTCTCACTTTAGCACGCCTTCAAACGGATGTTCTTAGGCTACCCAGAGGATACTTCGTCCAAGACCGGAAGTCGTGAGCTGCTTGAGTCATATGTAAAAGAATCGTTTCTTTTACAGTTCTGCACGTTCTAATAGGCGACAAAACCTGCTTCACATAGTAGCGGAGCAGGAGCGCGACACAAAAGGACATTCAATCAGGCGCTTGAATCCGGAATATAGAGCTCAGGAGCAGGAGCGCGACAAAATGGAACGTTCTGTAGAAAGGCAACGAGATACAGCATTGAGGAGAAGTTGTCGAGGAGATCCAATAAGAAGATGCCGTGAACAAATTTTAAATACCTCTCAAAGAAGAGTGACGCGCCAGCAATCCAGGCAACAACTTTCAAACGAGCAGGAATCAACGTTGGAAAGAGTACGATTCCACAGGTCGGATATCGCAAATAGTCAGTTGGAGAGTGAAAGGCAAGCCGGGAGGAATATCAGAAGACGTCGTGAACTTTCTCCTGATGCACTGCTAGAAGAACAAGCACGTCAACGTTGAGCTGCCAATATCTTTGATATGTACGCAGTTTTGATAAATAAAGGGCCCACTGAAATATGCGTGTATTGTGGGGGCACTTGGTTCTCTCTCAAATAAAAAAGTTAGAAAAACGTCAGACCTCATCAAAGTTCACTTACTCGGAAGATTCTAGAAAAGTTTTTTACTTGTCATCGAAGTTTCCATCTTCGGAAAATATAATTTTTGCAGTACCTGCTATCGGATTGCCAAACAAGGTAAAATACCAAATATCTGCCTCTCAGAAGGATTAGAGTTTCCTGATATTCCGGAATGTCTTCAAGATTTAACGTGTCTGGAGGAAAGGCTAATATCTGTTGTAGAAAGTCACAATGCTGCCACGAACGATTTTACAACAGCCTTATTATTCAAGTACACCTGAAACGTCGCTTGGTATATCAGTTAAATTTTGTGACAGTGCAACCAGCAAAAATATTGCAGGCACTGAATTATCTGTTGGGTACGGAGCTCTACGTCAAGCGCAACATTCAAATGTCAAGTAATTGGCTGGCAAATGTAGGAAACGAGGAAACTATGCCATTTATTGCAGATCCTGCAGATGAGGTAGCAGTAAGAGACCTGCTTAATGCCCGTCAGGAAATGGGAGAGAAATTAAATCCAGATGACCATGAAACTTTGATTGACAATGAATCTCTTTAAAACACATCGATTGAATGGGTTACAATGGCACCAGGGCCCAAGGGACGTTACAACCAACGATAATGCTCAAAAGTTGTCGTATCCAACAATTAACTGAAAGAAGAGGACAACCACAACAACTTATAGCAAAATTGCATTTGCATTGAAATATGACGCTATGATCGACGTCGCGTGCGTGTGGACGTGCCTCTGTATATTTATAAGTTCTACGAGTTGGAGTGCATCAAAAATGCAATTTCTATTTGCTGTGCAAAAAGTCTGGATCAAGAAATATAACTGCTGCAAATATAAGGGATGAAAACTTTGTCAGCAACCTGTCATGGCATGTACTGGTTAAACAATGTACCGCAATTGGAAAGTGATGGAATCATCAACTGAAATTGAAACTTTCTTCGATACATTACGACTGATGGGGATGATTTGGATTTACAGGAATTTATTCAGTACCAAAAGCACAGGCATGGTCGAGCTTGCCTAAGAGACCTGCATGCAAAACAAGTGTGCCGATTCAACATACCGTATCCGACGATATCGCGGACAGAATTTCTTCTTGGAGGTATTGAGCAACATAAACTTCAATTTCTGAAAATACAAGAACTATTAACTCTGACGGATCTTGCAGAAAAAGAAACAATACGGTTGAACGGCTTTGAAAATTTGCGGATGAGCGGATTAACACTGACTACGAAGGATACAAGCTTGCTCTTCGCCCATCCGTAAAAAAGCCACATTTTTTTAAACAAAAATGTTCGGACTTCTAAATGCCTACAATAAAAAATATCCTTAACTTGCATAGAGCAAATATGGATATTGAATTCATTTTGGACGCTTACGCTTGCTGCAGCTATATAATTAATTAGATGGATATCAACACTACTGAGGAAATAAATGCTAGGAATTTCTCTATTAAAAGAAAACTGCAGCACAACAAATTTGTAAACGGATCGGAAATATCGGCTCAATAAGTAGCTTATAATATTTTGGGATTGCATTTATCGGAAGCAAGTATTGGGGAGATATTTATAAATACATACATCACATCCAAACAATCGAGTAAGGAAGCTAAAGCCCAGACGGACATATGTGTACCAAGTGTACTGGAGCACTATTCTCAGAGGCCCGATCAATTGGAAGAACTATGCTTAGCAGATTTTGCAGCATGGTTCAGATTTTCCAAAGCAAGTAAGAATATTTCATTGTAGTCTTTATTAGAGAAGCAAGTACTTATTCTGCGCTGGAAACGTTTTAGCGTTGATATTTCAAGAGCAGATTTCTTCACCAACGAGCCTGAATGGATTCTGGAAAACCCGAGCTGCCTCTCAAATTTTGGATCCCGAATTCGGAGCTCCAGCTGTTCCAAAGCAAGTATGAGATGATAATGTTTTTCATGAGGATAACAATAATGTGGAAGAGGCGGTTCGATTAATTAAACTACCACCTCTAATATTAGAAGAAGATTTACTGGCAATGATACAATCTCTTAACAACAAGGAGAGGGAATATTTTGCTCAAGTAATGCGCAATGTCAGTAAGAAGAAAATCTTCTACGAATATGTCGAAGGTGGTGCTGGAGTGGGCAAAACCCGGCGTATAATGACTATATATCAGTCGTTGACATTGCGCGCTAACAGTGTACCAATGGTTGGTGCAAAGATGTTTGCGCATTTAGATTGTAGGCTTAAGCAAATTTGTAGGAGCAGTGCTTACTTTGGAGGCATTCTAATTGGAGTGTTAGGTGACTTAAAACAGTTGCCAGCAGTAGGAGATCGATGGATATTTGTGCCATATTG
The DNA here is from genome assembly GCF_023373825.1 of Bactrocera dorsalis. Classification (NCBI taxonomy): domain Eukaryota; kingdom Metazoa; phylum Arthropoda; class Insecta; order Diptera; family Tephritidae; genus Bactrocera; species Bactrocera dorsalis. The sequence continues at coordinate 54,193,415 of NC_064304.1, read as the reverse complement.
GAATGATCATTACAGTGCAATTACAGAAACCCCGCTTTGGGATCAATTTTGATATCTCGAGGTCACCGATATAATGCGTCAGCGTGAAGATCAAGAATTTGCCATCGCTTTAAATAACATGTCAGAGGGATATATGACGAACGTTGACATCCAATTAATCAAAGGCAGGTCAAAGACCTCTAACGGGATACCCAACGAAGCCATACATCTCTTTTTTTCAAATGCTGGAGCAAATAATTTTAACACAATAAAACTGGCGAACACGATGACCGACGAGTTCATTTCGACTGCGAAGGATACAATTAAGTCAAGTTCCTTAACAGAACGCAGCAAGGGAAACATATTAGAAGATGTGAAGGGTTTCAAGCCATCAGAAACACAAGGAATGCCTGATACATTGCAGCTCAAAACACAATATTAAATATATCGTATCAGTCAACATAAGCACGAGTGATGGATTAGTAAATGGTGCTATAGAGTAACTAATGCAGGTGGATACCGAATCGCCTGGACCTGAGGGCACAGTGGTGCGACAATGGATGAAATTCGCAGAATCAGGGGTTTTAAGCTTTGCACGTACCAAGCAGCCTCATAGTCGCAATGCAGATTGGACACCAATCATGAGCGTGGTTCCAATACAAGCGAGATGAACAAATAACTATAGAACGTAGACAATTCCCTGTTATCCCAGCTGAAGCCATAACGATACATAAAAGCCATGGTGGAACATACGCTCAAGTTGCGGTTCATATAGAGGGTAGAGATAGCAGGTCAGCTTCATTTTTAAAACTTAATTTAATAGATTGAGGATAAAAGGGGCGTTGACGACATGCTGAAGATTTTTTAGGCGAAAAATCGGAACAACGCTTGGATATTTATTACCAAAATGTAAGGAGTCTAAACAAGCATATCTGTTGATATTCTGTGCTTTGCTGAGACTTGGGCTTTATCTCAAGAAGAATTTCCAATAGAGGGCTATAATGTTATTGCACGCCTTGATGGTCATCCCGACGACGCCCGGCCAACGGCCTTATAATATACTCTAAGCAAGATCGGTGCCCAGATCTATCAGAAGGATCATTCTCAAGAAACGTCACAGGTTCAGCAAACGTTTACCAACTATTAAACGTAAACAATTCGACAGTTTTTTTTTATCACTTGTGTACAGGAACCCCACGCATAGACCGCCAGAATTTAGAGAGCAAGTGGTAAATAATAACCGTCAAATAAATGAGCAGTTTAATGGACCATCAGTAGTCCTTGGACACTTTAACATATGTCGTCTCACATCAACTGACGATTTAGAGGCTCGATTACAACAGTTGGGATTTCAATCTACAGTTGTCCACAAAATAATAGGAGTGTCACTATGGAAAATGTGTTTGGTTGCATAACTTTTTTAAATCACATGTAAAAGACGCGACACAATAACGGTACACATAACGGAGTCTTCTTCTTCTTAATTTGCGTAGACACCGCTTACGCGATTATAGCCAAGTTAACAACCGCACGCCAGTCGTTTCTTCTTTTCGCAACGTGGCGCCAATTGGATATTCCATGCGAAGCCAGGTCCTTCTCCACTTGGTCCTTCCAACGGAGTGGAGGTCTTCCTCTTCCTCTGCTTCCCGCGGCGGGTACTGCGTCGAATACTTTCAGAGCTGGAGTGTTTTCGTCCATCCGGACAACATGACCTAGCCAGCGTAGCCGCTGTCTTTTAATTCGCTGAACTATGTCAATGCCGTCGTATATCTCGTACAGCTCATCGTCCCATCGAATGCGATATTCGCCGTGGCCAACGCGCAAAGGACCATAAATCTTTCGCAGAACTTTTCTCTGGAAAACTCGCAACGTCGACTCATCCGTTGTTGACATCGTCCAAGCCTCTGCACCACATAGCAGGACAGGAATTATGAGTGACTTATAGAGTTTGGTTTTCGTTTGTCGAGAGAGGACTTTGCTTCTCAATTGCCTACTTAGTCCGAAGTAGCACCTGTTGGCAAGAGTTATCTTGTGTTGGATTTCTAGGCTGACATTGTTGGTGGTGCTTACGCTGGTTCCAAGATAGACGAAATTATCTACAACTTCAAAGTTATGACTGTCAACAGTGACGTGAGTGCCAAGTCGCGAGTGCGACGACTGTTTGTTTGATGACAGGAGATATTTCGTCTTGCCCTCGTTCATTGCCAGACCCATTTGTTTTGCTCCTTATTCAGTCTGGAGAAAGCAGAACTAAGGGCGCGGGTGTTGAGGCCGATGATATCAATATCATCGGCATACGCCAGCAGCTGTACACTCTTATAAAAGATTGTACCTGCTCGATTAAGTTCTGCAGCTCGAACTATTTTCTCCAGAAGCAGGTTGAAAAAGTCGCACGATAGGGAGTCACCTTGTCTGAAACCTCGTTTGGTATCGAACGGCTCGGAGAGGTCCTTCCCGATTCTGACGGAGCTTTTGGTCCCGCTCAACAGCCGTATTAGTTTTGCGGGGATACCAAATCCAGACATTGTGGCATAAAGGCACCTCCTTTTCGTACTGTCGAAAGCAGCTTTAAAATCGACGAAGAGGTGATGTGTGTCGATTCTCCTTTCACGGGTCGTTTCCAAGATTTGGCGCATGGTGAATATGTGGTCAGTTGTTGATTTACCAGGTCTAAAGCCACACTGATAAGGTCCAATCAGTTTGTTGACGGTGGGCTTTAATCTTTCACACAATACGCTCGATAGAACCTTATACGCGATATTAAGGAGGCTAATCCCACGGTAGTTGGCGCAGATTGTGGGGTCTCCTTTTTATGGATTGGGCATAGCACAGTTAAATTCCAATCGTTGGGCATGCTTTCGTCCGACCATATTTTCCAAAGAAGTTGATGCATGCTCCTTATCAGTTCTTCGCCGCCGTGTTTGAATAGCTCGGCCGGCAATCCATCGGCCCCTGCTGCTTCGTTGTTTTTCAGGCGGGCAATTGCTACTCCAACTTCTTCATGGTCGGGCAATGGAACGTCTGCTCCATCGTCATCGATTGGGGTATCGGGTTCGCCTTCTCCTGGTGTTGTGCATTTACTGCCATTCAGCAGGCTGGAGAAGTGTTCCCTCCATAATTTAAGTATGCATCTGTGGCTAGATCACATTGGGGGGTTCAAAAAGAGTATGCTCCGGTCTTGAAACCTTCTGTAAGTCGCCGCACCTTTTCGTTGAATTTTCGAGCATTACCCCTGTCGGCCAGCTTATCGAGCTGTTCGTACTCACGCATTTCGGCCTCTTTCTTCTTCTGTCTGCAAATGCGTCTCGCTTCCCTCTTCAACTCTCGGTATCTGTCCCATCCCGCACGTGTTGTGGTCGATCGAAACGTAACGAGGTAGGCAGCCTGGTTTCTCTCCGCTGCGACACGGCACTCCTCGTCGTACCAGCTGTTCTTTTGCACTTTCCGAAAACCAATGGTTTCGGTTGCAGCTGTTTGTAGGAGTTTGAAATGCCGTCCCACAGTTCCCTTATACCGAGTTGTTGACGAGTGCTCTCAGAGAGCAGGAGTGCAAGCCGAGTAGAAAATCGTTCGGCTGTCTGTTGTGATTGCAGCTTATCGACGTCGAACCTTCCTTGTGTTTGTTGGCGTGCGTTTTTTGCTGCACAGAAGCGGGTGCGAATCTTGGCTTCGGCAAAAAGCGGTCCGAGTCGATGTTAGGACCTCGGTGCGCACGCACATCTAAAACATTGGAGACGTGTCTTCCGTCTATCACAACATGATCGATCTGGTTGGTAGTTTTTCGATCCGGAGACAGCCCGGTAGCTTGATGTATCTTCTTATGCTGGAATCTAGTACTACAGATAACCATATTTCGGGCCCCGGCGAAGTCGATCAGCCTCAACCCATTTGGGGATGTTTCCTCGTGGATGCTGAATTTACCGACCGTAGTGCCAAAGATACCTTCTTTGCCCACCCTGGCGTTGAAGTCGCCAAGCACGATCTTGACATCGTGGCGGGGGCATCTCTCATAAGTGCGCTCCAAGCACTCATAAATGGCTTTGGTCACATCGTCCTTCTCTTCCGTCGGGGCGTGGGCGCAAACCAGCGATATGTTGAAGAACCTCGCTTTGATTCGGACTGTGGCTAGACGTTCATTCACCGCAGTGAATGATAGTACTCGGCGACGGAGTCTCTCTCCCACCACGAATCCCACACCAAACCTGCGCTCCTTTTTATGGCCACTGTAGGAAATGTCACAAGGACCTACTCGTCTCTGTCCTTGTCCCGTCCATCGCATTTCGTGGACGGCGGTGATGTCAGCCTTTGTTTTCACGAGGACATCAACCAGCTGGGCAGTGGCTCCTTCCCAGTTAAGGGACCGGACATTCCAGGTGCATGCCCTCAATTCGTAGTCCTTACTTCGTTTGCCATGGTCGTCATCAAAAGGGGGGTCTCTCATCCGAGGCTGGTTATAACTATTCACTGGGGGTGTTTTTTTACGTGGCGGGTCCCAAACCCAGCGCACCACTCTATGCAGGGGATGTTTCGCCTTCTCACTTTAACTCGCCTTCAAACGGATGTTCTTAGGCTACGTAGAGGATACTTGGTCAAAGCTTGAGTCACATGTAAAAGAATCGTTTCTGGCCACTCCCAAGTGAATGGCAATCAGAGAACTTTCCTCACTTGCGTGAACTTCTACACATGACTCCATCCTCCACACATAACGGAGTACTAGCATTAAAATACAAAACAAATTTTTATTGTGATGATTGCTATTCTACTTCTGCTTTGTGAATTCTTGTAGCGACTTGTTATTGCTTTCCACATAATAATAGGAGTGTTAGATATTTCGTTTTCAAAATAGTGCTTAACATAAAAAATATTCCAAAATCACAAAAGTAAGTATAGTTCTATAATCTAGCAGAAATTTAAATTAGTTATTGTTTGATTTAATCATTGGGATTTTCGCCAGTGGGTAGAGGAAATCATTGTACAGAGGAAAAGCGGAAAACGACAAAAAAATTGAGAAAACTAGGAAAAATTGATCAAGAGATCCAAGAAATCGTAAAATGCTCTCCTCAAATGATAGCAAATGCCTTAAATTATAGAAACAAAAATCGCAATATAGTACGCTACTGCAAAATTTATCCTTTTGCTTCAGCCAGGAGCATCCACGATGATCTAAATTTGTCAGTTAATACTGAAACTGTTCGTAGGCATTGGAGCAGAGCAAATTATTTGCCAGAAGACCACGAAAAAGACCCTCAGTAATAAAGAAGCATAAGGAAGCCCGCATACAATTTGCTAAAGAGCATGGCTCCTGACCCGCGTCTAAATGGCGAAACATATTGTGTTCAGACGAATCCAAAGTTGAGTTATTTGGTAGTACAGGCTCTAGAAACTTTGTCCGTCGGCTCCCTAACTCAGATTATAATCCCCGGTTTACCAAAAAAACCGTTATACATAACGATGCCAAATCATGGTACGCGGTCGTTTTTCACGTTGTGATGTTGGTCCAATCCACTTACTTGAAGGCATCATTGATCAAAGTGTGTCAAAATATTATATGAGGTAATGTTAACACATGGCTTATGGAATATGCCATTGATCTGGGTATATCAACGGGATAATGACCCTAAATATACTAGCAAGTGCGCAAAAAATGTTTTAGGGCCAACGGAGTTGAGGTTATGTGGAGACCTGCTCAGTCTCCTGACCTCAACTCCATTGAAAACCTGTGGACAGATAACAAGAAAAAAGTAGCTGAAGAGAAACCAACCAATTCGAGAGATTTATGGCAGGTAGTGAAAGAGACTTGGAAAGGAATACCAATAAAACATTGTCAGGATCTCATAGACTCCATGCCTCGGAGATGTGATGTGTTAAAAAACTGGAAGTTATTCAACGAAATATTAATTATTTTAATATTTTTTTGTGGAACCAGTTTTTTAATTTACTTGATATAAACAGCAATATAAAATTTTGTTTATGTTTAATTGAAATATATGAAATCTGAAGATATTAATAGATTTTTAACAAATTGCGTTGTGCAAAAATTTAAAAATTTTGACAAAAAAAAAAACATTTTTGTTAAAAATTCGTTTTTCTCATGTACATTGGACAACGCCGCCACAACAAAATAGCAAACAGCAATAGATTGGGTATGGACAAACATGGATCTAGCAATGACCTCATGTATCACATATGAAACTCCATATAGTGATCATGATGGAATAGTTTTAAGTTTTAGAAAGTAGATATGTTATATATTTAGATATATGTTAGATTCAATATTAATACAGTTTGGTATAATAATATTAGGTGTAAGTCATAGACATGAGTAATTAGGCTGTTCACGATAAGGTGGTTATCGGGTTATGTGATTAAGTAAACAACAACAAAATGCGTTGTGACAAAATAACCAAAGTTGACCAACCTAGGCCCTTGTTTACAGATTATGTGGTTGTTTGCTTATTTTCAGTGTTAGAAAGTCGTTGGAATTTTACTAAATGGCAGCACAAAAAATAAATAAAACTAAGCGAATGGCATTTCCATTTAGATTTTCTTATTGGAAAATCTGCTATTAACAGCTGTTTTTTGTTTACAATCAGCAAATTATGCAAGATGTCTGCAAATTTTATACAAAGAATTTTTTGAACCCTTAAAATTCGGATTATTTAATAAGCACATACCTTCAATAAAGTCCATTTCCTGAATAGCAGAACTTATTTTAAATTCGATTATTTTGCTTTTTAAACTTTGTTTAGGCATTTTATAAGTTGGAATTTCGTTGAACTAAAATTGTAAACAATGAACAGCTGTTTGTGTAAAAATAAGCAAATAACCATACAACATAGGGTGCTCACGGAGCATAGAGGTTATTTTTAATCTAATAATCACATAACCCGATAACCACCTTACCGTGAACAGCCTAAATGTAATTTATATAGCATAAATATGTATTATAGAAATATAAATATATATTACATTTTCTCTGTGTTTTTATAAAGCAAACTGTAAATATATATATGATATATATGCAATAATAAATAAATATTATAATATTTTCATTAAGTTTATGTTAATATTAAATCTTCTTAGAATTTAAAAAACTATAAACGTCTAAAAGATCTATTTTCTTTATTAACATCTTGGCTAAAAAGAACTAGTAAAATGTTTTCCTTTGGACGAAAACCACTGGCCTTTTACGTCTTTAGATTTACTTAAACACATAGTTACTAAAATAAATGCACCTGTGAAGGGTATATTAGCTTCGGTGCAGCCGAAGTTAACGTTTTTTTTCTTGTTCTGTAATTAAAACGCCCCTAAAGGGAAGATTTTGGAGTGCTAGCACGTATTTGAATTTTCTCTAACGTTAGCTTAGGCTTGGTTAAATGGCTGATGTGTTAGATTGGCGGAGGAATCACACATAGATTGCCATTCAGTCCTTTGTGAAGAATATGCGCCCTATCAAAATTCTGCTAAATCTCTGAAATATTAATTTTATGCATTAAAGTCTATCAAGTAGCTTATAATCTTATTGCCAACGAATAATTATGGCATTAAAATTTTTGTCTGATGAAGTTTTCTATCAGGTGGAAGTAACAGGCACGCTTATATAATTGCGATTGCCACTACTTGTAACACTAATGAAAAAGCTAAAAAAGTTGCTTAGTTACCAATATTATGCATCCATGGGCTTAAAATGAGTTTTTGAAGACCGAGACATGTATTGTATGTTGGCGGCAATTGGATGCAAAAGAAAGGAATATCCCAAGAAAAGTTTGGTTTAGATATTATCCAGATTATTCCTATTTTTTCAGAAGATCAATTCAAAAAAAAAATAGAAAAATATTCGAGATCAGTTTCTGAGTAAATATAAGAAGATAGCAAAATCAGAAAATGCTGGCATAAAAGAAGCTCAGTACGAAAGATATAGAACACAGAACTGCAGCTATGCACTGCAAAAAAGAGTACAGCTCATGCTTACTTGTGTATTTTTCTTTTTTATGTATCCAAAACGTCCAAACAAGTACGTACTTGTGATTATTTTTACGTACACACTCATGTGCCGCCGTTCCGTAATTACACTCTATTTCACCTTTGAGCAAAGTTGCCATTGCGGAATTTGTATACATGGTTTTGTTCACATCTAACTTCTCAGTTTCTCATAATGTAAAATACCAAACCTAAAATCCAACTAAAGGGTGATTTTTTAAGAGCTTGATAACTTTTTTTTAAAAAAAAACGCATAAAATTTGCAAAATCTCATCGGTTCTTTATTTGAAACGTTAGATTGGTTCATGACATTTACTTTTTGAAGATAATTTCATTTAAATGTTGACCGCGGCTGCGTCTTAGGTGGTCCATTCGGAAAGTCCAATTTTGGGCAACTTTTTCGAGCATTTCGGCCGGAATAGCCCGAATTTCTTCGGAAATGTTGTCTTCCAAAGCTGGAATAGTTGCTGGCTTATTTCTGTAGACTTTAGACTTGACGTAGCCCCACAAAAAATAGTCTAAAGGCGTTAAATCGCATGATCTTGGTGGCCAACTTACGGGTCCATTTCTTGAGATGAATTGTTGTCCGAAGTTTTCCCTCAAAATGGCCATAGAATCGCGAGCTGTGTGGCATGTAGCGCCATCTCGTTGAAACCACATGTCAACCAAGTTCAGTTCTTCCATTTTTGGCAACAAAAAGTTTGTTAGCATCGAACGATAGCGATCGCCATTCACCGTAACGTTGCGTCCAACAGCATCTTTGAAAAAATACGGTCCAATGATTCCACCAGCGTACAAACCACACCAAACAGTGCATTTTTCGGGATGCATGGGCAGTTCTTGAACGGCTTCTGGTTGCTCTTCACCCCAAATGCGGCAATTTTGCTTATTTACGTAGCCATTCAACCAGAAATGAGCCTCATCGCTGAACAAAATTTGTCGCGAAACACATTTCGAACCGAACACTGATTTTGGTAATAAAATTCAATGATTTGCAAGCGTTGCTCGTTAGTAAGTCTATTCATGATGAAATGTCAAAGCATACTGAGCATCTTTCTCTTTGACACCATGTCTGAAATCCCACGTGATCTGTCAAATACTAATGCATGAAAATCCTAACCTCAAAAAAATCACCCGTTATTAAAAATATTCTACCTATTTAATTTAGGCTTATGCGTTTTATTAAACGCACTTGCAGTTTTGTTATTATTTAATCTCAATCTTTCTTTCATTTTCTTTTTGCAATAGCAAACAGTACTAAAAAAGAAATCCTTTAAAAATAGTTTTTAATTAATTCACAAAATTTGTTTTTTTTTTTTGGAAAATAACCTAAAATACTTAGACATTTGATAAAACTCATATGACTTTTTGTAAAGAATATGAGTGGAAATGTATTTTTGTGGATAATAGTCTGTAGATTAATAATTAATTACACTTCCTTTGGATGTTATAATTTGGAAATTTCTTTTGAGCATTGTATGTAGTTTTCTGAGGGCATTGGTTTCAAATTCCATCCAACAAGCTTTTATTCGTTTAAACCAAAAACCGGTTTAAATTGCGTATAATTCACGTATACCTTTGAAGCCAGAATGTTCCATAAATTTTTAATGAGATTGCAATCTGGACTACATCTGGGGCACTTCCCTTAGCCCCATATATCTAATATAAAGATTTTCGAACTTTAGGGTGACTTTGTAGATACCACATTTATCGGCCAATATGTGAACTATCTCAATGAAGATGGGAGGGTGTATTTTACTCATAACAGTGTATCTTTGTGCCTAAATAGATAAATTTGAGCCCCTATATAACTATTATCAGGATTTTTCAACATCGTCTGAGTTTGCTATACATGTATGATTGGTTTTTTAGTATGTGGTGTGTTAATAGTATGTGGTATTGCGAAAAAGATAAAATCGGGACGATACTACCGCAACTGCCAAATACTACAAATAATATTTTCTTTTTTCTAATAAACCGTATGTGTCTGTTTGTGTAAGAGTTATATATACTATAGTATGTGCACATATAAAACATATAAAATTTCTTGCTTTTCGATCCTTTGGATAAAGTTTTACACTTTATAGTATTTCCCTGGCTTTGATTCCTGCAAGTTGCACTAGTATAAAATTTTCAGTTGCACCCGAACTAAACTCTTCCTTACTTGTTTTTATCTTATTTGTGCACATGTTGGCCTGTTGGTGGCGTTGTAATAAATTATCGTTAGGACAACAATAAACTGTGATCACATAGGGTGCCCGCAGAGTCGATGCTTAAACGCAAAGATTTTAAGTGTATCAAATCAAATGTATATAAAGCTTTTGTACTTGTACATTTTAGCGTTTATAATAAGACCAAGAAATGCAGAAATATGCAAAAAAACAAAAACCCAAAACCGTAAAATACAAGTATGAAGATAAAATAGTAAAACTTTGTACATAATTTTAAAATTCTTTATTTATTATTCTTTATAAAATCTACATCGTCTTCCTTAAAGTAATCTCCCTTGGCCCCAATACACTTATGCCAACGTTATTTCCAATCCTTGAAACAATTGATAAAGTCAACTTTATCTACTGCTAACAGTTTCATTTCAAATCCAGTGGTTGAGACACGGTATTGGTTGAAAATTTGGCACAAAATTCACGAAGAATTAATGCAGTATTTGACGGTGCACTATCTTGGTGCAAAAACCAAAACTGTCGGCCAAAATTCCGGCCGAATAGTTCCGTGCAAACGACGCATAACACTTTCTCGTGACAAACAATTATCACCGAAATTTTTTCCAAAATTCTAAACATTTCGACATCAAAAATTTAATTTCGCATATAAAATTGAATGGAACTTATTTATTTAATAATTATTTATGTATATGTATAATAGATATATTCGTTTTGGGTGAAATTAAAAAGTCTTACAATTTTTGCACACAGTGTATGTATTTTAATGGTCTTTCTATTATTATTTTTTTCTTAAATCTATAAACTAATTACATCTCCATTTAACTTTACAATGTATACTCAAATTTCTTGTTCTTCTTGAAAGTTATTACGATAAATATAAATTATTAAATTAGGTTTTAAATAGTCAAATACACAAGATTTTCGCCTTCCAGTTAAGGTGCTTGCAAAAACTTCGTTCGACATCTGCAAATGATGATACGGGGCAGTATGAAAATAGAGCCAGCTCCGTTGGAGAAAGTTTTCTTACGTATGTTGCTTCTATACCTTGTTGCAAAATATCATTTATTTCCATAAGGGGTTGGTATCCCTTATATTATTTTCTAAAGTAGATAGAAGTAGGTTCGTACTTCTTCAGTAAGGCGGATAGATTCTTTCACTTATATTCCTTCGGTCTCGAGGCATATTTATATACTTTTAAAAATACGTTTTTATATTTGAAATGAAACTGTTAGCAGCAACAGTAGAAAGCTGTGTCTGCACAAACTGCTAGTCTATGTAATCCATGCGAAAGACAAGTGAAATGCATCATCTTAGAATCATATTATGGAAAGTATTATCAGCAGCCAGGATATCTGATGCAGCATCCGTAACAACCAGTAGGACTACGTTTACCGCCCTTTCGACAACGTTACAAGGCGCAAAAGCGGCAGTGGTAGCGTTGGCAGCATCAACAGTTGCAACATTGAATAAATAACTTTTTATTCGTTCATGTAAATCACGCGTCAATACTCCGAAAATTAAAATCATGACCAGTCGTAACACAGTCTGTTGTCTCGTCTACAGATATCCAAATATCATTGGATATCATATTGGCAGCTTTTGTTTTTAGCCAACACCGAACGCATCATCAGCTGATCGATACCTAAGCGTAAGAACGTTGGCATATGTATTTGCAAAAATTGACTCTTTATATTACTGCCAGAAAAAAATCGTTTGTGTAAAGAATATATGGATTTTCCTTTTGTTTTCAAATGGAATGTAAGAATATTGCCTTAATATGCAGAATTTTTGAAACATGTTTTTATACATTTCTAAATAAATAAATATCCGCTCTGCTCATGACCTATCGATGTAGATGCGGTAGATGCTACTCAACCAATTATAAACTTAAAACTGAATTTCGTAGTTTGTGTTTTTAATATTTGTTAATTTGTTCAATGCATCAATTAATTTCTTTAAAAGTATTATAAATTCCTTACACGGTATGGTATAATAGGGTACTTAATAAAAATTATCCAATTCTTTTGAAGACCTTTTGCAATTTTATTATGGCACAGTCGGTAAAGTAAGGTATTCAATGTATGTTTGATATTCCTTGGTTGGTAATTTGCATATAAAAGTATTCCAATTTTTTAACAAAAGTGTTAAACACACCTTTCGAAATATAGAACCCTTCGCTCGATGCTTTCGTTAACACTGAAATGTCGCTTTGCCGCTTCTACTCTGACGTCCTAAACCATCGCTCTTTGCTTAAACTAATTTCGTTTCAATCATCATATCGTTTTCGCTCCCACTCTCACATCAACATCACTTGCCTAATTATGATTTTTATTTTACTACTTTTTAATACTTTCCCCACATGTGGCTGCGGAGTATACCAATTTTGATCATCTAACGGTTATTTTTAATACTTGAAAGTAATATAGATAGATAAAAAGTTATACTAAGTATATATACGAGGTATGACAATTAAGTAATGAGACTGATTTCATAAAAGCCATATATTTGAAAATTATTCTACAACTCTGCCATTCCCTTCAAAGTAGTCCCCTTGGGCAACTATACAGCGATTCCAGCGCGTTTTCCATGCTTCGTAACTTTTCTGGAACGCTTCGACTGGGACGTCCGCGAGTACCCTCGTCTCGGCCGCCTGGATGTCCGTAATCGATTCAAAATGGGTTCCTTTGACCACCAATTTTGTTTTAGGAAACAAAAAAAGTCACAGGGTGACATGTCGGTCGCATAAGGCGGCTGTTGCAACACGGCGATCCCTTTAGAGGCCAAATACTGGGACACGCTGAGGGCGGTGTGGCACGGTGCGTTGTCGTGATGAAGGATCCAGTTGGAATGAATTCTTTGTGGACGATTCCACGGCTATCAAAATAGGCAATAATCATCGCTTTCACCTTTGACTTGCTCATGCGAGCTTTTTTCGGGCGGGGTGCGCGCGGAGACAACCATTGTGAGATTTGGCGTTTGGTTTCCAGGTCTAAGAGCGCTATCACCATATACTCTTACAATTTTACCGAACATTTCCGAAGCTGTTTCGCCCAATCTGGCGCAAAATTTTATCGCGACGCGTTGCTCTTGATTCCGTTTTTCCATTTTCGTGACGAGTACTACAAACACACGCCTACTCAACTTGGCGCAGCAGGCGAACTAAACAAGCTAGAGCGATGGTGCATATATCAATGGTGCATATATCAATGAAGAGAAAGGGAATTTCAAGGTCACAGGTTTACCACAAGCGCGGCAATAAAATCAGTCTCATTACTTAATTGTCAAACCTTGTAAATTATCAGGATGAATAGACGAGTTGAAACCGTAAATTAAGATACAGAACTTAAATTGGTTACAACGAATCGCATTAAGGAGGGGCACCTACAATTTGAAAGTATTTAAGAAGTTGGCGGAACCCCGCTCCTTAATATGCTAAATGTATATACATATGTTCCATTCAAATAAAGCTGTATCATCCAAATTTGAAAAGGGTAAATTTTTTAACTCTTTTACGTATTAAAATATCCGAAATCGGATAACACCGCCAAATGCGTTGAATAAAGGTATACAAAATTTATGTTTAATAAAAACAAATTTTGTTTGTATTTTTACAATGGGTTATTGGTTGATTATACTTTTTATTATTATAAATGTTATACAATTTAATTTTGTTACACACACGGGGCGGCGAGAATCCTATTCCGACTTGTTGGAGCTGGCGATCGAGCTTTTTCGGATGGAAGTCGAAAGTATAATCGAGGTTGATTAGAGGTGTTGACGCGGCGCAGTGTCTCAGCGAATGTAGTTGATGATCGAATTGTTGACGGGTTGATCGGCGAACTGTATGTATCGAATTGCTGGCACGAATGTTTTGAATCTGCTTAGAAGACCATCCTTTATGCTGAGTGGGTGTATGTACAAGTGTGGTGAGTTGTCTTGTGTGCGAGTGTGGTGTCGTTAAGTATTAGTGTGTGCTAGTTTTTCCGGTTAAAGTGGGGGGATGCTTAACTCATTTAAACATGCGTCTTCTGCTTTCTTTATTGGCGTAGACATTTTGAGACTTTTGTAACATCGCGCCAATCGTTTTTTCTTTTTTTGCTGTTTGCTGTCAATTAGAGATTTCACGTGTAAGCTGGTTCTTCTCCACCCGGTCTCTCCAACTGAGTGGATGTCTTCCTCTGAATCCTCCGTGTTTTGATCCATTCGGACGACGTGACCTAGCCAGTGTAGCCGCTGTCCGTTATTTTGGTGAACTATGTCACTGTCGTCTTACGTCTTGTTCAGCTCAACGTTCCATCGTCTACGGTATTCACCGTTGTCAATGTGAAAATGACCATAAATCTTCCGCAGAACCTTTCTCTTTGATAGGCCATTGTTGAGTCCAATTATATCAATATCCAGCAGGCAGCAGTTGTACACTCTTGTGGAAGATTGTACCTTCTGCCCGAATTATTTTCTCCGGAAGTACATTGAGAATCCTTGTCTGAAACATCGAACGGCACGGTCGGAACGGTCTTTCGCGATCCTGGCGAAGCTTTTGGGGATACCAAATTCACACATAGCCGTATAAAAGCCGCTCTTTTTCGTGCTGCCAACAGCACCTTTAAAATCAATGAAGAGGTGGTACGTGTCGATTTTTTTTCACGGGTCATCCAAGATTTGACAATCAGTTTGCTGACGGTGGACTTTATTCTTTCACACTGCACCTTCGATGCGATGTTGTGAAGGTTTATCTTACGATAGTTGGCGAAGATTGTGGGGTCGCCCTTTTTGTGGTTTGGGCAGAGGGCATTTATATTCCAATCACCGAGCATGCTTTTGCCTGTCGACCATATTGTACATAGAAGCTGATGCATGCTCCTTATCAGTTCTTCGCAACTGTATTTGAATAGCTCGACCGACAATCCATTGGCCCCGCCGCTTTGTTGTTCTGCAGATGGGCAATTGATATTCGAACTTCTTTGTGGCCGGGCAATGGAAAGTCGAGCTCTTCGCACCCATGTATTTCAACCTCTTTCTGTTTTTGTCCGCAAATACGTCTCGCCTCCCTCTTCAACTCTCGGTATCTATCTAACATCGCTCATGTTGTGGTCCGCGACATTGCAATGTAGGGTATTCGCTTTCTAACTACTGCCACACTATAGTCTTCATCGTACCATCTGTTTTTTCGATCTTAGCGAGAAATGATTTGGTTTGCAGCTATACGTAAGGAGCCTGAAATGTCATTCCACTTGATGTTGAAGATACCTTCTTTGCCCACACTGGTGTTAAAGTCTCCAAGCACGATTTTGGCATCGTTTCGGAACAAGCTCTCATATATGCGCTCCAAGTGTTCATAGAAGACCTCTTTGGTCACGGTTCCTATGGCAGCCGGTTCTACGTACCGGAATTGACCCGGATTTCATTTGGCCAAAAGCTGTTATTTCGGCGATCTAACCCCGTCTGGATCGGTGCGTTTTAAGATAAGATTGTCGTCACTGGCGCACAGCCTTGCAGTAGGGTTGCTCCGTATCCTCCTGTCTCTGGCTAGTTTTGAATCCAACCCGGGTCCGGAGGTATTTTTCCGCTGTCAAGTAACGGGTGATTTTTTTGAGGTTAGGATTTTCATGCATTAGTATTTGACAGATCACGTGGGATTTCAGACATGGTGTCAAAGAGAAAGATGCTCAGTATGCTTTGACATTTCATCATGAATAGACTTACTAACGAGCAACGCTTGCAAATCATTGAATTTTATTACCAAAATCAGTGTTCGGTTCGAAATGTGTTTATCGACAAATTTTGTTCAGCGATGAGGCTCATTTCTGGTTGAATGGCTACGTAAATAAGCAAAATTGCCGCATTTGGGGTGAAGAGCAACCAGAAGCCGTTCAAGAACTGCCCATGCATCCCGAAAAATGCACTGTTTGGTGTGGTTTGTACGCTGGTGGAATCATTGGACCGTATTTTTTCAAAGATGCTGTTGGACGCAACGTTACGGTGAATGGCGATCGCTATCGTTCGATGCTAACAAACTTTTTGTTGCCAAAAATGGAAGAACTGAACTTGGTTGACATGTGGTTTCAACAAGATGGCGCTACATGCCACACAGCTCGCGATTCTATGGCCATTTTGAGGGAAAACTTCGGACAACAATTCATCTCAAGAAATGGACCCGTAAGTTGGCCACCAAGATCATGCGATTTAACGCCTTTAGACTATTTTTTGTGGGGCTACGTCAAGTCTAAAGTCTACAGAAATAAGCCAGCAACTATTCCAGCTTTGGAAGACAACATTTCCGAAGAAATTCGGGCTATTCCGGCCGAAATGCTCGAAAAAGTTGCCCAAAATTGGACTTTCCGAATGGACCACCTAAGACGCAGCCGCGGTCAACATTTAAATGAAATTATCTTCAAAAAGTAAATGTCATGAACCAATCTAACGTTTCAAATAAAGAACCGATGAGATTTTGCAAATTTTATGCGTTTTTTTTAAAAAAAAAGTTATCAAGCTCTTAAAAAATCACCCTTTACATACAATGGACGGAGCCATATTAAGACCTGCTCAGGGCTTAAGACACATAGAGAGTGAATCATAAGTTACGTGGCTCCATGCTGTCAACGCAATACTGCGACCTTAGTTTCTATGGCTGTGCAACCTAATTCGCGCACTGCGCCGCCAGTCCACCCGATTGGCCAACCACGGACCTCTACGGTCTCTGATCTCTCATCCGCCCTTGCTACTACCGAACTTCACACACCACCTGAGCCTAGCAAAACCAGCATGGCTTCCGAAAAGTTGCACATCATCACCACAGCACTTAGCGTCATAAACGCTTAGTTAGTTAATGGCCTTAACCAGGCGAGAGGGCGATCCTCGTAGCGTTGGACTTGTCAAAAGCTTTTGACACAGCCAATCACACAATGCTATTTGAGAACATCGAAAAAACAACGCTCCCTCCAGGACTGAAGAGGTGGACCATCAATCATCCGTACAATTTAGAGGCAAAAAATTGAAAATTGAGAAGAATTAAACAGGGGTTCCATAGGGTGGTGTCTTCTCCCCGCTACTGTTTAACTTCTACATCTTAAGACTCCCACAGCCACCAGAACGAGTTTCCTTAACGTCTTAGGCTGATGATATTGACGCCGGGCAATGGAATCGATGGCATATGTTCCAAGGTAAAGGGTTATCTCTCTAACCTTTCCCGCTGCTTATCTGCATGGAACGAAACACTCTCCCCCACTAAATCGACCATATTTACTAACTGGTCGAAGCAGTACAGACTTGACCTTGATACTGCGGTCGATGACCGCGATTATTGTCGAGGTACAGAGCCGCAACAAACTTCTCAAGTCGCGAGCTGGCAGCACATTGGGAAAGGACAAAGAAACGTTATTGGCAACTTCCAAGGCAATCGGCCGGCCGGTCCTAAATTACTCCGCACTTATATGGTCGCCTGGATGCAGTAAAACGCAGGTAGGGAAGCTTCAGACCTGTCAAAACACTGCACTCCGGACCACGAGGGGATGGATGAATCTTGACGTCTCCAATCGGACTCCCAGTTAAGGAGCATAATGAACTCCTCTCCAAGCAGTTCCTGCTAGGTTGCTTTCGTAGAAATCATATGTAGGCACCTGCTTGGAATGGATCGGCCTCCTAGGAACATCAAGAGGTCATTCCTTAACTATGTCGATAACATCAGACAATACGTCGGCCAAACTTCGGACGCAACTAACTTCCGGCAAGGACTGACCGCCATTCACAGTGAAGCCATTAAGACCTTCACTGTCTTCCTCCCAGTGAATGCCGAAATAGGAGTCAAACCACCACCCGTGGCAGACGAAGAGCTCAAGTTGCCGCGAAAAATGAGATTGACTCTTGGGCAGCTTCGTTCTGGATATTGTAGCAGGTTTAACTCCTACCTATCCAGGATAGACCCCGACATATCCAATGACCACCTCTTTGCATGCTCTACTAACCCCACTCATCTAATACCTCTCCCTTTGGTCCGACCCATTCTATCCTTACCAACTACGTCACTTAGCTTTGATGCGGATTGTGGCTAGATGCTCAACCAACGGCTTGAATGCCAGGACTCGGTAAACGGACTCGTTTGCAGTGGTCGTCATTAAAAGGATGGTCTCTCATTCGAACCGGTATCAAAGTTCTACAAGGGACCGTCCACATCTAGGTAAAATCCATACCTCGGGACCTACTCGATATTCCTACATCACTGTCTGTAAACGAGAGAAATCAGACGAAAACCACGCTCCATCTGATTCATACAGATTCCAGTATACAAATAAAGAACCAATCATATGTATCCAGATAAAAGTTTGCACATATAGTGCCCTCAAGGCATCTTCTTCTTCTTCTTAATTGGCGTAGACACCGCTTACGCGATTATGTAGGAGATGTTTCGCCTTCTCACTTTAGCTCGTCTTAAAACGGATGTTCTTAGGCTACCCAGAGGATACTTGGCCAAAGACCGGAAGTCGTGAGCTGCTTGAGCCATATGTAAAAGAATCGTTTCTGGCCACTCCCAAGTGAATGGCGATCAGAGAACTTTCCTCACTTGCGTGAACTTCTACACATGACCCCATCCTCCACAACTATTAGTTAATAATAATAAGATATAGCATTTTTGTGAAGCAACTTGCGTTAGTTTACAAAAAAATGGATCATAAAGCATCTTACACCAAAAAACCGAAATCGGACTGTAACTTTGAACCCAGACGAATATGTGGACCAGAGTAGATGCGGCTGACGTTTTGCCGAAAATATCGGTCAATCTGTGATATATATTATTAAAATTAACGGATAATCCTTTTTTGACAATGGTATTATACTGCATATATTTTCCAACATGTTAGTTATCTCAATGAAAACAGGAGAGAATAAATATCTTTTAATATAGCAAATAAGTGTATTTTATTAAATCTATAAATAAAAATGAACTAATTGGTTTAAACGATTAATCTCTTTATAGAATTTACCGGCATATGATGTACTAGATGAAAACTAAAACTAAGGAGTTACTACATGCTAGAATATAATAGATATTATATTCTTATACGCTGAACATGATACACATGTATTGGAATAAAGTGCATTTAATATATATGTATATATATACGTGTTCCTTTGTAATACAAATTTATATTTGATTGTATTTACCACTATTTAAACAATATTAACTATCAATTTTATCGAATATAAATTTTTAATAAAAAATAATCTATTTTATGTATGTATAAATACAAACAACATTAAATCAAAACAATCTTTTGCGAATGAAATATTTCTGTTGTTAAAATGTAGTTATTGTGAAATTGTGTTATTTCCAAGGAGAGTTATGGTACTTTAGTATTTTTCTTTAGTAATTTTCATTGTTTAATCTTGTTAATATCATATAAGTTCTGTAATAGAGATGTTAAAAATATGTTTAATCAGCGGTCGACAGAGAGCAATTGCAAGTGTGTAAGAGAGCACGAAATTAAAAACACCCAGCATTTTGAAATTTTTTTATTACGTCATTAAACAAGTACTTTCGTGCTTACTGGTTGCACTCTTGCAACATGTTGCTAAGTTTTGTCCACATAAAGGTTATTTGTATCACTTAAAAATAATCGAGTTAGATATAGGATCATATGTATAAATGATCAGGAAGATGAGATTAGTTGAAATCCGATTGACTGTCTGCCTTACTTACGATAACTTGAGTAAAAATTAAGTTACCTTAAGAGAACTTGGTAAACGTACTCCTTGACAAAAAAGTGACTAGCTCTGAGATTGCCGTGATCGGCCAGCCCATAAAACGTCATTAAACAAAAATGCCATGACAAAGCACTATATTCAAATATAAACATGTAAATTAATACTCACCGATCCAAATGGGATCAGTCCTTGGGCGGATAAAGTCCAGGACATTTACTTTCACCTATGCGGAGGTTCAAAATGTCATCAACAAAGCGAAATCGTCTAAATCCATTGGCCGTGATGGAATTAACATGCTTATGCCAAAGCATCTAGGCTCGACGGGAGTAAGTTATCTTACCAAGGTCCTCAACCTGTCGCTGACCACTCTTCAAATACCCGATGTGTGGAAAATCGGAAGGGTGGTCCCACTACTGAAATCTGGGAAACTCGCAAACAAAAGGGAATCTTATCGTCCGATAACTCTCCTCTCACCAGTAGTGAAAATACTTGAGGTCTTGCCATTCCCGACCTTCACTCACCACCTGAGCCTAAGCAGCCACCAGCGTGGATTCCGAAATGTGCACAGTACCACCACAGCACTTAGCGTCATAAATGCTCAGTTAGTTCGTGGCCTCAACCAGTAACCACCATGTGAGAGAACGATCCTCGTAGCGTTGGACTTGTCAAAAGCTTTTGACACAGTTAATCACACAACGCTACTGCAGGACATCCAACAAACTACGCTCCCTCCAAGACTGAAGAGGTGGACCACGAACTAATTGAGCGGTCGTCAATCATACATACTGTTTCGAGGAACAAAATTTAAACTGAGAAGACTTAAACAGGGGGTTTCGCAGAGAGGTGTTCTCTTCCCGTTACTGTTTAACTTCTACATCTCGAAACTCCCACAGCGACCAGAAGGAGTTTCCTTAACGTCTTACGCCGATGATTTCACGATATTGACGTCGGGCAATGAAATCGATGGCACGTATTCAAAGGCCTATCTCTCTGACCTTTCGCCCTGCTTATCTGCCCGGAACGAAACACTCTCCCTCACTAAATCGACCCTATTTACTTACTGGACGAAGGAGTATAGACTTGAGCTTAATATTGCAGTCAATGGCATCAAGACTCCGACTGTCAATAACCCTAAGATTTTAGGGGTAACTTTTGATAGTCTATGCTTCTTCACTCCTCATATGACCGTGATTATCGCCAAGGTACAGAGCCGCAAGGAAATTCACAAGTCGCTGGCCGACAGCACATGGGGAAAGGACAAAGAAGCGTTGTTGACAACTAACAAGGCAATCCGCCGGCCGGTCCTAAATTACTCCGCACCTAAATGGTCGCCTGGATGCAGACCTGTCAAAACACTGCACTTCGGACTACGACATGATGCCTTCTGATGTCTCCCATTGAACGTCTACATAGTAGATCCCAGTTCATGCTGGGATGTTTCCGTAGAAATCACCCTTGCTGGCACCGCTTGGAGTGGAACCGCCTCCTAGGACCATGAAGAGGTCATTCCTTAACCACGTCGAAGGTATCAGACAATACGTTGGCCAAACTTCGGACGAACTAACTTCCGACAAAGGCTGACCGCCATCAACACCTTCACTGACTTCTGACTGAATGGCGAAAGAGGAGTCAAACCACCACCCGTAGCAGACGAAGAGCTCGAGTTGCCGCGAGAAACGAGAGTGACCCTTAAGCAGCTTCATTATGGATATTGTAGCAGGTTAAACTGCTACTTGTCCAGAATATACACCGACATATCCAACATATGTATGTCCTGCGTGCAATGAGTCTCCGCATGACACTGGCCACCTCTTTACGTGCCCTGCCAAACCCACTTTTCTAACACACTTTTCCCTATCGAGTAATACACATAAATTAGTGTATACATAAAACTAATAAAAATATACAAAGCATAAGTATATACTCCTAAAACTTATACACAAAACCAACCGATACCAGACTTCAAATGTGTGTACGTATCTATATAAGTGTGTTAGATCGCACAGAGAATCTAAACAGTTGTAAAATATCAATGCATCGGTATCTGAAGTATGCAATAAAATATAATTCATATTTACATAATGCACACTAACACCCAAATATATCAGTGGTGGAGTCAGAGGGGGGAAATGGGGGAAATTATTGGGATGTGATATTCTATCTAAAGAATCGATCGACCTGAAAAAGGCATCAAATATGATAGAAATGCTGCTGGTAACGTTCCGAAATCGAAGACGAAAAGCTGAGGAACATTTTCGATCCATTTATTCAGACACGAGAAAAATTGCGGCAAAACTGAATGATGAAAGAAAAAAAACAAAGCATTCTGCCTGAGAACTTGCGAAGAATAATACAGGGCCTCAGTGTACATTCCTCTGTTGGATACAATCGGCGAAGATACGAACGAGCGCTTTTCTAGAGAAATATTGGATGGATTTCAACTGAGTTTGCTGCTTACAAAACGAATATGTGCTTTGAAAACCAAAGAACTGTAAAATCTTAATGAGTGCTTGACAGACCGATTCAAAGGTCTTTTGGATGATGAGAACATCAGCCGACATTTGAAGCTTAAAGGTGAACTTGATCACTGGCAGTATCACTGGGCGCAGTAGCAAAAGTCTACTACATTGGAAACGTTGAAGAACTGCGATGTGGATCTTCACCCAATAATTCATAATTTTCTTGCATTCTGCACACTTCCTGTACGAATGCGAGCTCTGAACGATCTTTTCCGAAACTTCGCCGCATGAAAATGTGGCTGAGGTTGAACGTTCTTCAAGATAGAATAATCGGCCTGGCGTACTGCACACCCACCATGACCTTGAAGTTTGGTTTTGTCAATTTTTTCTATTGAATACGAACTGACTTCAGTATTATACAGTATTATACATAGAATATATATATTACTAGCTGACCCGGCGAACTTCGCCCCGCCCAATTTTTATTTTTTTTGGGAAGTCATAGACTCGTATAACTTTACCACAAATAATATACGAGGGCTGTCCGATAAATAACCGACCTCAACGTGAAGCTAGCGGCACATCTGAAAAAAAAAGTTTCTACTTCAAATTGTGCATATTATAATAGCTACTCGCCCAAATTTCAGAAATTTATCTTGCGCAATTATCCGTTGACAGTCGTTTTTGTGAGTCTATTTCGGTGATTTCCTCAAAATGGAAAAAAATGAATATCGAGCTGTAATTAAATTTTTATTTTTGAAAGGCAATACGCCTTCACAAATCAAAGATGAGTTGGACTCTGTGTATGGTGACTCTGCACCATCGTATACCACCGTAAAATTTTGGGCAGCTGAATTTAAACGTGGTCGCGGAGCTTGGAAGATGATGAACGTCCTGGGCGTCCAAAAACTGTAACCACTAACGATAACATCGCTAAAGTTCATCAATTGGTACTAGACCACCGCCGGATTAAAGTTAGGGAAATAGCTGAGATTATGAAGATGTCAAAAGAAACTGTTTGTCACATATTAAACCAAGATTTGGGCATGAGAAAGCTGTCCGCGCGTTGGGTGCCGCGTTTGCTTACGCTAGACCACAAACATGCGCGCATGAACATTTCCAGCGCTCTGTTGGCTCAGTTTAGAAGCAATAAGACCGAGTTTTGGCGCCGATTGATAACTGTAGACGAAACTTGGATTCATCATTATACGCCCGAAACAAAAATCCAATTTAAACAATGGATTGAAAAGGGGGAACCAGCCCCAAAAAAACCTACAGCTTTGTATTCGGCTGGGAAAGTGATGGCGAGTGTTTTTTGGGACAGCCATGAAATTATTTTTATCGACTATCTTGAAAAAGGAAAAACTATAACAGGAGCATACTACGCATCATTATTGGACAAGCTAAAGGAAGAAATTTCGAAAAATCGGCCACATTTGCAAAAAAAGAAAGTCTTGTTCCACCAAGACAACGCACCATCTCACACCTCAACAGTCGCCATGGCGAAAATCCACGAATTGCGGTTCCAACTGCTTGACCATCCACCTTATTCACCGGATCTAGCACCAAGCGACTTTTTTTTGTTTCCTCAACTTAAAACTGCGCTCGGCGGCCAGAGATTTTCGTCAAATGAGGAGGCAATCTCTTTCGTGAACTCGTATTTTGCAGACAAAGACGCCAAGTACTATTTGGAAGGGTTGCAGAGATGGGAGCATCGCTGGGAGAAGTGTGTGGAGTTACAAGGAGACTATGTAGAAAAATAAAAAAAAAAAGTTTGAAAAAGTCGCGTGCATCATGGTTAGGTCGGTTATTTATCGGACAATCCTCGTAAACTTCAAACAACGCTATTCATTTAATGTTTGTAGCGCCATCTACTGTAACATACCGCAATCAATACCGCTGTTAGCGCCACCAACTGGTGGATAGCTCTTGGCTAATAATAAACAAATAATTTGCATTAAATAAATAATGCGACTATAAGGAGAGTTATAGGCGGGTATTGTCACTTGCGAAGCGAATGAAAATTTTGGCGAGTTTCGCCGTGGCGAATTGTAAGTTGCGAATCTCTAACGAATTCGCCAGAAAATGGCGAACGAGTGGCGAAAATAAATTTCTGGTATTGCCACTGGCGAAAAAACGTCATTCGCTTCGCCATTAGTGTCAAAATTTGACGAATGTATTTTTTATTCGCTATTTGAAATGGAAAGGACGTAAGTAAATTTTGATCGTTATTTGAGCAAATGTAATTATTTAATTATATTTAACAAAACGATACTTCTAGAACAAAACGTACAACAACGCAACAATTTCAAAAATTGGTTGCGTTAATGGAAAATAATCCGGACGTCGCCAGAGGAATGGGGAATTTTGGATCGACGAAGAAAAGCAGGGCAGAGCAATGGGATCTGTTCGCTGCCGAACTCAATGCCATTGGTCCACCATTGCGAAACGGACGCGAGTGGAATAAGGTAAAAATTTAATTAATTTGTTTGGTTGAAGTTACTTATGTGTAGCATTTAGGTTTGGTTAGATTATAAACTGAAACTAAAAAAAAAATAGCGACAAACCGACGCGAAACTGTTGCCACAGGAGGAGGACCTTATGCTCAGCAAAGTTTATCTCCATTAGAGCAAAGTGTGGATGAGCTTCTTCACCTTCAGGCGGCTGTAAATCCTACAGGCTTAGCATATGGCTCTAATGAAGTGGAAACTGCGGTAAATAATAATGAAATGCAGCCAGAAGAGCGCACGACCGTGGAAACACAACGAGCCATGGATTTGGCATCGCAATCCTCAAGCAGCCGTCCTAGAATGACAGTAGAGGAACGTGAAGTCATTCGGATGAAAGCGTTGGAAAAGCAAGCCGAAGTGCAAGACATCCTTTCCAACAAAATTGCAAAAATGGAAAGAAAAATAGATGAAATTGCAAGGTATGCAAGAAAAACTTATGAACTTAAACAGGAAGAAATTAAATTAATGAAAATGAAAGAAGAAAGGAAGAATATTTAGAGAAAAAAAAAAGACATAAAGAAAAGATGGAAATAAAACTACAAATTTTAAAATTAAAAATGCAAAAAAAATAGGGTGCTTGTAAATAGATTGAATTTAGTTTATAGTTTATTTCATAAGAATGTGATGAATTTTTTTTTATTTCATATTTTAACCATGTGATGAATTTATTTTTACTTTATTATTGTAAGTGACGGAATTGAATCTGTGATTTTTTTAAGAAAACATGTGATGAATTTATTTTTACTTTATTATTGTAAGTGACAGAATTGAATCTGTGATTTTTTTAATTTAATTTAAAAGCATGTAGTTTTTGTAATTTTTATATATTTATTATCTATGTAATATTGAATTTCAAAGTATTGAATAAAATAAAAGAATACAATATATTATTCACTGAAGTCGGTATAGTTTCATTTACATCAGAGCATCAGCAATTTGTCTTCTGCGGCGCTCTCCTGGTGAACCATTGCCATTTTCATTAATTGGTTCCAATGGTACAACGGCATCAAAGAAGGTTTCAGCCTCCTCCGGATCACCGATTCTAAATTTTTTACAAATGTTGTGCAAGGCGCAGCATATATTAATAACGGATGTTACTTTAGCAGGATCGTAGCGCATTTTTCTATCACTCAGAAGACATCTGAAACGGCATTTCAAAACTCCAATCGTACGTTCAACAACATTTCTCGCTTTCGCGTGCTTCTTATTAAAAATTGGCTCCCTAGTTCCAGATTCTGCATGACGGAAAGGTGTTAATAAATAAGGGCTTAGTGGGTATCCGGAGTCACCTGCAAATGTATTATTGTTTTCAATATTCATATGTCAAGATTAAACTTGCGCAGTAGTCAAATATTGCGAATACCTAAATAAATAGAGTTCTGATCTCCATTTTGATGCGCTGCCTCTAAACATGCCTTTAGAGAACTATTGTTCCATACGAACGAATCGTGTGTAGAACCAGCGTATCTAGCATCCACAAAACGGATATTCATATCATGATCACAAGCCTGTAATAAAAATATAACAAAATTTTTATACCAATTTTACTGTATTAAATTCATAAAAACTCACAATCATTGCATTTATGCTAAAAAATCCTTTTCTGTTTAGATAGAGGTGTTTGTTTGTGGTAGGAGCATAAATCGCGATATGGGTTCCATCGATGCAGCCTATTACATTTGGTATTCCCGATCTTGAATAAAATTTGCTTCTTGCCTGCTGCTTTTCTTCTTCACTCATATCTACGCTTATATGGGTACGACAAATTTCATTTTCCAAAATGGGTATGATCTCTTTTAAAATAAGGGAAACTGTTGGTTGAGCAAGTCCCAACTGAAATTCATTCCCTATAGCTTGTTGGTAACTGCCATGTGCAAAAAATCTGAGTGCGGCACACAATTTTAACATGGGCGTTATGGAAGACGACATCCGACAATGAAATTTGTCTTTGATTTTATCCAGCACATACATAAATGCGTCCTTGTTCAAGCGGAAATTCGCAACGAATCTACAAATACGTGTACATTGAACAAAAACTTCTTATTATTCATTATAATTGAACTGGGTACATACACTGTGTTAGGTAGCTCTGTAGGATTAGAATTATCTCTAATAAAACGGCGCTGTCGAAGAAGATTAGTTCGCGTTTCCACATCGTAATTATCTTCAAAATACAGATCCGCGTTATTAAACATATTTTCAAATTTCAGTTGATATAATAAAAAAATTTTTAAGTATAAATGGCACAAATGTCAAATTCGGATGAACGCACTACTTTTTTCATGAATGGCAACGACGTATTTTAGCGAATACGTTCATTCGCCATTCACAATGCAAAATTGGGGTATGTTCGCTAAAGCGTTCGCTTCGCCAAATAAATTCGCTTCGCAAGTGACAATACCCGCCATAAACTATCCTATCTTTCAAGTTGGACCAAACTGCACACAGTGTTAAAAATTTTATTAAAATCGGTTCAGTAGTTTAGGAGTCCATCGCAAACAAACAACGTGACACGTGATTTTTATATATTAAGATATTAGAAGGTCGGTTTGAAATTTTTCCACTATGATATTAAACTGTATAAAGACTATTTTATTTAATATTGGCTATGTTCGTAAATGCATCATGACGTGCATCATGACGATTCCATAACAAACAGAACGTTCAGAAATGCCAATATTGCAGCACTGCAATAATCAAGCGTTCAAAAAGACAACACTTCTATCAGCTGTCACTCATAATTTCTATCAAAAAATTGTTTACTGCATTTAACTACGTTGTCTGACGAAAAGTAAGTGCAAAACTGTTTTATTTTAATTTTTGTATTGAAATTTAGTTAAATTATGTTAATAGTAATTGTATAAATTATTATTTTTAAATTTTTAGAGAAAATCTCAGTAATGCGGAGACACAGTTATTGCTAAGAGTACGTTTTAATATGGAGGACGAGTTTAAATAGGGTAGAAGGAAAAAAATGTATTGTGGAAGAAAGTTGTGACCGAAGTTAAAAATGTAAATCCACATATAAGACTGGACAGCACCACAGCGCAGAGAAAATTCTTAAATCTCTTGGTAACGTACAAGCGCATTAAGAAAAGAAATAATTCTTCCAGTAGAGAAGCTACATACTGGAGGTATGGTACAAGGCACTCAATTACTCGTCCAATAGTAAATTTGCAAGCCTCTTTGGATTTGGTACTGTCAACGTCGCCCACACGACTTTATTGTTTTAATAAATGATTTGTTTTTAGGTATTTTTCTTTTTAAAGACAAACATTTGTATCTATAAATTTTTCTTTTTGACTTTAATACCCTTCTTTTTCTTAAATTTAAAGAAAATCTATCATTTCTTTGCTCACAAATTTCGTCTAGTGTTAGATTCAGCAAAATTTCCATTTTAGTATTATACGTGTTCAAAAATGCAAACAAATGTATCTGCAAATTGTCAAAAATTGTATAAGAAGTATCAAACGTCAAACTTGCAGTGTTGCTACTGTTGCTTATGCTGCAAGTCATGATGCATTTACGAACATAGCCATTATAATCTTCATGTGTCAAGTAAGCAAGAGCTAAGCTTGGACGCAACCAAATATTTTAATAACTTAAGGTATTACAAAATCTTCCCTGGGTTTCTTTCAGGTACCTCACATACAATCACTAATCAAATGTGTTTATGCGACTTCATGACATCTCGCCTCTTAACACAACATTCATCACATAACACAACATTCATCACACAACTCACATACATCACACCACGCAACAAACACTACCATATCCAATTCGATTTACGCCCGTATACCATTCGTTTCGCCAGCTCTTCAATCCGTAAGTCCAATCCTAGTTCCAATTTGTGGTCCAAATTTGGAATTCCCTTCCGATCGCGTGTGTGGTTGTGCAGTAGTATCAACAGCAGCAAAAATATAAAATTGTGTGGAAATATTGAAGTTTTGTTATATCTTTAAGTTTTGCCCTCAAAAGAAATATGTATGTATGTATATGTATAAATTGCTGAATTTTTATTTTCCAAAAGTTGTAAATCTTTCATTTAAATAAAAACAAAAAGAGATACATAATTAAAAGTCAGCGTAAGTGTACCCCCCACATAACCAGTGAAACTAAGTGCAGCAAACAAATGGTTTTTCGAGCCTCTTAGACAGGCACCTACGATAATTAAAGAACCTACCAAATGGTGGAAAAGTGCAAAAAACAAAGTGCATGTGAAACAATACAATAGAACAATTAAATGTACACAAAAGAAAACACATATAAAATTATTTATTTATTCATGAATATCTATTTCGTCCCCTTCAAAGTAATCCCCATGAGATATTATACACTTGTGCCAATCTTCGACACACTTCAAAAAATCATTTTTTTTATCTTTTTCAGCTCCTCCTTCGATGCCGTCTTTATCTCGTCAAGAGAAGCGTAACGTCGTCTCCTTTCATGGGCCTCTTCAGTTTAGGGAACAAGAAAAAGTCACAGGGGGCCAGATCTGAGGAATACGGTGGCTGCGGCATCATTAGTGTGTTGTTTTTGGCCAAAAAGGCGCACAAGCAACGATGTGTGAGCAGGGGTGTTATCGTGGTGCAAATTTTTTGATAGGTAAAAATCGAAGACGATCCAAAACACGTGCAAGCCAAGCAGCTGACAACAATTAAATGAACATTCAAAATGGTCGAACTTGTCAGCATAAGTGAGAGACATGAGTACCAACATAACGCCACACCTCGTATTGTAGTTTTGTTCACCTAACGGTTGTACGTATCACCCAAACCTCTGTCACCAGTTTGACGGTTCTCTCGACTGCCACGGGGTGAGAGGGGAATTCACTAAATTTCCATACCTCTGCAGTGTCTCCCGACAGCCCTTTTATGAGTTCTTCGTTAGAAACTGAACAAAGAAGACGGTCAAGGGCCGTCCGTTCGTCGGTCATCATACTAAGCAGAATGTTTTCTGGAAGAGCAAAGAAAGCATTCTGTTGAATGGATGAATCGACAACCTTGCGCAGTTTAGCAGGTAAGTATCTCGACCTTTGAATTGCAGCATAGAGATGGCGCGAGCCATCTTTGATTGAACTGTTGAATCTTATTGAGAACCACAAAGGTGAGTAAACTGTAAGTATGTACTTGACCAAAATCTTTATTTCCTTTGTTGGTTTGTCAGTAGAAATGTATAATCTCAGAATTCTATTTGCACAGGTGAGCCAGCGAGATTTGCACATGTTACCTGGATGCATCGACGCTAAATCTGAGGAACATTGACCGGAAATAACAGCTTCTGATATTTTATAGAGATAAGCTTGGTCTGTGCTAAGTTGGGTCGGATTAATAACCTCAGAGGGTAATTGGCAGGATGGAAAACTTTCAAATTTGACAACAGGCAACTTCTCACAATCAGGGAGTAGTTTACCTATGTCGCCAGAGAATGTATTTGGACGCTTTGAGACACCATCTATGTGTTCCAAAAGAGCACGAAATGGAAATTCGTTGGAATGTAGAAGACAAACAACCCACTGTAATGGCCTACCTATTCTTTCTTCTAGTTTCGGAATGATTCCACCTTTCCAACCTGTGTTCGTGTTGGTGCCATCAGCACCGACAACTTCTAGATGTTCCACATCAACTGAATTGTCTTGTAAATGATGAATTGTCTTTGACAGTGTCGCGGAGTACTTTTCACCTTCGCTGACTTGTGTAAATGTATTGTCTTTGCGGCCGTCAAAATACAGCCCATATACAGAGTCAATACTTTCGGTGTTTTGGAGCTTAACTCCAACACTTTTTTTGCCCGACTAATCTTGCATTTGTCAGTGACAAAGCTAGCATGATCCTCTGTTATCAAACCTGCTTTTTTGGCATCCAGAAAAGCAGTTGAAACAATCAAGGCTGCTCTATCACTTACTCCAAATCTTTGGGCAGCTAAAGCAGAAAATTCATCAACAGCCATGAGCGACGCACCTACATTGTTGTCGTCTGTATGAGAGTCTGGCTGATCTGAATGGTCACGTGTTCTAGCTGATACTTTTCTGGTAAGTGTTGATGTTGAATGACGTTTTGAAAGCTTTTCTTTACGTTCATTTTTCTTTGTAATCTTTTTTGTTTCAGGTAGATCAACACTTCCAATGCGACCAATTCTTCTGGTTCTCTGGTCCAAGAAAAGAAAGAAATGGTTGTTCATTGAAAGGAACTTTCCTTTCATTTGGACAAGTGCAAGAAGAAAAATAAATGCATTTACAAGCAGCGATGTCAAATAATTTTCCGGCAGAAGAGACAAAGTCGTCTCTTTTAGAGCTCAAACCTATTGGGTTCCTTAAAAACATTTGTTTAAGAGTCAGAAATTTCTTATGGTATGTGGTGAGCATTTCTACAACTCTGGTGTGTGAAACTATCGGAATAGATGACTTTTTGAAAGTATTTTCAACCTTTTTTGCAACTATTTCTGTAACCTCTTTACTCCTAGGTTCATAGTTGTCGCCTCGGAGTCGCCCTATACGAAATCTTTCAAACTGATAACACAAAAGAACATCCTGGTAGGTAGGTAACTGGGACTCAGAGAGATTGTACGGGTATATGCCAAACACAGGACATTTCTGTCTAAATTTTAATTTAGATACAGACATTTTGAGTTCTGTGTGAGAATATAAGTGATAGCACTCGGCGAAATCAACGACAAGAGTGAAGGAACTTGATGAAAAAATATTAATATGGAGACCAGTCCGAACGTGTCGGTTGGCGCAGGGAAATGAATGTAAGTGATAGAACTCGGCGAAATCGCCGACAAGAGTGAAGGAACTCGATGAAAAAATATTTGTGTGGAGACCTATCCGAACGTGTCCTTTGGCGTAGCTGAATGAATGTGAGCGATAGCACTCGGCGAAATCAACGTCAAGAAGTGTGGCCGCAAGCCGATTTTCACCTTGCGCTGTGGCGCGCCGCATTTTCGCTCATATCTCGGGAATGGTTCGTCCTACGGCCATGATCGGTAGCAAATGACGTGACAAATAACTTTTGTTTTATACAGTTTGCCATGAGATGCGTATTTCAGGCGCTAGGTAGACAATTTCACAATTTTAGGCGAATTTCCGAAATTTCAAGGCCGGAGTTGGGGTTGAAGATGCAATCCGATCTCAAAACAAAAAGTTGGATTGGCATCAGGAAGTACTACGGCAACTTTTCCGCACTATTAGAAATCCCGAATCGAAAAAAGTCCGGAATCGACCCACCCTATTATACACTTGTGCCAACGGTTTTTCCAATCTTCGAAGCACTTCAAAAATTCATTTTTTTATCTTCTTCAGCTCCTCCTTCGATGCCATCTTTATCTCGTCACGAGAAGCGTAACGGCGTCCTTTCATGGGCCTCTTCAATTTAGGGAACAAGAAAAAGTCACAGGGGGCCAGATCTGAGGAATACGGTGGCTGCGGCATCATTAGTGTGTTGTTTTTGGCCAAAAAGTCGCGCACAAGCAACAATGTGTGAGCAGGGACGTTATCGTGGTGCAAAAGCCAATTTTTGTTCTTACACAAATCCGGGCGTTTATGGCGGATTGCTTCGCGCAAATTGCGCATACCTTGCAGGTAATATTCTTTATTGACCGTTCTTCCCTGTGGCAAGAACTCATGATGCACCACGCCCCTGCAATCGAAGAAAACTGTCAGTTACGATTCGCGATACTTTTTGAACACACCTCGTAAACTACGTCATTGCTGTGGAACCGGAAGAAATAATAGAAAGATTTAATAAAATGAGCAAACACCGTATTGATTTTATGCTGTAAATTAAATGTTGAAATATGTATAAAAAATAAAATTATAGTCAAACATTTCTCAAATCAATTACAAAATAATAAAGTTCCCCAAAAAAATTATACTCTGGATCCGCCCCTAAAGTCACTAGAAAGTTCGAAATTGTCAGGCAAGGATTCTCTCTGAATTTCAGTTGTATAAATTATAAAAAATAAACACTTTCTTGGGTTTATTACAAAGGGTTTATTTAAAAGCGAAATAGACTTGTTTCCAACTTTTTCCATTAGTTGGCGATTTTCTAGAGTGCGGTGTCGTAAGTAAGGTAAACTCACTATTTCGTCGTGCCTGGTTATATTTATTTGAATGGCTCAAGGAAATCCGGCTATTCTTGTCGTTGCGATTTGTGTAGATCATTCCATTAACGTTGGCTTCACCCGAAAATGTTACTAGGTAAGTACCTCTTTTTAGTGAAACAGTAGCGTTGTAATGTATTACTTTTGGGATGGGATCGTTTATAATGACCAGGCCATCATCAATTCTTGAACAGGATCTAGTTGGCCAAATGTTGTTCTGCATTTTCTTGTAACGCTGGCTACCAACTGTTGAGCGCACGCCGTAATATTTATTTTTTGCAAAATTTTATAGTTGTCCCAGTACAATCGTTCAAGGTGTAGATGTCTTTGCCGCTGACCACTACAGCGTTATTTCTAAGAGATAGCATTTTGTTGTTATGTGCTACAGGTAGTATAGTTTTCCTAATACAGATAAGCTTAAGTCTAGGAAACTTAACTAGGAAGTGGAACAGGTTATTGTCATGAAATACTTTAAACTTAGAAACTAATAACAAATCAGTTACGGTGACCTTGTTGAGTGATTCGGTCTTCAAAATTGAAACCATTTCGTCGTTATCAAAAAAATCGGGTTTAATTGATAAAATTATATTATCTAGATCATTAATAATGGTCCCATTGTTGGCCAAGGGAATTTCATAAGGGTGCCCGGTATCTATGTCTTTTACTTTTGTTGTATTCAAAACTTTATTTACTGTATTAGTTAACTCGTTATCTTGCTCCTGTAATTGGGAATTGATTGCTAATTGCCTATTGTTATTGTCCTTAAGTTTATCAAGTTCTATCGTTACCTTTTGAGAGTCGTCAAAGTTAGGCGTGTCTACTACTACCTTGTGGGCAGTTCCCAAGATGTTTAAGCTTCGTTGATGTCTTGTTGGTCCAGTTATTGTTCGGAAGAGCTTCTCAATTCGTTCGAGGTCGGCCATCATCAATTTTGTCATGTACTGTGCGGGTAAATTTGCAGTACAAAGCGGGTTTCACGCGTCAATTCAATTTGTTGTTTGTCTGATTTAACCGTATGAGTCCTATAGGACCATGTGACCATCCGTAATCGGTAAATAGTCCGGGTGAGAGTAGTCCACAATTTTGCTATTGGAAAGTGTCGAAGCCAAAGAGAACACAAGGATTGGCAGTCTAGATAAAGAAAGGCGGGTGGATATGAGGAGAGAACTTAATAGTTATTAGCTTAAACTGACGAAGATTATCCTTATGAACTATCCTACCATTTGTCCTAACCGTGGAACCCAAATCTTCTTGGACCACACCTTCGGCGTACAAGGGAGTGAGTTTATTTCCTAGGCTTTTATTTGACTTGATGAGAACTGTTTCACTTACACCGAATGTTCTTTCTGCCCAGTTCTTGTTATGAATTCTTCGTGTTGCCTTTTGGGATTTTTCCATGTTATTTTTTGCCTGCTCGGTTTTTTCTACTTGTGAATGAAAGACATCCACTGGTTTCTCGCCTGTTACTGAGTGACTGCTCTTATTTTATTCGATTGTGGCGAGTAAAATAGTGGCGGCATCTGACTCGTGTCCAGGATCTAAAGAATTTATAAATTGGCGACATATAGCATCGGCTACCAAATTATCTTCCCTTAGCTTATAGTGAAGTTTTGCGTTATATCCTAGTATGAAAGCTTTCCACCTTTTTACTTTTGGATAGCGATCTGACGCCGCAAAGGTAAGGGGTGGATGGTCGGTGGAAATTTTTAGTTCCTTGACACCATATAAATAATGCGTAAGGCTTTTGAGGGATCACATAATGGCTAGAGGCTCCCGCTCATTAGTGGAAAAATGCTCTTTTTTATCGAGTGTTTTCGAAATCATTGTTATTGGTCTTTGTCCTAGGAAAGCACCGCTACAAGGGCGTGTGAAGAGGCATCGGTGGTCAGGTCGAACGCTTTTCTAAAGTCTGGATAAGCCAGCATAACGTCTTCTGACATAAGTATTTTGTTTAGTTTATAAAACGCTTTCTTTTGATCTTGGTCGAACAAGATTTTTATTTTTTTGATTGGGAGACCACCATACCATATTCGCCTCTAGGAGATATCTAAGGATATTGGTTAAAGGTTTTGCAATTTTAGCGTAGTCGCGAACAGAACACCATAGTATCCTGCTATTCCTAGAAATGACCGAACACCCCTTAGAGTTATTGGTTGCGGGAAGCTTCGGTTTGCTTAAGTTTTTTGTGAACAAGTTTTTATCCCCCCATTTGATATCTGAAAACCAAGGTATTCGAGTTCTGTTTTGAAAAATTTTGATTTTTCTCTCTCATACTCTCATATTTGCTTCCAAAAAGCTCCTTAAAACGACCTCCAAATGCGCTAAATGGCCGTCTTGGGTTTCGAAAAAAAATTTCACAACACCAATATAACCAAAGCAATATATGACCCTAAAGCGTCATGCGGGTTTTTCGCGATCCCGTTCATTGAACTCAATTCGGAGAAACCCAGACTTTAAGTTCAAGGTTGTAAATATTTGGGCTTTGCCCAAGTTTGATAATATAACACCCAAATTTGGAATGGGGTATTAATTTTCTATTGTTCTTTCGTATACAGTAAATCCCGCTTAACTGCCACACCTAACGATGTCAGGTTTTTGTGGCACTTAAGCGGGAGTGGCATTTAAAAGAAATCCGCTTAAGTGCCATATGGTACTTACGAAGACTTCGTTTATGATATATTTTTGATTAAATCAATTTTATTGATTATAATTTACAAAAATTAATAAAAAAAAAGAACGAAAAAGAAAACAATTTAACAAAGAGACCTTTCTTGAGATCAAAGCTTTTGAAATTAAATTATTAATTCAAGTTTACATATGGGTAGGTACATACATTTTATGTACTTATCTACTTATTTATGTGTAATAAAGTAGTTTCGCTTCAATTTAAAAAAAGAAATCAGTAATTTTTTTTTACGAAGATTTTGAAATTTCTTTTTGAAAAGCTTTTCTTCCAAGGTTTCAATTCCTTCGGCGTCAATATTGTTGTAATCTACAAACTTCTTAATAAGGCTAAGAGCACTTGAAGTTTCAGCAAAGGAAGGCGGGTCAGTTACGTCATCAACTGCAGATTCTTCTCATTCATTCATTTAATACATCTTTTACTATTTCCTCATCAGTAAGAACACCAAAGCAATCAATGTCACTGTCGCACGCAACGTATTCATCAAAGTTATGTATTTCAATAGGGACATCTACTATTTCCTCGATAGGGTCGAACGAAATATCTTCTACTTGAAATCCAGCCTACAAAACGAAATTCAAGAATTTTAAATTAAATACATACCTGCAATATTTTGCTTTTCATAGTTCAAACATAATTATTAAGAGCTAAACTTACTTTTTGAAAGCAATTTCTTATGGTATCGCTTTTAACAAGCCACCACGCCCGTTTAATAAAATTAGGGGCATCAAGTATTGAAATCGATGTTATAAATTGTTTAATTGACAAGCCGTTCTCTATGGCAAGTATTTGTTTTCGAACCATTATCTGTCTGAAATAAACTTTAAAGCAGTGTATTATCCCTTGGTCGAGAGGTTGCAACAGTGATGTCGTGTTTGGTGGCAAAAATGTAATCTTTACAATCTCAACATTCAAACCATCAACTTTATGGCAGGCTGCGTTGTCAACTATTAATAACACCTTTCGCTTTTGCTTTCCCATTTCATTGTCAAATTCCTTCATTATCATTGACCACAAAGATCCAGTCATCCAAGCTTTGTTCTGGGAATAGTACGGCAGCGGCACAACTTTTCCCTTAAAACACCTCGGGTTTTTCGACTTTCCAATTGCAAAAACTTTTTTGAAGGTTCCATCTGAATTACATAAAAATAACAGAATCAGGCGGGCCTTTTGTGCCTTACCGCCCACCGCCTTGTCTCCTCCTTTACACAACGTTCCGCTTGGAAGAGCCTTGTAAAAAAGACCGTTTTCATCGGCATTAAATATATCGCCTGGCTCGTAGTCCTTTATTAAGGTATTTAAAACATCATTGCGGTAGTTTTCTGCCGCCGTAGTATCAGCATCTGCTGCCTCGCCTTGAATTTTTTTAAATTTAATATTTTCACGTCGCTGCCAACGCCACATCCAACCAACAGTTGGCTCAAAGTCGCAGCCCATTTTAAGTGCGAATTCCTTTGCCTTTTGTGCAATTTGAGCTCCACAAATTGTCGCATTCGATGATCGCATCTGGTTGAACCATTTTGATAAAGCTTCCTCTACTTTATCGCATGTACCAAAACGCAATCGTTTGCGTTTTAAATTAGTTTTCGAGGCAGCCGCCTCAATTTCTTCGCGCTTCCTCCATATTAGATGGATGGTTGAAATGTTCACCTTGAACTTTTTTGCCACATCAGACTTCGGCTTTCCTTCGTGTTCAATAAGATTTATTGCTTCCGACTTTTGTTTTATAGTCAAAGCAGTTACTATTTTGCGCGTTTTACCAGGCATTTTTCTGTATTTTTCAAACTTACAACGATGCAAATGACAAAAGCGAAAATTTTTGACACATAGATAGCGAGGATCGATTAATACAAATGCTCGATAAGAAAAGCACTTATCTATATTGCCATATTTTAAGATTTTACAAGAATATTTTTTGATTTTATAATTTTAAATTTAAAGTGCCACTTAAGAGGGGGAAAGTTAAACCAAATTTTTTAATGAAGCACGAAATTTAGTGGCCGCTAAGCGAGATTGGCACTTAACCGAGTGGTACTTAAACGGGGAAATTTCTATACATTTTTTCGAAAAAATGTTCGAAGCAGTAAAATACAGGTACTTAAGCGTGAATGGCAGTTAAGCGTGGAGGCACTTAAGCGGGATTTACTGTAGTTTACGAAAGTCAATTATCAATGTTTTTTTTACTACATCTTCTCTTCATCGAAGCCTATTCCGTCTACTACCCAAATTGGATTATTATAAGGCGACCGCGAAGGTCGTATAATACCATTTAGGAGGAGATCTCTAATTTCTGATTTTACGAAATCAGCTACGCCTAATGGATATGGGTACAACTTTGCATACGTTGCTTCGCGCTCGTTATTCCTAAGGTAGTTAACAATGTAGAGTTTTTGGCATATCCACATTCACTTTACCGTACCACCTCTTTGGCTGCCATCTGTTTTCTTTGTCATTATTCGCAAAGCTTGCTGCAAATATGTATCGTTCGTGGTTTGCATCGACCTCTGGAGCAAGGGCCAACGCGGATGGCAAGTCACTTGGTTTCGATGCGAAAATTATATCGCACAGGGGGTTCCTGAGCCCGGAAATGAAGACTCTAAGAGCATTTGCGCGATAGTTTTCATTAATCGCGTCCGCAATATTAGTTTCGTGAGACATCTTTGTGTTGTTGGTTAGTGAAGATAGTTTCTTCTCAACCTCGTCGTAAAATTGTACATCGCTAAAAGAGCCTTGCCTTAGGGTGGATAGCTCTTGTTCAATTAGGTACGTCGGTCGTTTGTCAGAATATGTGAAGTCCAGTTATGCTATAATTACCTCAAAATTTAAGACTGTTCTGAGTGATGATAATAGCGCATCGGCGGCACTGCGGATTTTATTCCTGATGATAGTCAGAGCTTGATAATGCCGTGAGCTACCATCATGACTCTTAAATACTTCGTATGCGTTATGTCCTGAAAATTTAAATAGCGATTTTACCACATCAAGTGGTTCTTCGCCTGTCCTACCAGGGATAATTTTTATTTTTTCAAATTTAATCACCATTATCTTTCTTTTTTTCTTTATGATAAGTTAATATTCTCAAAGTTGGAAACTATGTAGTTCAGAGAGATCTGCTATGTTCAATAGGACAATTAATCATGGAATGCAAAATTAAAATGAAAAAAAAATATTCACACTCCTCTAAAATATGCACTTAGTTGTACGTTTCAAAGTTATTTCTTTATTCACCAATAATTTGTATACCGGGCAACCACAAAATTTTACATTAATTTAATCTTGCACAAAAATGAAGTATGAGTTTCTCAACTTACGAAAATAGGTTTGCACAAATGCTGCATTTCCGTTGGCGGATGTGATCTGACTGGTTAACATCTTCTATCTCCAGGTTCATTTACAGGTTTCCTTTGGTTTGTTGATAGGGATTTCTCGTAGATTTCATTAAAAATTTTTGATTATTACGAAGGGTCTATTTCAAATGGAAATGGACTTGTTTCCATGAGTACCAGCTTAATGCTAATTCTAGCCAAAAAATCAGCAAACTATACTACGCTGCCAGCTACGCTTCAGTTTCCTGTTTTTACGGCGTAAGAATGCTGAATTGGACCACGCGCAACTTTTGCCATAACATTACTAAACATTCTTATGATAACTTCTGCTGACTTAGGCCACACGCAACGTTGCCGTAACATTTGACTATTAAAGAGTCTTATGGTAATTTATATTCCATACATTGATCGATATTCGAATCAAATGGAATTTAAACCCATTATATGGGAATTAAGCGTGGTTGTGGTCCGATTACATCCATTTTCCCACTGTGATTATGAGAAGAATTTAGCTTACTAAATTTGGTAGAAATATCGGTTAGATGGGTCCCGAGATATGAGATTTCACCAAAAAGTAGGCGGTGCCTCACCCATCGTCCAATTTTTACCTGGGCTCACATAAAGTTTTCTCATACCATTTAAGGATTCTGGCATATCAAGTTTTTCATTTCTTGCACTTTTATTAGTTTTTAACTGTGCCGTTATGTGGGGATTGAGCGGGATTATCACTTGATTTCATCCATTTTCACACTGGACTTTGGACTTCTTGTTATATTTGAGCTGGATA
The DNA here is from genome assembly GCF_023373825.1 of Bactrocera dorsalis. NCBI lineage: Eukaryota > Metazoa > Arthropoda > Insecta > Diptera > Tephritidae > Bactrocera > Bactrocera dorsalis. The sequence goes on along the minus strand of NC_064304.1, from coordinate 54,153,706 downwards.
AATTTGGTTGTTATAGCTTTAGTGGTTTAACAGAAATGTATGTTAATCTTACTTGGAGTTTGCAGCAGACAAATAAATATCAAATATATGTAAAAATCATGTACGAGGTGTGTTCAAAAAGTATCGCGAGTTTTGTGTTTTTTCAAAAATTATTTATTTACTCATGAATACCTATTTTGTCCCCTTCAAAGTAATCCCCATTAGATATTATACACTTGTGCCAACGGTTTTTCCAATCTTCGAAGCACTTCAAAAAATCATTTTTTTTTTTTTATCTTCTTCAGCTCCTCCTCTCTCTCTTCAATTTAGGGAACAAGAAAAAGTCACAGGGGGCCAGAACTGAGGAATACGGTGGCTGCGGCATCATTAGTGTGTTGTTTTTGGCCAAAAAGTCGCGCACAAGCAACAATGTGTGTGAGCAGGGACGTTATCGTGGTGCAAAAGCCAATTTTTGTTCTTACACAAATCCGGGCGTTTATGGCGGATTGCTTCGCGCATACCTTGCAGGTAATATTCTTTATTGACCGTTCTTCCCTATGGCAAGAACTCATGATGCACCACGCCCCTGCAATCGAAGAAAACTGGCAGTTACGATTCGCGATACTTTTTGAATACACTTCGTATACATACATAATTATATTAAGTCACCAAATCTACAAAACGGGCGCGAATTCAACTAAAACAAAACAAATACAAAAATAAAAACTAAAAATCAATTACGGGCGCGTTAAAAATCCAAATAAGCAAACAGCAACAAAAACAAAAAACCCGAAACCTACATAGGATTCCATAGAAGCAAAGCAGCAGCAGACAACTCAACACTGAAAACACCAAGTAAAATCAAACAAGAAAGAAGGAGTATCCAGAAAAGCGAAAGAAGACATACATACACATAAACATAGCTACCTATAAACCCTTGGCTTAGGAAAAAGTGAGTCCATTCCAATTTGTTTAAATGAGTTAAGCATCCACCCACTCTACCCGGAAAAACGGACGCACCCTAATAAGAAAGCTTAGTTCACCACAGCTGACGACATTACAATACAACACCAATACAACTCACCACATCAATCAAACCACTCAACAAAAAGGATGGGCAGAAGGGAAAGCGCACGATTCGATCTATACCAGCCGCGCATAAACCATCGCTGGATACTTTGGCCTACACACTGCGCCGCGTCGACCTACAAATCCGTCAGTTGCAACACCCATCCCGCGCGCAGCATCAACATTCGTTCGATACACTGCGCCGCGATAACACCTCACGCTACTCCCCTTTAATCATTCTAGTCACCCACGATCCGCGTCAACTTGATCGTCAGCACCGACCCGTTTCCGGAACTTTGAGTGACACCGCCTTACTCTTCGATATTGACTTCTAATACTTAATGTGACATATAAATTTAGTTACTTAAATAAAATTGTTTAAAAACAACCAAGTGTACTAAACGGATATTTTTATTTAATTTTCATTTTAATTTATGCAGTGGTGGATGCTCCACAATATACTGAGTACAAAATTGTTCATGGTCCTTCGATCCTCACAGAAAGGCACTAATGGAAAAACAAGAACCACAATAAAAATATAAATATATACTTGTGCGGTGAACAAAAAACAAAACGTGTGCAGTGAGAAAAAACAAAAAACAAACTGTGCAGTGAAAAAACAAAGTGCAGTGACCCTAATAAAACAGCACTAAAAATAAAAAAAAATCTGTGAAAAGAAAATATATTGACCTCAGACGTATGTTGAAAGATTTAAACAAACTAAAATCCAACACAAAACCAAATATTCAGGTGCGAGCAAAAATGATCCACTTTATATGTACATATGTATGTATGTACATATATACAATAATCCGCATTGTACCGCGAACATAAATTGTGGTACACAAATGTACATATGTGTATACAGATATGTATATTATGTAACCAAAGCGTCTAAACCCAAAACCTTAAAAGAGGTGACAAAAAGGGACAATTGTGAAAAAAAGAAATAACGCTAACTCGCCATTATAGAGTGCAGTGCAGTGGCACAGGAACAAAAAAAAGATATACAATACGAACATATCTATATACAAGTCCATATACATACATTTATATATAAATAATAATAAAGAAAAAAATAAATAAAAACAAATTATTTCAAACATATGTTTACCATATGTTAAACGTGCGTGTCAAAAAACAACATAAATGGTATTAACAAACTAAACCTAACGAGCGCGAAATCTAAAAACAAAACATGAGTAAATCAAAAACAAATCATAAATCGGGCGCGAGGTAAAAGCACTTAAACAAAAACGGAACAGACGGGCGCGAACAATTAAAACATATAAACATACAAACAAAAACAACAGCGCAAAGAGTATCTGGAGCACAGAAAGAGGGACAAAACTCGAGAAGCCCATAAGCAGCTGGAAGAAGAGAAAGAGAATTGGCGACAAAACATGTACATAAATACATACATACTCCTAAAACGCCCCTGGAGGAAAAACAAGTGAGCGTATTTATTTCATTTATTCTAGATATACATATGTATGTATCTTAAAAATACGTTTTATATACTAATATAAAACCGTATTTCAAAATCCGTTTTAACCACGAAAAAACAGTTACCAAACTGTCACAGTTTCAAGTTTATTTTCCGGAAAACCCGAACACAGTTTGGTATAACCTATATGTATGTATATCAATAATAAATAACATTAATTTATTGCCTATGTACTAGCTTACCTTCGTGTATTCAAACACACAAACAAACAAAAATTCAAGATTTACTTGCAATATTTTCCGGCATACCTTTTATTTTTAACAAAACATTAAGCAGGATTGCATAAATGAAGTAAGCAAAGGCACAAACATAAGTAAAAATTCTAACATTAAAAAAAAAACATAGCAAGATTTAAAAGAAGACATACATACATATTCGCATATATGTATGTATACCTAGTGGAAACATTTTTATCCTCATATATTTTAAATATACATATGTACCTACCACAAAAACATATTCACAGAAACCTTAACATACAAATTACATACTTATAACAGAAATATTAGAACATAGTATGATTATTTACATACGTACATATATATAATAGTGCATACGGAAAACATTTTACCGAATCTGTTTTCGCACTCTCTTTTCGTCGTGTATATACATTGCCAAACAATAACAAGCAAAATTAACACATAAACATTAGTACACACAAATATTCAAAATCCAGATTGGCAACTGTACGGCAATACCTCTTGTTCTTTGGCTAACAAAAACAAGCAGGATTGCGTACAAAAAGCGAATTGATCTCTCTAACGAGCTCTCAATTGCTTAAGAACAAAAACAAACTAAACAGAATTACAAAACATTACAGCTTATTCCTTGCCAGCATATAGTACATTAGCACAAACAATTCGTGCATACTTAGGCACAAAGCGAATTGATCTCTATAACGAGCTCTCAATCGCACAAAGCATAAGTACATACATACATATTGTTACGATTTTACTGCTTGCTAGTTTACTTTGCTAGGTTCGTATCTCTGGATTGACGAATAAAACCAAAAACTGTTTAATTCAATTCAACAACTCTTTATTTTACAACTCGTCTACACTATAACAGTTTACTCTTAGCACTGATTGATTACGTTGGCGTTGCCACGCCTTATATAGCCACGCACTTCTCGCTGATGCCGACGTGTCCTTCTAGAATATTGCGGCTGGAAATTACCAGAACATGATGCTATACGGCGCCAGACTCAGCAATTGTTTAAGTAGACAAGCAGACAGTGCGGCGCCAGATGTCTATTGTTTCGAAAAGCAGACAGCCGCGGCGCCAGATGTCTACAACAAGACAAATGCTATTCCATATACCTACAGCTATTGTTCATAATAAGGGTTGCATATAGCAATACAAATACAACTTAATACTACTTTTGTAACAATATGTATATACAATATATCCGAGTATTAGGGTGTACCTAAATACAAAATTTCGGACATCAAATATTTTAACATGTAAAAAAGGCGGTTTAAAAGTAATTAACAATTCAAAATAAAATATATGTAAATAAAAATAACATTGCAATAACATTGCAAATAAATAAAAAACGATATTAATTAAAAATACGTTTTTTACAGATATAATCTAAAACCAAAAAAATAAAAAAAAAAACTCTTCAAAAGAGTATTCAATTTATTATACGTTATGGCTTCTATTAGAATATCATAAATCAGTTTACACTGAGAAAATCTTTAACAGTATTTTAATATACAAATTTACAATATAATAAAAATGGTTAATAACGAAAAAAATCGTAATACACCTGCAGCAGCTATACGCTCAAAACAGCCTATTAAATTCATTTCAGAAAGTGACAGTTTAACAAGATACTGCACTAGATTTGCCTCTTCACCGATTCACGAATACTCGGAATCGTTACTAGAAATCAAAATTATAAATCTTAATAATTTTTGGACACGACTCCAAGCGGCTCATGATGCCATAGTAGAATCTGAAGATTCAGATCTACCTCAAAATTTTAAATCATCGGCTTACGATATTTACGAAAACTGCTTGGACCAATATGAGGAAACAAAAGCTATGATCTCCGATCAATTAAAGCTAATTAAAGCAATTGCCCCTACTCTCCACAGTAGAGTAGAGCTGCCACAAATCGACAGTCACGAGGCAAGTTCAGGCATCCACCTCGAGTTGCCCGCATGTGACACAGAAACATTTTATGGAGATTATGAAGAATGGCAGTCCTTCCGGGACATGTTTACAGCCGTTTACATCAACCATCCACAACTATCAAAGGCACAAAAACTGTATCACCTCCAATACAAAACAAAAGGTCAGCAGGCGAAATAGTTAAACAGTTCGCATTAAATGACGACAATTTCAATTTGGCTTGGGAAGCTCTAAAAGCTAGATTTGAAAACGAAAGAATACTGGTCGATAAGTAAGTAACGACACTATTAAGCTTGCCTAAAATTAAGAAAGAAACAAGTGTAGAATTCATTTAACTAGAATCCACTGTTTCTAATTGTTTGTCGGTTCTATCGACACTTAATATCCCCACAGACAGCTGAGATCCTATTCATTTGCACCGCCGCATTACCAGAAAAGTCGTTACTTCTATGGGAGCAATCGCTCTCATCCCGAAAAAAGTGCCCAACGTGGCAACAAAGGAAAGATTTTCTCACCACCCAATATGAAATTGCGGAAAGGTTAGAAGAAAAAATAATAAAAAATAAGAACATTAAACACGACCTCAATGTAAGCTTCAATAGACCCCAAGCTAGAAGCAAAAACAAATCAAACATAATTTTTAACAAAACACAATCGTTCACACCCGAACAGAAAAAGCAAACGTGATGCGAACTATGTAAAAGAGGGCATAAACTTAAAACTTGCGAGAAGTTTAAAAATTTAAAAGTTAACGATCGAAATAATTTCGTCAGGTCAAAACGACTTTGCACAAATTGCCTGTCACATGCGCACACATATAAAAATTTCAAAAGCAAATTCAATTGCATCTATTGTCACAAAAGACATCATTCAGTGCTTCATTACAGCATATATCCCATCTCACCCCAAAAAAGCACTTATACAAAAAGAACCACGGGTTCAACTTCAAAAGCAAATACAAAAAACCAAAATACTAAATACTGCCAAGAGACACCATGTTGCTCAAAGGCGCAAAAAGTTCAAACGCTGCACAGCGAAACACAAAGTGGACTAGTTACAGAACTAGCTACCCCCATACCAACTCAAGTTGAGAAATTGTTTAAGTAGACAAGCAGACAGCCGCGGCGCCAGATGTCTACAACAAGACAAATGCTATTCCATATACCTACAGCTATTGTTCATAATAAGGCATATAGCAATACAAATACAACTTAATACTACTTTTGTAACACTGCCCGCCACTAAAGCCTAATCGTCCTGATTAGGCACAAATCCTCTTGAACCAAATGGGGCGAGCCTCTCCAAATGTACTACTTTCATTTTACATCGTGCTTTTCCATTTCTTTGTATGCGGTACACCACGTCATTAAGTCGTTTCATCACCATATAGGGCCCTTCCCAGGCTGTCTGCAGTTTCGGGGACAAGCCTTTCTTTCAAAGTGGAGTGTACAACAGGACCAGATCACCTTCTTCAAAACCTTTTGAATTTGCCGCTTGATCAAGCCGGTCCTTCATCTTATTGCTCATCAGATGCGTGTGCTGCCTTACCATTAGATGCAATTCATTAATTTTTGCCTTTAAGGTAGAGCAATAATCTCCATCATTTCTTACAGCTGCAGGATTCGTTCCAAACTTAAGATCAGCAGGGAGTCGCAGATCAGATTTGAAAATAATCTTTGCTGGCGTGTAACCAGTTGCCTCGTGCTTCGCTGAACGATACGCCAGCAGGAACATCTGGATGCACTTGTCCCAATTCCGTTGATCTTTATCAACGATTTTCCGCAGATGTTCTTCGAGCGTTCGGTTGAATCTCTCCACCATTCCATCTGATTGTGGATGTAACGCTGTTGTCCGTGTCTTGTGGATGCCCAATAATGTACAGACTTCTTGGAAAATAGAAGATTCGAAATTCCTGCCTTGATCTGAGTGTAATTCGACGGGCACTCCGAACCTTGTTATCCAATTTTCTACAAACGCTTCGGCTACTGTCTTCGCTTCTTGGTTTGGTAAGGCATATACTTCTGGCCATTTACTGAAATAGTCCATGACAACCAGTAGATATTTGTTTCCGGCCGTACTGGTTGGGAACGGACCTGCAACATCCATTGCGACTCGTTCAAATGGTGATCCCACGTTGTACTGTTGCAGCCTACCGTGACTTTTGGCTTTAGGACCTTCAGCTGCCATGCACTCTACGCAATTACTTATCCATTCTGCTATGGAATCTCGACAACCGATCCAGTAGAACCGTTGTTTAATCTTCTCTATAGTTTTTGTAATTCCAAGGTGCCCTCCACTAGGTCCATTGTGATATTCTTTCAATACTTTCGGGATCATGGACTTCGGTACTATGATCAGCAGACTGTTTGCCATCTTCGCTTTCCCAGGTACGATGAAGGTATCCATTAACGAGGTTTATGCTGTTCCATTGGGCCCAATATGCTTTTGCAGTTGGACTCTCGCTACTTATTTGTTCCTTTGGTGGTCGTACCCCATTTTCTTTGGCCATTACCAGCTTTGCAAGATCACGGTCCTCCAGCTGATTGATTCTGATGCGGTGAGGAGTCCAATCATCTTCAGGTTCTATATTCAGTAATCGCACGTCGATTATACCTTCTTTTCCCTCTGATTTGGAGCAATGTTTACATTCCAGTGGACAAGGGCGACGTGATAATGCATCCGCATTTTTGTGGTGAATCCTCTTTCGGTGTTCTGTTGGTTGTTTCCGTTTTGATGGGTTTTCTTTTATATTGCAATTTCGGGCAAAGTGACCCGCATTTCCACAGTTGAAACATCTTCCTGTTGTACTTACTCGCGGTGCAGCAATTGTCTTCAGAGTCTTCAATATTTCTTTCAGCGCCGGTTGTTCCATTTCAACTCTTTGTACTTTGTGTGTTGGTTTACTTAGTAGCGAAGCTGTTTCCTGTGTGAGGGCGTGCGAAACCGTTTCAGCAAACGTTCTTTTTAGCAATGCATATGTGGCGCGTTTGGTGTCCACATTACGAATTCCATTTATGAAACTTTGAATTTTTACCCTCTCAATGTAATCCACAGGAGCATCTGCATTTGCCAAATGAGCCAGTCGTTCTATTTCAGTTGCGAACTCTTGCAATGACTCGTTCATCTTCTGACCCCTATTTTGCAGTTCGATCTGGTATATTTGTTTCCGGTGCTCACTACCATATCGTCTTTCTATCGCACTCATCAATGCCTCATAGTTGTCCCGTTCACAATCTGGAATAGTCTGAAGGATTTCTGCTGCAGGTCCTTTCAATGATACAAACAAGGACGCTACTTTGTCCGCTGCATTCCAGTTATTGGCCATTGCTGTCTTTTCAAACTGAAGTTTGAAAATTTGAAATGGAATACTTCCATCGAATGTGGGTGCCTTCAATCTTGGATTATTTGTTGATGGTGCAGGGCCATGCAGTTGCAGTTCTCGCATACGATTACTCAGTTGAAGAAATTCTGATCTTAAATTTTCTTCGTCATTTTTTATTGTGCTTAATTCGTCTTCAAATTTTGGAAATTTCTCTTGCACTTGTGTATTATTTTCTGTAATCTGTTGTACCAAACTCTTTTCTAACTGCGTATTATTTTCAGTCATTTGTTGTGTAAGGCGAGACTCTAACTGTGATGTTTTTGTTTTTTTTTTTTTTTTTGTTTCGAAGGGGGAATCTTTCATAGATACCGTCAGTCTCCGACGGCATGCACGATTCATACTGCACGCTAAGGGTACACCTCTTTCGGGACCACGCTCAGTATAGGTGATCTTACCATGCTGAACTTGCGTAACAGTACACCTACGTACTAAACCCTAACTCCGACTGCAGTTCACTAGTCCTACGGTACTACCGTTAAGCATTTCTTCGCAGCAGTGGACCCAGAACTGAGCCTTGTGGTACCCCTCCCGTCACCCTGTACTTTTTTGGTCCATCATCGGTATCATAGAATAACAACCTATTTGAAAGGTATTTGGAGATAATTCTCAACAAATACTTTGGTGTTCTTTTGGATTCGAGGGCGCTCATTATATATGGCCAATACGCAGAGTTGAACGCATTTTTTACATCAAACGTTACGACTGCGCAGTATTCTTTTGTACCATACATCCACCTCGTTCCTTCGATGGCCTTACTTGCCATCGTCACTTTTGTGATCGCATCGATGGTTGACCTGTGCTTACGGAAGCCAAATTGATTTTCGGCGAGTCCTGGATATTCTTGCTCCAGATGCTTCTCCAGTCCTACGCATATTATTCTTTCTAAGATTTTTCCAAGCGTGTCCAGCATGCAGAGCGGACGGTACGAGCTTGGTTCTCCAGCCGGTTTATTTGGTTTCTGCAAGAGTACTAATCGCTGCTTCTTCCATATTTTTGGAAAGACACCTTCTCGCAAACAGCGGGTAAAGAGCTCTGAAAATGGGCTCGCTTTGTGAGTTATAGCGGTTTTCAGGGCCTTGTTGGGGATTCCATCCAGACCCGGTGTTTTGATGTTTCCAAACCTTTTGGCTGCATCTATAACTTCATCGTCGGTGACCAATGGTGCGTCTAGTACCGTAGATATAATTGATGGCATAGCTTCTTCGTTCCTCTGCGTAGGGAAAAGTGTTTCCACGATGCTTTTCAGTAAGGTGGGACAGGTTGGTGTTCTCCCTTTGCTACCTTTGATTTTTGTCATCACAACTTTGTACCAGCGTTTAAAAAACTGCGGCAAGTTTCAGTTCATATGATTTTGCTTCTGCTACTGCTTCTGAAAAAAACAGAAGTCGCAGTCGAAACATATACAAAAATCAAACAGCTACGAAAATCAGAAATCAGCATAAGTCACCGTTATTCGTTTTTCTGCTTTCTGATTTGCTGTGGCTTTCGATCGTATACATAAGTTGCCGCAGCAGCTATTGACAATTTTTGACAGTCGTCGGCAGTCACAGTCGCGAAAAGTAATGCACTCGACTTTTTGCTACTTTTGATTTTTGTTGCTGTTGCTTTCGATCAGCAGCGTAAGTCGAAAAAAGCAAGAAGCGTCCGATTCGTGGAAGTCACCGGCAGTCGCCGTCTTGTTCTTTTTGCTCTTTAGCTTTTACTTGCAATTAGAACGCTGCTAGACTCACACGTGTTCAGCTATAGCGCCAAGTGCAGTGTGGAAATATTTTGAAAATAAAGCAGCCGAGGGTTTAGCAATATGCAATATATGTAAAAGTTCACTTAAAAACAATAGACTGTCGAATTTAAAAACTCATTTAACAAAGCAGCACAAAGTTGACTTAAATTTAACTCTTGAAAACATTGAATCGTCATCAACTTCCTCGATTAAAACAATACGAAAAAAAAAATTAAAATTGAAGTCAATAAAAAACAACTTTTAAGATCTTACATTGGATTGGTAACGGAAGACAGTATTCCTTTTAATGTTTTAAATTCTCCAAACATGAGGAATATTCTCGATCCAATTTGTGAAGGACTGAAAACTGCGGATGGACAAATAATGAAATTAAATGCATTAAACTGCAAAAATACTTTGAAAGTAGTGGCAAATAATATAAGAAATCACATAACAAATGAACTGAAGAACAACTTATTATCTTTAAAAATAGACAGTGCAACCCGATTGAGCAGAAATATATTTGGAATAAGTGCACAATATATAAACGCGGTTGAAATAAAATCAATAATTTTGGGAATGATTGAGTTAAAAGGTGCAGGATCAAGTGGAGCCAAAAATCTTGCCACCGAAGTAGTGAAAGTGCTTAATAAATATAATATTAATTTAAATCAAATTGTATCCATAACTTCCGATAACGGTGCGAATATGCTAAAAACAACAAATATTTTATCATTTGTTTCCGAACAAAATAATGAAACGGACGACGAAGAGTGCACCAACGATGACTATATACAAGAAATCGAGCTTATGGAAACAGTGCCCTATGTATTAAATTGGCAATATTCAAGTTTGTCGTTGTGCTGCACATACAGCACAGCTGGTTGCTCTTGATGTGATGAAATCATTGGATATTATGAAGTACTTACTCAATTGCAGAAATATGACAAAATCATAAGAAAAACATCAAATGGATATCGTGAAATATTTGAATTAAAAAAATTGAAAATGCCACAACTAGATTGTCCAACCAGATGGGGATCTACGTACACAATGTTAAACAACTTGTTGGAAGCTAAAGATATTTTAAGTTAAATTGAATCTATTAAAAACAAATCGGAAGAAGAGAATTTTGATCTAGATTCCTCGTTTTGGGATTTTATTGAGGCATATTGCAATGTTTTCAGTCCCTTGCAAAAAGCCATAAAAAAATTTCAAGAGGAACAATTACATTATAGTAACTTTTACGCCCAATGGCTAAAGCCAAAGAGTTCAGGACATATCTCCAGAGCGCGCTATGACTATAGCATCGGTCCGTGGGGGTGGCTTGCGGTTTATCTTCTTGTGGCTTTGTGGCTTGCGCTTCACGCTTACCCAGCCGTCATCTTTTTGTGCTTCCTCTCTGCACTTATCAGGGCTATTTCCCGATGTATTTTTGTTTTGTTCCGCTTGCTGGCTTTTCGGTGCCTCTTCATGCCTTGTTTTATTTCTTTTCGGCGGCGTTTTCCGTTTCGACGGATTTTCCTCCCGCGGCCTCTTTGGTGTTGTTTCCGTGATTGTGGTCCTGAGCTGCACATTCCGTCTTGCTTCCATCATTCCTTTGTGCTCCTCCAGTGCTTTTGAATACAGCTTTCCTATCGAACTAAGGACGTCTCTCATATTGTTGTTTATAGTCCGCTGCGGCGGATGCATTGCTGCAGTCAGTCTTTTTATAGCACTTCCTAGTTCAGAGATGTAGTCCACCGGATGTCGTGCCACTTTGGCTTGGGGTGTGCTATCTTCTAACACCGGTGGTGATGACCTCGCGCGCACCGGCTTATTTACAATGGGCGTCTGATGTGGCGATCGGGCTATCCTCGGTACACGCTTGAAGGGATCTACTTCCGCGTTTGTGGTCCTCACAGTCAGATCTGCCTCTGATCTAGAGTTTTCTGCACGACTATTCATAAAATTTCCAAAAATGCCGCTTCCATAATTTGTGTTGTTTGTATTGTTATTGTTTCTCGTATTATTTTCCATTTGCTTCTTTTTTTACAGCGCATCGTGTGTAGGGGGATGGGCCGAAATAGACTGGAACGGGTATACCCTCGGGGACAATGCCCCTACCCCAGTTCCCTGAGGCCAGTCCTTCGCTTTGCCGGTCCCGGAAAACACGTACGGACCGGCGCTCACCCGGGGCAACATAGGCTACTACTCCTATGCCCAATGCACACTTCCTGACCAAGGACCGAAGTGGCTGTTTACTGACACGCGCCGCCGCTAATACCTCGGCAGAGTCAAGCTCACATCACCCTCTCCATTTCGTCAGCGGAGAAATCGCTGGCGAAAAGTTCAAGGGACTCCCAGTATGCTGCGTCGTGTGCCGGTCAGGTAGTTTTAATCAGCCGCACCTAACATGGTGAACAGTCGCTGACCAGGAAGCCGCCCATTATGGGTCCGTCGCGCCGGGTTTTTTTTTTTTTTTAACACAACACGCCCTTGCATGTTGTGGGAGACACCTATTTCAAAGGGGCGGTGTCGATTCGCCCACTGTCGCAGGAGCTTCAACGGTCTTGCTGGCTTTTATACCGCAACCTCCACTCCCGCCGCTTCTCGTCGGGGATTGCTTATTCGTTTAAACTTATTTCGCAACTAACCTGCTACTACAGGCCGTTCGGCTATCCGCGACCTGCCGACCCCCCCCGGTCGCTTAAAGCTCAGCGACGGTGACTATTCCCACTGGAAATATAAGGTCCCACCGCTATTTGCGTCATTTGTTGTGCCAGACGATTTTCTGTTGCACTGCATTTTCTGTTATTTGTTATATATTTTCAGCTATTATTTGCTTAATAGCCACTAACAGCATGTTCGTGTCTGCACTTGATGATGTTCGTTGTTCTTCTACTTTTTCTTCTACCTTTGTAGAAGTTTCTGGCCCATCAAATTCGAACTCGTCCACATTAATTCCATCCGCTTCCATTGCTTCACGTAATCGTGCCTGCAGATCCGCCTTTTGCCCGCTTATCTGCAAATTACGCTCCTCCAGTTCCTTTTTTAATTGCTGAATTCTCAATTCTCCGAATTTAACCATCTTGAATTTGGATTATTTGACAATCCCACTTCTGACACCAATTGTTACGAATTTACTCCTTGCTAGTTTTACTTTGCTAGGTTCGTATCTCTGGATTGACAAATAAAACCAAAAGCCGTTTAATTCACTTCAACAAAATCTTTTTATTTTACAACTCGTCTACACTATATCAGTTTACTCTTAGCACTGGTTGATTACGTTGGCGCTGCCACGGCTTATATAGCCACGCACTCCTCGCTGATGCCGACGTGTCCTTCTAGAATATTGCGTCTGGCAATTATACGGCGACAAATGCAGCTATTGCTTAGACAAGCAGACAGCCACTCCAGACTCGGCAATTGTTTAAGTAACCAAGCAGACAGCTGCGGCGCCAGATGTCTATTGTTTCGACAAGCAGACAGCCGCGGCGCCAGATGTCTACAACAAGACAAATGCAATTCCATATACCTACAGCTATAATAAGGGATGCATATAGCAATACAAATACTACTTAATACTACTTTTGTAAGAATACCTTAATTCACAATTAAGGAAAAGCAAGAGATAGGGAAACTTCCCCGAATATTAAATAAAACTATACAAGATCAGTATTGTAAGGGCTACTCGAGAGCCACAACTACTCGATCAAATAATGGCCGGTACGTCGTACGACTACCCCTAAAACCACAATTTTTCAATACTTCACAAAGTGGAATTAAAAACAAAGTCAGAGTTACCTCTGACAGTCCAAATTATTAAAAGCACGTACAACTTTTCGGCCCCGCAGGATGGCTTTAGCCAATAATGAAAAAAAGGGAAATCCTGAACAAATCCCAGAGCGGTGGCGGGATACTAAATGCCAAACTAATGCACAGGTACTCAAATATTACATATAATAAAATGGTTCAGAAAGTCGAAAAATCGACACCTATCATAAACTAGTGCCTAATAATATTCAAATAATAACAATTAATTTTATTCACACTCAAAAAAAAACAGGGTACACCATGTGCCCAATGCAATACTATGACGCACATAGACTTGCCAAAAGCGAAGGTAGCTCTTATCGCACCTACATTAGCGCTTCTCATAAGGGTAGTTGGTGGGAATTTGTTGTACAACTTGAACATCTCACTAAAAAAATTACAATTCTAAATGAAGCCGTTCGCAATTACCGGCCACACTCTCGCAAGATCCCTCTATTGGCACAGCCCTAACTCCAGGGATAAGGAGTAGCCATCCTGGCCATATCTGGCCAGGCGTGGAGTTCATAAGACGAGAATAAATAAAGTCCAAACATTGCCGATAATACAGAAAAGGCATATAATAAACTACCGGTGTGCCAAACCGATATAAATTAATAAAAGCAAATAATGTTTCTGGTATAGTAACACAATAAGTCGTCAAAGCACGCAAAATCAATTATTACCTCAAGCACCAATATTACACAAAATACAATTGGCTATTAAAACCAAAGGCATTTTCCCGATTTACAGCATGTATTCTGCGCCCTCGGCAACTCTACCAGCAGTACGCCGAAATACATGCAATAGCATATACATACGCAATACTAGGCAAAATATTCGCTTAGGGGGCCCAGGATGTTTAAATGAGTTAAGCATCCACCCACTCTACCCGGAAAAACGGACGCACTCTAATAAGAAAGCTCAGTTCACCACAGCTGACGACATTACAATATAACACCAATACAACTCACCACATCAATCAAACCACTCAACAAAAAGGATGGGCAGAAGGGAAAGCGCACGATTCGATCTATACCAGCCGCGCATCAACAATCGCTGGATACTTTGGCCTACACACTGCGCCGCGTCGACCTACAAATCCGTCAGTTGTAACACCCATCCCGCGCGCAGCATCAACATTCGTTCGATACACTGCGCCGCGATAACACCTCACGCTACTCTCCTTTAATCATTCTAGTCACCCACGATCCGCGTCAACTTGATCGTCAGCACCGACCCGTTTCCGGAACTTTGAGTGACACCGCCTTACTCTTCGATATTGACTTCTAATTAATTTGTGACATATAAATTTAGTTACTTAAATAAAATTGTTTAAAAACAACCAAGTGTACTAAACGGATATTTTTATTTAATTTTCATTTTAATTTATGCAGTGGTGGATGCTCCACAATATACTGAGTACAAAATTGTTCACAATTAAATTTTTAATAGAATTATTTATGACCATATGCATGTATGTTAAAATACAGTTTGAGCTGTAATACGCCATACAGCTAATTATAAAAAAACCAACTGTTCTTTACGAAAAACCAGTTAGACAGTTCGGTATATACGTATGTACATACATATCGCTCATTTGCTGCTGCAAGACCGGCATAAATCAAAAAACGTGATTTTTGAATTAATGCTGCAGAATTGTTCGTTATATCATACTTCATGTTGAGTGAAAAATTCATATGAGAACCTTTTATATGCTCCGCTTGAAAAAAGGTGTAAGGTTGGAGTCACCGTGTAAGGTTGTAGTCTTTAAACGCGTTTTCTGAAGAATCGATTTTTTTGACTTATGCCGGTCTTGCAGCAAATGAGCGATATGTATGTATATAGGTACCGAAATAAATGAAAAAATTACGGTACCTGGTACACTATAATTATCCGGCATCAAGAAAAAATTTCAATATCAAGTATTCTTACTTGCAAGTTTCGGTGATACCCTTTGGGCTGATAAAGCAACAAGCAGGATCGCTTATAATAAATAAGCAAGGCGAGCAAAAAAAGAAGTGAAAATACATACGTATGTACACATATAAGTAAATATACTCAATGGTAAAAAAAATTGCAATTAACATACATATCGCTCATTTGCTGCAAGACCGGCATAAGTCAAAAAAATCGATTCGCCAGAAAACGCGTTTAAAGTTTTCAACTTACTCCAACTTACACGGAAAACAGGAAATATATTCTCTTCTCAAACGGAGCATATAAGAGGTATTCATATGAATTTTTGACTCAACATGAAGTATGATATAACGAACAATTCTGCAGCATTAACTCAAAAATCACGTTTTTTGATTTATGCCGGTCTTGCAGCAAATGAGCGATATATACATAGACATATGGTACATACATAAGTCAACTGTATTAAAAAATTAAAAAAAAAAATGCTGTTGCTAAACTACCTGCCTTCAAGCTTAATTCGTGTCTCCAAACACACTCAAAAAAGAAAAAGGCAAACCAAACTTTGAAAGTCAAGAGCAAGAGTAAAAACAAAAAACAACAACAACAAAACAGAGGATATTTATGTACATATGCACATGTATATCGCGATCCACCCATTTCGCTGTTTTATTCTCATCTCTCTTAAGTATTCTCTCAAAATATATACTAAAGTACAATAAAAAGTTACAAATACATACATATCTTTATACACGTAATAATATGTAAAATATATTTATTACCACGGTCAGCGAACTTAAAAAAAAAAACGCGTCAAAACGGAACAAAAAAAATTCAACGTATATATGGGGTATTCCATACCAAATCGACCACTTTTGTACCCGACCCCTTTAGATTTGCTGAAACTAATTGATGGTTGTTTAGGCCAGTGCCTAAATTCTTATTACCCACCCTAGTGAGTATATAACAAACTATTGCCAGTTAGATGTTGACATAAACCGCTAACAACTTTCACTCAACTGGCAAAAGTTTCGTTAAAATCACTACACTTCACTCAATAGCTTCGCAAGCTAATCACCTTTTTTCCAACTTTCAACCAAGAAAGAAGATTCTCTCAAGACGTCCACCGGCCATCATCACCATTATTCACAAGGTAATTTATAACTATTTAATGTATTAGTCATAATAAATTCGCTTTTTATATAAAACACAAAACTGGGTGTTTTTCTTTAACTAATACATTTTCCTTTTTTTCTTATTCTTAATAATCGACGCATCGTCCTCCTTGAGTGACGCCTCGAGAATTCGAGAATAATCATTGGTCCTTCGAGCCGGATTAACAGATAGGGCCAGCATATTAACTCCTTCCTTGCTGCTAACGACATCCATTTAACCTATGGCGGTTGTAAAAATCGGGGCAAGAGGACGCCTACATCTCGTGAGGGCTCTCATAGACGCCTGCGCACCTACATCGCTAATTGCGCGCGATCTCGCAAGGGAACTGCAACTAGTGCAGACTCATGTCGGTGGCCAACACGGCTGCCTCCTCGTACTGCGATGCAGACATAGTACGAATGCCCGCATATCCACGAATGCAAGGGTAATGCACAGCTATATGCGCATCAGCCCGACAACCACGATAGACTCCGATATCGCAGCCCCGTACACACACATAAAGCTCGCGGATCCCAATTTTTATAAGTCGGCGCCGATACGTTTGGTACTCGGCGCAGATGTTTATACCCGCATCATGACCCAACAAGTGACGCCACAAATGTTTGGGCAGCTTCTCGCGCAGGGCTCCATTTTCGGCTGGGTGCTTTCACGAATGAATTTATATTGTATGATTTTTATATTTATGGAGTCATGTGTAGAAGTTCACGCAAGTGAGGAAAGTTCTCTGATTGCCATTCACTTGGGAGTGGCCAGAAACGATTCTTTTACATGTGACTAAAGCAGCTCACGACTTCCGGTCTTTGACCAAGTATCCTCTGGGTAGCCTAAGAACATCCGTTTAAAGGCGAGCTAACGTGAGAAGGCGAAACATCCCCTGCATAGGGATGTGCGCTGGGTTTGGGACCCGCCACGTAAAAAAACACCCCCAGTGAATAGTCATAACCAGCCTCGGATGAGAGACCCCCCTTTTGATGACGACCATGGCAAACGAAATAAGGACTACGAATTGAGGGCATGCACCTGGAATGTCCGGCCCCTTAACTGCGAAGGTGCCACTGCCCAGCTGGTTGATGTCCTCGTGAAAACAAAGGCTGACATCACCGCCGTCAAAGAAATGCGATGGACGGGACAAGGACAGAGACGAGTAGGTCCTTGTGACATTTACTACAGTGGCCCTATAAAGGAGCGCAGGTTTGGTGTGGGATTCGTGGTGCGAGAGAGACTCCGTCGCCGAGTACTATCATTCACTGCGGTGAATGAGCGTCTAGCCACAATCCGCATCAAAGCGAGGTTCTTCAACATATCGCTGATTTGCGCCCGCGCCCCGACGGAAGAGAAGGACGATGTGACCAAAGATGCCTTTTACGAGTGCTTGGAGCGCACTTATGTGAGATGCCTTCGTCACGATGTAAAAATCGTGCTTGGCGACTTCAACGCCAGGGTGGGCAAAGAAGGTATCTTTGGTCCTACGGTCGGTAAATTCAGCCTCCACGAGGAAACATCCCCAAATGGGTTGAGGCTGATCGACTTCGCCGGGGCCGAAATATGGTTATCTGTAGTACTAGATTCCAGCATAAGAAGATACATCAAGCTACCTGGCTGTCTCCGGATCGAAAAACTACCAACCAGATCGATCATGTTGTGATAGACGGAAGACACGTCTCCAACACGTCGGAAAGTGCAAAAGAACAGCTGGTACGACGACGAGTGCCGTGTCGCAGCGGAGAGAAAACAGGCTGCCTACCTCGCAACGTTACGATCGACCACAACACGTGCGGGATGGGATAGATACCGAGAGTTGAAGAGGGAAACGAGACGCATTTGTAGACAGAAAAAGAAAGAGGCCGAAATGCGTGAGTACGAATAGCTCGATAAGCTGGCCGACAGAGGTAATGCTCGAAAATTCTACGAAAATATGCGGCGACTTACAGAATGTTTCAAGACCGGAGCATACTCCTGTAGAACCCCCAAAGGTGATCTAGCCACCGATGCCCAGAGCATACTTAGATTATGGAGGGAACACTTCTCCAGCCTGCTGAATGGCAGTGAACGCACAACACCAGGAGAAGGCGAACCCGATACCCCAATCGATGACGATGGAGCAGACGTTCCATTGCCCGATCATGAAGAAGTTCGAATAGCAATTGCCCGCCTGAAAAACAACAAAGCGGCAGGGGCTGATGGATTGCCGGCCGCGCTATTCAAACACGGCGGCGAAGAACTGATAAGGAGCATGCATCAACTTCTTTGTAAAATATGGTCGGACGAAAGCATGCCCAACGATTGGAATCTAAGTGTGCTCTGCCCAATCCATAAAAAAGGAGACCCCACAATCTGCGCCAACTACCGTGGGATAAGCCCCCTCAACATCGCATATAAGGTTCTGTCGAGCGTATTGTGTGAAAGATTAAAGCCCATCGTCAACAAACTGATTGGACCTTATCAGTGTGGCTTCAGACCTGGTAAATCAACAACCGACCAGATATTTACCATGCGACAAATCTTGGAAAAGACCCGTGAAAGGAGAATCGACACTCACCACCTATTCGTCGATTTCAGAGCTGCTTTCGACAGCACGAAAAGGAGGTGCCTTTATGCCGCGATGTCTGAATTTGGTATCCCCGCAAAACTAATACGGCTGTGTAAACTGACGTTGAGCAACACGAAAAGCTCCGTCAGTATCGGGAAGGACCTCTCCGAGCCGTTCGATACCAAACAATGTTTCATACAAGGTGATTCCCTATCGTGCGACTTTTTCAACCTGCTTCTGGAGAAAATAGTTCGAGCTGCAGAACTCAACAGAGAAGGTAACATCTTCTATAAGAGTGTACAACTGCTGGCGTATGCCGATGATATTGATATCATCGGCCTCAACACCCGCGCCGTTAGTTCTGCTTTCTCCAGACTGGACAAGGAAGCAAAAGAAATGGGTCTGGCAGTGAACGAGGGCAAGACGAAATATCTCCTGTCATCAAACAAACAGTCGACGCACTCGCGACTTGGCACTCACGTCACTGTTGACAGTCATAACTTTGAAGTTGTAGATAATTTCGTCTATCTTGGAACCAGCGAAAACACCACCAACAATGTCAGCCTAGAAATCCAACGCAGGATAACTGTTGCCAACAGGTGCTACTTCGGACTAAGTAGGCAATTGAGAAGCAAAGTCCTCTCTCGACAAACAAAAACCAAACTATAAGTCACTCATAATTCCCGTCCTGCTATATGGTGCAGAGGCCTGGACGATGTCAACAACAGATGAGTCGTCGTTGCGAATTTTCGAGAGAAAAGTTCTGCGAAAGATTTATGGTCCTTTGCGCGTTGGCCACGGCGAATATCGCTTTCGATGGAACGATGAGCTGTACGAGATATACGACGACATTGACATAGTTCAGCGAATTAAAAGACAGCGGCTACGCTGGCTAGGTCATGTTGTCCGGATGGACGAAAACACTCCAGCTCTGAAAATATTCGACGCAGTACCCCCCACGGGATGCAGAGGAAGAGGAAGACCTCCACTACGTTGGAAGGACCAAGTGGAGAAGGACCTGGCCTCGCTTGGAATATCCAATTGGCGCCGCGTTGCGAAAAGAAGAAACGACTGGCGTGCGGTTGTTAACTCGGCTATAATCGCATAAGCGGTGTCTACGCCAATTAAGAAGAGAAATTTCTATTTATCTATACGAACAAAAAAAGGTCACACATGAAATAAAGTGCATTGAAATAACCATGTAATTTACCTTAATTTATAGTAATTTAAGGAAATATTGTGCTATCATTTTGTACATGGTTATGGTGGTCGATGGATATGTAATTTTTTTTTGGCCCTTCGAGCCGGATAAGGAGCGCAGTTGATTCCGAACGTTACCGTTTTCAATTCGAAAATATTGGTTTGCTCGGTCGGGCGGTTGCGGAAAACGGTTCGCTGGTACTTCGTTTGATCAGCCTTCACTAGGCTTTGGCGATACATCTTCTCAATATCGCTATTGAAAACATATTTAAATAATCGCCATCGCAGAATTAAGATGGTCGGATCTGCCTGAAGAACTGGACCGGGGAGAAGGATGTCATTTAGTGAAGTGCCGTTTGAAGTTGCTTGCGATGCATTGAACACCACACGCACTTTTGTCGATGTGCTCTCTTCTTTCTTTACGGCGTGGTGAGGCAGGTAATAGTTGTCACTAGAGTCGGCCGTTTGATTGGTATGTACTTCCTGTCTTCATTTCGCTTCGTTGTCTTTTTATAGAGGTCTTTAAAATACCTGTCCTCCTCGCTTAATTTCCTTTCCTTGGACATCTCTTCCAATTCCCAGAACGAAGCTAACTGCTTTTCCAGCGATATTTCGTTATAATACGAGACGCAAGTGTTGGTTGGTTAGCACGTCCCGTGACTATCCAACCGAACACTGTTTCTTGCGCAAGAAGTGATCCCAGTACGTTCTTGCGTATGCCATCAAGCATAATCTGGGGATAGACGTCGCCACCGAGTATGACGTCCACGGGTTCATTGACGAAAAACCTCTTGTCCGCCAACGTGAGATCTGGGAAAGCCTGCCGAGTTAGTGCGCTAATATGGCAAGTCGGCAAATTTCCTGTTAATTTCGGCAGAACCATCATGTTCGTTGTTATCGATATAAGTCGGTCAATTGGTGACCGCAACTCGACACAACATGATTCCTTTACTTGCGCAGATACGGAATTGTTGATGCCTGACACTTGGGCATTTATCTTCCTAACTGGCAAGTTGATTCTGCGCTTCAACCTTTCTGTGATGAAAGAGCACTCTGATTCCGAGTCGATGATTGCTCTTGCGGCATAAGTAACGCCGCTGTAATCTATGTTTATTTGTGCCGTTCCTAATAAGACACCTTTGTCGCTGTTAGCGAAGCACGACTGTACCTAAGTCGTTGGCTTGCCTTTCGACTTGTTAAAGTTGCGTCTCTGTTGCGCTTGCCTGGACGTAGACGGAATCTCCTCCGATGGCATAGATGAGACTCTTTGGCTGCTAGGCTGCACTGTCCTCACATGTAATAGTGTGTGATGCCTCGCATGGCACGTGCTGCAGTTAAATGCACTGGTGCATTGCGACACCAAATGTCCGAAGCCGAGACAATTAATGCAGCGATTGTTGCGCTTAGCGAACTTGATCCTGTCCGCCGGTGCCATGTTAAGAAACATGGGGCAAGATCTTAACTTGTGATCTGCGCTTTTCCACATCAGACATATTGATTTCTCAACGCTTACTTGGAAGGCGCCGAGTCTGTTCTGATGGCTATTATTCTGGAATTTATTTTGTGCGGGTGTACTGACAGGCTTTGCAGAATTGGGTGATTTTTTGGCAAGTTCTATTGCCTCTAAATCACGGTATCTATCCGTGAGGAAGTTATCCAATTCCTCCCACCTTGACGTTTTCGTTTTGTTCTTTACAGACTGTTCCCAATTGGCCAATGTTGCATGTGGCAGTCTCTTTGAACATATACGAATTATAATTGGGTCCCAGTTCCCAATGTCAATTTTACTGGCTGTCAGGCAGGAGATGCAGCTGTTAATCTCCCGCTGTAGCCATTTTATCGAGCTTGAACACTCTTTGTCGATTGACGGTAAGTCTAGCAGTATGTCGACTTGGGTTTCGACTAGTATTCGCTCATTTTCGTACATATCCGTAAATTTTTCCATGCCATTGCAAAACCTTTTTTGTAAGAGGGCATTTCGACACAATAACCTTAGCTTCCCCTCGAGTCTTTTGTTGAGGTGGTACAATTTCTCAACCGGTGAAATACGCTTGCTTTTGATGTATACGGCCGTGAACATATCTCGGAATGTTGGCCATGAAAGGTAGTTCCCTTTAAACACATTTGTATCGCAAGGCGGAAGGGAGTGGCTATTATCTACCTCAGCAGATTTGTCTGTGTCTTTGGGGTTGAGAGGATCTCGGACATATCCTTCATTGCCCCCATGCAACGTATGTAGCATTGACCGCCTAGCTTGAACTTCTTTTTTATGAGGGCATAGTCTTTTGAAGACATGTCCCCTCTATTATTGAGGTCATCATGGGCAGCTTTCGCTTTTCACCAAATTTCTCTTAACTCGTCTTGTTGCGTCACAAGAGCGTTGTTCGAGATATCCTTTAAGATTAAAAATTTTAATTGCAGCACACCACTGCCAACCAAACGAGAAAATATAATTATGACGAAAATATAATTATGCCGCTTATGCGTTTGTACGTATTATTTTTTTTTTTTTTTAATAATAATAGTAGCCGATATCGCAATATATCTGGCTTTGATATCACTTTATTTCTTGAATATATTGTTTGAAAACGATTTTTGACTATAGTAGCCGATATCGCAAATATATCTAGCTTATTGTACTTTATTTCTTCTTCTTCTTTACTGGCGTAGACACCGCTTACGCGATTATAGCTGAGTCAACAACAGCGCGCCAGTCGTTTCTTCTTCTCGCTACGTGGCGCCAATTGGATATTCCAAGCGTAACCAGGTCCTTCTCCACTTGGTCTTTCCAACGGAGTAAAGGCCTTCCTCTTCCTCTGCTTCCCGCGGCGGGTACTGCGTAGAATATTTTCAGAGCTGGAGTGCTTTCATCCATCCTGACAACATGACCTAGCCAGCGTAGCCGCTGTCTTTTAATTCGCTGAACTATGTCAATGTCGTCGTATATCTCGTACAGCTTATCATTCCATTGAATGCAATATTCGCCGTGGCCAACGCTCAAAGGACCATAAATCTTTCGCAGAACTTTCCTCTCGAAAACTCGCAACGTCGACTCATCTGTTGTTGTCATCGCCTAAGCCTCTGCACCATATAGCAGGATGGGAATTTTGAGCGACTTATAGAGTTTGGCTTTTGTTCGTCGAGAGAGGACTTTACTTTTCAATTGCGTACTAAGTCCGAAGTAGCACCTGTTTGCAAGAGTAATCCTGCGTTAGATTTCCAGGCTGACATTGTTGGTGGTGTTAATGCTGGTTCCTAAATAGACGAAATACAACAACTTCAAAGTTATGACTGTCAACAGTGACGTGGGAGCCAAGTCGCGAGTGCGACGACTGTTTGTTTGATGACAGGAGATATTTCGTCTTGCCCTCGTTCACTGCCAGACCCATTTGCGTTGCTTCCTTGTTCAGTCTGGAGAAAGCAGAACTAACGGCGCCGGTGTTGAGACCGATGACATCAATATCATCGGCATACTCCAGCAGCTGTACACTCTTATAAAAGATTGTACCTGCTCGATTAAATTCTGCAGCTCGAATAATTTCTCCAGGAGCAGATCGAAAAAGGCGCACGATAGGGAGTCGCCTTGTCTGAAACCTCGTTTGGTATCGAACGGCTCGGAGAGGTCCTTCCCGATCCTGACGGAGCTTTTCGTGTTGCTCAACGTCAGTTTACACAGCCGTATTAGGTTTGCGGGGATACCAAATTCAGACATCGCGGCATAAAGGCACCTCCTTTTCGTGCTGTCGAAAGCAGCTTTGAAATCGACGAATAGGTGGTGAGTGTCGATTCTCCTTTCACCGGTCTTTTCCAAGATTTGTCGCATGGTAAATATCTGGTCGGTTGTTGATTTACCAGGTCTGAAGCCACACTGATAAGGTCCAATCAGTTTGTTGACGGTGGGTTTTAATCTTTCACACAATACGCTCGATAGAACCTTGTACGCGATGTTGAGGAGGCTTATCCCACGGTAATTGGCGGAGATTGTGGGGTCTCCTTTTTTATGGATTGGGCATAGCACACTTAAATTCCAATCGTTGGGCATGCTTTCGCCCGACCATATTTTACAAAGAAGTTGATGCATGCTCCTTATCAGTTCTTCGCCACCGTGTTTGAATAGCGCGGCCGGCAATCCGGCCGGCGGTCCCTGCCGCTTTGTTGTTTTTCAGGAGGGCAATTGTTATTAGAACTTCTTCATGGTCGGGCAATGGAACGTCTGCTCCATCGTTCTCGATTGGGTTATCGGGTTCGCCTTCTCCTGGTGTTGTGCGTTCACTGCCATTCAGCAGGCTGGAGAAGTGTTCCCTCCATAATTTAAGTATGCTCTAGGCATCGGTGGCTAGATCACCTTGGGGGGTTCTACAAGAGTATGCTCCGGTCTTGAACCCTTCTGTAAGTCGCCGCATATTTTCGTAGAATTTTCGAGCATTACCTCTGTCGGACAGCTTATCAAGCTCTTCGTACTCACGCATTTCGGCCTCTTTCTTTTTCTGTCTACAAATGCATCTCGTTTCCCTCTTCAATTCTCGGTATCTATCCCATTCCGCACGTGTTGTGGTCGATCGTAACGTTGTGAGGTAGGCAGCCTGAGTAGGAAAGCGTTCGGCTGCCTGTTGTGATTGCAGCTTCTCGACGTCGAACCTTCCTTGTGTTTGTTGGCGTGCGTTTTTTGCTGCACAGAGGCGGGTGCGAATTTTGACTGCAACAATATAGTGGTCCGAGTCGATGTTAGGACCTCGAAGCGCACGCACATCTAAAACACTGGAGACGTGTCTTCCGTCTATCACAACATGATCGACTCCGTTGGTGGTTTTTCGATCCGGAGACAGCCAGGTAGCTTGATGTATCTTCTTATGCTGGAATCTAGTACTACAGATAACCATATTTCGGCCCCGGCGAAGTCGATCAGCCTCAACCCATTTGGGGATGTTTCCTCGTGGAGGCTGAATTTACCGACCGTAGAGCCAAAGATACCTTCTTTGCCCACCCTGGCGTTGAAGTCGCCAAGCACG
Organism: Bactrocera dorsalis; assembly: GCF_023373825.1. NCBI lineage: Eukaryota > Metazoa > Arthropoda > Insecta > Diptera > Tephritidae > Bactrocera > Bactrocera dorsalis. Next base: position 54,128,287 of record NC_064304.1, on the reverse strand, counting down.
ATTTTGACATCGTGGCGGGGGCATCTCTCATAAGTGCGCTCCAAGCACTCATAAAAGGCATCTTTGGCCACATCGTCCTTCTCTTCCGTCGGGGCGTGGGCGCAAATCAGCGATATGTTGAAGAACCTCGCTTTGATACGGATTGTGGCTAGACGTTCATCCACCGGTGTGAATGATTGTACTCGGCGACGGAGTCTCTCTCCCACCACGAATCCAACACCAAACTTGCGCTCCCTTATATGGCCACTGTTGTAAATGTCACAAGGACCTACTCGTCTTTGTCCTTGTCCATCGAATTTCTTGGACGGCGGTGATGTCAGCCTTTGTTGTTACGAGGACATCAACCAGCTGGGCAGCGGCACCTTCCCAATTAAGGGACCGGACATTCCAGGTGCATGCGAATTTCGTTTGCCATGGTCGTCATCAAAAGGGGGGTCTCTCATCCGAGGCTGTTTATGCTTCTTCATTGGGGGTGTTTTTTCTACGTGGCGGGTCCCAAACCCAGCGCACAATCCTATGTAGGGGATATTTCGCCTTCTCACTTTAGCTCGCCTTCAAACGGATGTTCTTAGGCTACCCAGAGGATACTTGGTCAAAGACCGGAAGTCGTGAGCTGCTTTAGTCATATGTAAAAGAGTCGTTTCTGGCCACTCCCAAGTGAATGGCGATCAGAGAACTTTTCTCACTTGCGTGAACTTCTACAAATGACTCCATCCTCTACTTGTACTTTATTTATTGATTATATTTTTAGCAATCACTGTTTATGCGACATCTGGTCGTGGGATAGTTTGCTACGCCGCATATATCATCCTCGCAGCACTCATCGCACAAAATCCACACACAACAAATTAAAGGTCACACAACCCAATACAACACAACATGTCATCCACACAACCACAGCTACACATCATACCAACCACACTACACACCAACACTTCTCCTTTTTCACCACCCACAACCGATACAAAAGGATTGGTCACATCAGAATGACGGTCTTTTTTCGTTTACCCGTGACTGTTAAGGTTTTTTCGCCATCGAGACGTTCGTCGACGCAACGCTGCGTAACACTAGTGAACTAAAACTTTCAACTGAATTTTCTAATTGTTAACTGAACCAAAATAAAATTTATTATATTTACAACAAAAAAAAAAATTTACACATTTTTTTCACAATACTAATCTTATAATTGTATTTCAAACGAAATATTTACAAACATTTTTTACAAAAATTTTTAATAATTCCAATTTTACATTTCTACTTCACACGATTTTACAATTGTAGTATTTCAAACGAAACACTTTTAAGCTCAAGGCTTCCAATTTAGTTTTATAAATGCAGTCTGATAAATCTAAAGAGGTTAAACCAAAAAACTCAATTATTGGACATTCCAAAAATGGCACGCCTGAAGAAGCTACACGCTCAAAGCGGAGTATAAAACAAAAAAGATCAAAAGATCAGACAATATCTAGATTCATCACTGAAAGTGACAGTTTTATAAGATATTGTACAAGATTTCAAGCGTCCCCTATTACTGACATCACAGAATCAGTTTTGAATATAAAACTAGAAAGTGTGAACAATCTCTGGGCTCGCCTTCTGGCAGCGTACGATACAGTACTAGATACTGACGACGCAGAACTCCCAGAAAACGCAAAAGCTTCGGCGACAGCCAAATGTGACAACTGCCGCGATGAGTTAACAATGGGAATGATAACTGAACAAATAAGTTTGGTAAGGCCAAGTAGAGCCACTGCTCCCCCTCCCAGAGTAGTTACAACACCAAAAGAAGACCTAGATAAAGGCATCTATCTCAAAGTACCAGCTTGTGATACTGAAGTTTTTAATGGATGCTATGATCAATGGCTGTCCTTCCGGGACATGTTCACTGCCGTTTATATAAACCATCCTAAACTCTCACAAGCACAAAAGTTATACCATCTAAGGTACAAAACAAAAGGGGAAGCAGGTACTATCGTCAAGCGATTCGCTTTAAATGACGAAAATTTTAAGCTGGCTTGGGAAGCACTGGTCGAAAGGCACGAAAATGAAAGGGTTATGATAGAAAACCCAATAAAAACTTTATTGCATTTGCCAAAAATTCAACAAGAAACTAGCCAGGAATTTCAAAACTTATACTCGACAGTGACTAATTGCATATCAGTGTTAAAAACACAAAATATCTCCACAGAATCGTGGGACCCTATCATAGTAACTATTTGTGCAGAAACACTCCCTGGTGCTGCGTTACTACGATGGGAACAATCACTTGTGGAAAGAAAAAAAATGCCCACATGGGAAGAAATGAAAGCATTCCTCACTGCTCAATATGAGATAGCTGAGCGAATTGACAACAAAAATATAAATCTAAAAAGACATCAAAATGACTCAAGTAAAAACTTGTTTAAACCTCAAGCCAGCAATAATATGCAATACAATAGACACGTTAATAAAAGTCACACTTTCGTGTCAAACCAAAGCAATAAATGGCAACCATTATGTGAAATTTGTAAAGGAGGTCATAACATAAGATCTTGCCAGAAATTTAAAAAATTATCCGTTTCTGACAGAAACAATCTTGTCAGACAACATAAACTTTGCATCAACTGTCTGTCGAATGCTCATACGACAAAAGACTGTGAAAGCAAATTTAATTGTGTGTACTGTCAACGAAGACATCACTCATTGCTTCATATTACAAATTTTCAAAATATGAAGCAAAATCAATTTCATAAAACCACCGGGCTAGTCACTACAACCAAAAGTTATAATCCCGAAAAAAGGGAAGAACAACCATGTTGCTCTAAAGCAGCAAAAATTCAAGCTCTTCATTCAGAGAATGAAAGCAAAATTATTTTACCCACTGCGGTCATTGCTATTGAACATAGAGGAGAATTATTCAAATTAAGAGCATTAATAGATCAAGGTTCTCAAAGATCCTTTATATCATCTAAAGCTCAAAATCGGCTGAAATTGCCTGTCAAAAAATCCAATTTCCAAATTTCAGGAATGGGCGGAAGAATTATACAAAATTCAAACAAAATTTGCCCAATTACTATAGTCTCCGCAAACGCGGATTTAAGAATAGATGCACAAGCCATCGTTCTACCGCAACTCACGAATTTGCTTCCAAGCTGTGAAGTAAAAAGCAATGGGAAAAATGCTGATATCTCAAATTAGCAGATCCCAACTGCTATACCCCATCACAAATCGATTTTTAATTAGGTAGTGACTTAATACCTCAAATAATTCTTGAAGATATAGAAAAAATATCCAATAAATTGTTAGCCCAAAATACAATCTTTGGGTGGCCAAGTCACAGAAAAAATTAATTCTTTACAACTGAAGTTGAAAATACTTCAAACGAATATTTAAATAATGAACTCAAAAAATTCTGGGAAGTAGAAGAATTACCTCAGGCTTCTCAACTTTCAGAAAAAGATCAGGCATGCGAAGCCTATTACAAGTCCACAACAACAAGAAATGAACATGGTCGTTATGTTGTGCGACTACCATTCAAACCAACTTTTCCTGAAACCATAGCTCTAGGCCACTCTAGAATAGCAGCAGTCCAGCAATTTCTAAGCCTGGAAAAAAGCCTGATGAAAAAAAGTGAGCGATCAGGACACTGCATGACGTGGCAAAAACGTGTGAAACAAATTTGCCCTTAGCAACTTCTGTGTTACAAACACAAACATACGTGGATGATATTCGATCAGGTAGCCACAGTCTGTCCTTAGCGTGCGAATCACAATCACAAGTGATCAAAGCACTAAATTCAGCGGGATTCCCCTTAAAGAAAATTACATCAAATCATCCCGAAATAATAAAAAACATAAAAAAGGAAGACTTATTAGATACCTATTTCCTTAAATTTGAAACGGCCGGTACAACAAAAACCCTAGGGATTCAATGGAATGCGATAACAGATCAATTCTCATATACAATTGAGTCAATATCTGCAATGTCCGCCATAACCAAACGTCAAATACTTTCCTCGGTGGCAAAACTTTTCGACCCCGCAGGATGGCTTTCGCCAATAATGATTCAAGCAAAAATCCTCATTCAAGAATTGTGGCAAGATGGCACTGAATGGGATGAACAGATAAAACCTGTACGTTTAACAAAATGGGTACAATTTGCTAACAATTTGCATACTATATCAGAAATTCGAATCCCTCGATGGGTAAATTTCACCCCTAACATTAACACAGAATTACACGGTTTCTGTGATGCCTCTGAAAAGGCTTATTGCGCACCTTTGAAGACACTCAGTCTGCCACGGCTTGAACTGTTACCAAAATTAATTTCAATATGTTTCAATGTTAGCAAAATTAATTTCAATAGTTCAAACCCATCTGAAAATAACCGATCATAAAACGTATCTTTGGTCAGACTCAGAAATAGTTTTAGCGTGGTTAGAAAAACCACCCTATTGTTGGAAGACCTATGTATCTAACCCAATATCCCAAATTTTAGACTTAATTGGCCCAGCAAAATGGCAATATGTTGCAAGTGCGGATAACCCAGCGGATCTTGGGACAAGAGGTTGCAAGCCATTGCACCTCACCAGCACTAAACTCTGGTGGAATGGTCCAACATGGCTAACAGAATCACAAGAATTCTGGCCAAAGTCTCCCGCTCGTAATATAATACCGCCGGAAGGTCGGAAAATTGAACATTTTCATATCACCCCAGAAGAGGATGATATTCTCCACCGATTTTCTTCATTTCCTAGAGCACTAAGAGTAGTCGCTTACATGCACAAATTCACTCAAAGACTTAAACAAAAAATGAAAGGGATACCAAATGATCTTTGCGTACAACGAACGCATACCGATTTGCAACATGCCAAATTTAGTCTCATTACCTACACCCAAACTGGCTATTTCAGTAGAGAGAAAGCAAAGTTGGTTGAGAGACGACCACTCGAAAAGGGAAGCTCTCTTCTCGTCTTAAATCCATTCTTGGACGCTAAGGGATTAATAAGGGCAAATGGAAGATTAGCGAATTCCAGCCTCAGTTACAACGAACGGCATCCCATTATTATACCTGAGAAATCCCGTTTTACTCATTTATTCTTAATATATCTTCACCAACTTACACTACATGGTGAGCATCGCTTGATGCAGCAAATGGTCCGACAAGAATTTTATATACCGCGACTAAAGCCAGAACTTAAAAAGACGATTTTTGTGTGTAAAAAATGTACCTTGTACAAACATAAAATGCGTACGCAAATCATGGCAGCTTTACCAACTGAACGCTGCAATTATGCTCTACCTTTTACCATTACTGGGGTTGATTTTGCTGGACCTTTCCAGATAAAGGCCTCGATATTAAGGCCCTCTTCATTTAGAAAAGGGTATGTGGCTGTCTTTGTATGTTTTACGACAAAGGCAGTGCACCTCGAACTTTGTTCAGATCTGAAAACTGCGGCTTTCCTCGCAGCATTTGCACGCTTTGTCGGACGACGCGGATTTCCATCAAAGATTATGAGCGACAATGGGAAAAACTTTATCGGAGCTCAAAGAGCCACCGAGAAAGAATTCATAAACTTCATGAAAGAAGTATCCCCCGAAATTGTTAAAAAATATGCACCCCAAGTGATCGATTGGCAGTTTATACCACCATGTTCTCCACACATGGGCGGATTTTGGGAATCAGCAGTCAAAAGGTTTAAGTCCCATTTAAAGAAAACGGCTGGTAATCATAAAATTTAATTATGAGGAGTTTACTACACTACTCACTCGTATCGAAGCCGTATTAAATTCAAGACCTATATCACCACTCTCGCAAGATCCCTCCGATTTCACAGCTCTTACACCTGGACACTTCCTCAGAGGAGCTCCTCTTCTCGCCATACCTGAGACAGATCACTTTAATAAATCGATGGGAAAGAATCAAAATTCTCGATCATGAATTCAGCCACAGATGGAAGGAGGACTATCTTAAAGAACTCCATAAGAGATATCGATGGAAAACGATCCAGAAGGAACCCAGTACAGGCGAATGCGTCATCATATAGGACGAATGCCTTCCCCCTAAGGAATGGGGACTAGGTCGCATTGAAAAGGTACATCGGGGACGAGAAAAATATGTATAGTATACGATGATATATGTATCTATCTCTCAAAACAAGTACCCAATTACATAATTCAATACATGAACCATACACTGTTTTAATATAGTATTTTCCTATTCCAATAGAAAAATGACATAGAAGACATCCAACTCCACCCATCGCCGCACCAAGGACACGAAGAGTCTTGAGTCCGCCAAGGCAATCATCTATTGCAACACTCAGGGATACGTATGAAGATCCATTTGAAGAAAACTTGCCTCCACGATGCAGCTTATGCCATCGACCCCACGTTCTGAAGAGGTGCACTATCTTCAAAAGCCAGCTCAACGCCAACAGATCACTCGCGCACACGGCCATTGCAGGAATTGCTTGGCAGACTCCCACACCACATTCGAATGTCCAACCGACGGGTCATGCCAATACTGTCAACGCCCTCATCATACACTGTTCCATCGATTCCCTCGTCGAGTCAATCCGCCAGCAATCCACACAAATAACAGACACAGACAACACGAGGATCCTGCCGAAGAGGGCACCATTACAGACGCACCAGGGGAGCGCACTCACGATCACCTGCACCAACCTACGGTCATCGTAATCCACAACGTAAACCAACTGGACTGAACGCCGTAGTGAGCACTCTGCAACGGTTGCAAAGACTTCTAGGCGATTAATCCGCCTAGGGGGGCCGGGATGTTTATGCGACATCTGGTCGTGCGATAGTTTGCTACGCCGCATATATCATGCTCGCAGCGCTCATCGCACAAAATTCACACACAACATACTAAAGGTCACACATACCAATACAACACAACATGTCATCCACACAACCACAGCTACTCATCATACCAACCACACTACACACCAACACTTCTCCTTTTTCACCACCCAAAACCGATACAAAAGGATTGGTCACATCGGAATGAGGGTCTTTTTTCGTTTACCCATGGCTGCTAAGGTTTTTTCGCCATCGAGACGTTCGTCGACGCAACGGTGCGTATCGCTAGTGAACTAAAACTTTCAACTGAATTTTCAAATTGTTAACTGAACCAAAGTGCCAATAATTTTTGTGTAAAAAAAATAACATTTTGTAAAAGTCGATAAGCATTGGAAAAAGAAATAAAGAAGTAAAAATAAAAGGAATTCGTTTTGAAAAGGAAATATTCAACCAATTTCGAATTGTGATTTTAGTGAACTTCCGACATCCGGGTGAACAAAAGGCTTACAACTAAACAATCACTTAACATGTATAGCTACACTTTATATGGCTCGCCACCCAAGATATAGCTACGCCAACGGAAATCAGTTAGGCTGTTCACGGTAAGGTGGTTATTGGGTTATGTGATTATTAGATTAAAAATAACCTCTATGCTCCGTGAGCACCCTTGTTCATTGTTCATTGTTTCATGTTGTTCATTGTTTACAATTTTAGTTCAATGAAATTCCAACTTATAAAACGCCTAAACAAAATTTAAAAAACAAAATAATCGAATTTAAAATAAGTTCTGCTATTCAGGAAATGGACTTTATTGAAGGTTTGTGCTTATTAAATAATCCGAATTTTAAGGGTTCAAAAAATGCTTTGTATAAAATTTGCAGACATCTTGCATAATTTGCTGATTGTAAACAAAAAACAGCTGTTAATAGCAGATTTTCCAATAAGAAAATCTAAATGGAAATGCCATTCGCTTAGTTTTATTTATTTTTTGTGCTGCCATTTAGTAAAATTCTAACGACTTTCTAACACTGAAAATAAGCAAACAACCACATAATCTGTAAACAAGGGCCTAGGTTGGTCAACTTTGGTTATTTTGTCATAACGCCCTTTGTTGTTGTTTACTTAATCACATAACCCGATAACCACCTTATCGTGAACAGCCTAAGTATGTTTAAAGAAAGTGTCTCAAAGTGAAAAGGTGAAGTGTCTTAGTGAAAAATTAAATAAACTTAAATTTCCAAAAAAACAAAACAGAAATTTTGTGAAAAAATTGAGGAAAATCAAAAAATCAGTGCCGTCAGTGATTGGTTGTGAACTCAAAACCGAACTCGAAGTTGCACTATTGCAATTAACTGCTGTGCACAAAACTTTAATTTAATATCACCGCCAAAAAGGTTAAGAAAAAAAATATGAAAAAGTGTTACCGCACAAAATCCGGTAAACGTAACAGTGCACTTACGGATTTTTGTTTTTGCAATGATTTCACTAAAACACTAAAACACCAGCCACTTTGTTTCTTTTTTTTTATATAAAAGGATTTATAAAAAACAACAACGTACCTTTGATTTCCTTTGTTGGTGTGCAGCGCCAAAAATGTATTTGTGGAAAAACAATCCCGGTGTGCGGTGGTAATTCGATTGGTGTGCAGCGCCTTGTGAATATATTTGTGAAAGAGTACCCCGGTGTGCGGTGTCAATTTGATTGGTGTGCAGCGCCTTGAAATGTAATTGTGAAAAAGTATCCCGGTATTTCTAGTACCGGGCTCTTTCAATCCATGCTTCAGACTCTGGAACGGAGACCAGGCCTCTTCAACTAGAACCAGAGGAGCGAACGTTAATTGAATCCGGAGCGGAAACACGGCCTTTCCGCCCATCACCGCGAGAGGAAACGGAAACTCAGACTTTCCGCCCCCTTCTGCGACATGAACGTCGCTCGCGCAATCGTCGTCATCGCCGCCGCCAAGCGCACAACCCGACCAGACTGGAGACCAGGTCTCTTCAGCTTCACCGGGCTAACATATAGAGTCAGCTTATTAACTCCTTCCTTGCTGCCAATGACAGCCATTTCACCCATGGCGGTTGTAAAAATCGAGGCAAGAGAGCTCTCATAGACGCCTGCGCACCTACATCGCTAATTGCGCGCGATCTCGCAAGGGAACTGCAACTAGTGCAGACTCATGTCGGTGGCCAACACGGCTGCCGCCTCGTACTGCGAGGCAGACATGGTACGAATGCCCGCATATCCACGCATGCAAGGGTAATGCACAACTATATGCGCATCAGCCCGACAACCACGATGGACTCCAATATCGCAGCCCCGTACACACACATAAAGCTCGCGGATCCCAATTTTTATAAGTCGGCGCCGATACGTTTGGTGCTCGGCGCAGATGTTTATACCCGCATCATGACCCAACAAGTGATGCCACAAATGTTTGGGCAGCTTCTCGCGCAGGGCTCCATTTTCGGCTAGGTGCTTTCGGGTACGGCCCGGTACTAGAAATTTTGTCTATCGCTATTTGATTTTTATTTAAAAAAGAATATCACGAATGAATTTATATTACACGATTTTTATATTTGTATTTCTATTTATTTTTACGAACAAAAAATGGTCACACCTGAAATAAAGTGCATTGAAATAACCATGTAATTTACTCTAATTTATAGTAATTTAAGGAAATATTGTGCTCTAATTTTGTACATGGTTATGGTGGTCGATGGATATGTAATTTTTTTTGTTACTCACCGCAAGGGGGCCGGTATGTTTAGGCCAGTGCCTAAATTCTTATTACCCACCCTACTGAGTATATAACAAACTATTGTCAGTTAACTGTTGACATAAACCGCTAACAACTTTCACTCAACTGGCAATAGTTTCGTTAAAATCTTTTCACTTCACTCAATAGCTTAGCAAGCTAATCACCTTTTTTCCAACTTTCAACCAAGAAGGAAGATTCTCTCAAGACGTCCACCGGCCATCATCACCATTATTCACAAGGTAATTTATAACCATTTAATGTATTAGTCATAATAAATTCGCTTTTTATATAAAACACAAAACTGGGTGTTTTTCTTTAACTAATACATTTTCCTTTTTTTCTTATTCTTAATAATCGACGCATCGTCCTCCTTGAGTGACGCCTCGAGAATTCGAGAATAATCAATCGTGTTAAATTTTTTTCCTTTAGTTTTTCGAAAAGTTCATTCAAAAACAAAAATTAAAAAAAAAGGTCCCCAAAAGTCAATTTCTACAAAAGGTAAGGCTATTTGAAACTAAAAACGCCATTTTTTGAAAAATTCATAACTTTTTTGAAGTTGGACAAAAAGTTTTGAAAAAATTCTCAAAAATGTTTTTCAAACGGTAGAAAAGGATGGTTTCAGCAAAATCTAAAGGGATCGGGTTCAAAAGTGGTCGATTTGGTATGGAATACCCCATGTGCACATGAATAATATCCAAATCCAAACATAGAAAAATTAAAATTAACATATATACGTATGCTTATTTATATGTACATATGCACATGCTTATAGTATATGTATTTATAGTATGTGTGTACACCTATTCAATAGCGCGTCAGTCGGTTCTTCTTTTCGCTACGTAGCGCCAATTGGATATTCCAAGCGAAGAGTTGAGGTGTTCCTCTTCCTCTGCTTCCCCCGGTGGGTACTGAGTCGAATACTTTCAGAGCAGAACTGTTCTCTCGAAAACTCGCAACGTCGACTCATCAGTTGTTGTCATCGTCCAAGCCTCTGCACCATATGGGAGGACGGGAATTATGGGTGACTTATAGAGTTTGGTTTTTGTTCGTCGAAAGAGAACTTTATTTCTCAATTGCCTACTCAGTTCGTAGTAGCACCTGTTGGCAAGAGTTATCTTGCGTTGAATTTCCAGGCTGACATTGTTGGTAGTGTTTATACTGGTTCCTAAATTCACTAAATTATCCACAACTTCAAAGTTATGACTGTCAACAGTGACGTGAGAGCCAAGTCGCGAGTGTGATATCAATATCATCGGCATATGCCAGCAATTGTACACTCTAATAAAAGATTGTACCTCTTCAATTAAGTTCTGCAGCTCTAATTATTTTCTCCAGCAGCAGATTAAAGTAGTCCCACGATAGAGAGTCGCCTTGTCTGAAACCTCGTTTGGTATCGAACGACTCCGAGAGGTCCGTCCCGATTCTGACGGAGCTTTTGTGTTGGTGATGTGTTGTGATGATTTGTCAGGACGATGCATGCTCCATCAGTTCTTCGCCGCCGAGTTTGAATAGCTCGGCCAGCAATACATAGGTCCCCGCCGCTTTGCTGTTCTTCAGATGGGTAATTGCTACTCGAACATTTTCGTAGTTGGGCAATCGAACATCGGCTCCATCGTTATCGATTGGTGAATCGGGTTCGCCTTCTTCTGATGTTATACTTTCACTGCCATTCAGCAGGCTGGAGAAGTGTTCCCTTCATAATTTTAGTATGCTCTTAGCATTGGTCACTAGATTACCTCTAGGGGCTTTATAAGAGTATGCTCCGGTCTTGAAACATTCTGTTAGCCGCCGCATTTTTTCGTAGAATTTTCAAGCATTACCCCTGTCGGCCAGCTTCTAAAGCTCCTCACACTCAAGCATTTCGGCCTGTTTCTTTTGCTGTCTGGGAAAGCGTCTCGCTTTCCTTTGCAACTCTCGGTATCTATCCCATACCTCACCTTTTGTTGTCGATCGTAACGTTGAGCGGTAGGCAGTCTGTTTTCTCTCCGCTACGGCACGGCACTCTTCATTGACCTAGCTGTTCTTTTGCATTCTCCGAAAACCAATGGTTTCGTTTACAGCTGTACTTAAGGAACTTGAAATGCCGTCCCACAGTTCGCTTATACCGAGTTGTCGACGAGTGCTCTCAGTGAACAGGAGCGCAAGCCGATTAGAAAATCGTTCGGCTATCTGTTGTGATTGCAGTTTATCGACGTCGAACTTTCCTTGTGTTTGTTGACATGCGGTTGCTGCACAGAGGCGGATGCGAATCTTGGCTGCAACAAGATAGTGGTCCGATCCGATGTTAGGACATCAGAGTGTACGCACGTCTAGAACACTGGAGACGTGTTTTCCGTCTATCACAACATGATCGATCTGGTTAGTGGTATTTCGATCCGGGGACAGCCAGGTAGGTTGATGAATTTTTCTATGAAGGAATCTAGTACTACTGATAACCATATTTCGGCCTCAACCCATTTGGGGATGTTTCTTCGTGGAGGCTGAATTTACCGACTGTTACGCCTTCCACCCTGGCGTTAAAGTCACCAAGCACGATTTTGACATCGTGATCGGGGGCAGTTCTAATAGGTGTGCTCCAAGCGCTTATAGAAGGCATGTTTGGTCACATCGTCCTTCTCTTCCGACGGAACGTGGGCCCAAATCAGCGATATATCGAAGAACTTCGCTTTGATGTGGGTTGGGGCTAGACGTTCATCCACCGGAGTAAATGAAAATACTTGCCGACAAAGTCTCTCTCCCACCACAAATCTCACACCAAAATTGCGCTCCTTTATATGGCCACTGTAGTTAATGCCACAAGGACCTACTCGCATCAGTCCTTGTACCGTCCATCGCATTTCTTGGATGGCGGTGATATCACCCTTCACTCTAACGAGGACATCAACCAGCTGGGCAGTGGCACCTTCCCAATTAAGGGATCGGTCATTCCAGGTGCATGCCCATAGTCCTTAGTTCGTTTGCCATGGTTGTCATCAAAAGGGGGCCTATCATCCGAGGCTATTTTGTATTTTTCATTGGAACTATTTTTTACGTGGCGAGTCCCAAACCCAGCGCACAACCCTGTGAAGGGGGTGTTTCATCTATTACTTATCCTAAATTTCTTTTCGCGTTCTTTTTGAGCCAACGTATGCAGATGCAAAGAAAGCAATTTCTTGCATATTTAAATGTTGACATATTTACAAATATATAAAAAATTATATGCATACTTATTTAGTACCATTATTCCGCACATTTCGCTATATTGCACCTAAGTATTAGATACATACGTATGTACATATATGTATAAGAATTGTGCGAAACTATAAGGGAAACGACGAAGAAACATACAAACATAAAGCATAACTATATGCATATAAAAATATATATATGTACATACGTATATTTTTGGGTTAATATTATTTTCATTCTTTTTGCGTTCTTATCTTAAAAAATACACGTAATTAAAAATAATATACAAATTAATCGCGGGTATACCGCAGATACGTTTAACAGATACGCGGTAAAAAAGTATGCGGTAAACACGCGTTCACAAATTAATATAATTCAATTAATTAATAATAAAAATTTCAATTTCATTTTTCTTTGCTTTTGTCATATTACCAATTTTTTTAAGTAATTGTAGTTCAAAGCAAAACCTTTTTAAGCTCAAAGCTTACAGTTTAATTCTATAAATGCAATCTGAGAGGTTAAACCAAGAACACCTCAATTATAGGAAATTCCCAAAATGGCTGATGATGATAAAAAGCCTGCACACCTCTATAAGCTACACGCTCAAAGCAGGGTCCCAAACAAAAAAGAACCAAAGATAATTCAGTGTCAAGGTTCATAACTGAAAGTGACGGTTTTATTAGATACTGCACAAGAAATTCAGCTTCCCCTATTAATGACAACACAGAATTGGTTCTAAATTTAAAAACTCAAAGCATAGATAGTATATGAGCACGCCCTCTGATAGCATACGATACAGTACTAGATATTGACCATGATGAACTCCCAGAAAACATAATAGCTTCGGCGTCAGCTAATTATGAAAACTGCCTCGAACAATACGAAATTACGAAGGCAATGATATTAGACGAAATAAATTTATTAAGGCCATGTAAAGCCACTACTCCCCATCCGAGAGTAGTTACGACTCAAAAAGAAGACCTAGACACAGGTATATTCTTGAAAGTACCAGCTTGTGATACTGAAGTTTTTCACGGATGATCAATGGCCGTTCTTTCAGGACATGTTCACTGACGTATACATAAATCATCCCAAACTTTCACGAGCTCAAAAGCTGTACCACCTCAGGTACAAAATAATAGGGGAAGCAGGCAATATCGTCAAGTGTTTCGCTTTAAATTACGAAAACTTTAATCTGGCTTGGGAAGCACTGGTCGAAAGATACGAAAATGAAAGAGTATTGGTAGACAACCAAATAACAATTTTAATGAATTTACCAAAAATTCAACAAGAAACCAGCCAAGAATTTCAAAAACTATACTCGCCAGTGACTAATAGTTTTCTGTGTTAGAAACACAAAACATTTCCACAGAATAGTGGGACCCTATCCTAGTAAATATTTGTGCAGCCACACTGCCTAATGCTGCTTTGCTACGATGGGGGCAATCAATTGTGGCAAGAAAGAAATCCCCAAAATGGCATCAAATGAAAGAATTCTTAACAACTCATCACGAAATAGCTGAACGAGTTGACTCGAATAAAAACTTTTTTTAACCCCAAGCCAGCAATAATATACAATATAATAGGCATGCTAAGAGCAGCCAAACATTTGTGTCAAATCATTATGTGAAATATGTAAATCATTATGTAAGTGGAAGAACAACCATGTTGCTCTAAAGCAGCAAAAATTCAAGCTCTTCATTCAGAAAATGAAAGCAAAATGCTTTTACCCACTGCGGTCATCGCTATTGAACATAGAGGAGAATTATTCAAATTAAGAGCAAAAATAGATCAAGGTTCTCAAAGCTAAGGTTGCCAGTCAAAAATTCAAATTATCAAATTTCGGGAATGGGCGGAAGAATTATACAAAATTCAAACAAAATCACCATAGTCTTCCTAAGAATAGATGCACAAGCCATCCTTCTACCACAACCCTCAAATTTACTTCCAAGCTGTGAAGTAAATAAAAAGCAATGGGATAAATGCTGATATCTTAAATTAGCAGATCCCAACTGCCATTTTTAATTAGGTAGTGACTTAATACCTAACTCTTGAAGGTACAGAAAAAATATCCAATAAATTGTTAGACCAAAATACAATTTTTGCTTGGATATTAAGTGGCAAAGTCACAGAAAAAATTAATTCTTTACAACATAAGTTGAAAATATTTCAAACGAATATTTAAATAATGAACTCAAAATATTCTGGGAAGTAGAAGAAATACCTCAGATTACTCAACTTTTAGAAGAAGTCTAGGCATGCGAAGCCTATTACAAGTCCACAACAACAAGAAATGAACATGGTCGTTATGTTGTGCGACTACCATTCAAACCAACTTTTCCTGAAACCATAGCTCTAGGCCACTCTAGAATAGCAGCAGTCCAGCAATTTCTAAGCCTGGAAAAAAGCCTGATGGAGAAAAGTGAGCTTAAATCAGCATATGATATTTTTCTTCAAAGAAAAATGTAAGCGGGGAACCATTATTCCATATAGCTTACTTTTATGCATTACCTTGTATCGAAGAATTCTACATAGAATTTTCTTCAAAGCATTCTTCAAAGAAAAATGTAAGCGGGGAACCATTATTCCGCATAGCTTACTTTTATGCATTACCTTGTATCGAAGAATTCTACATTGGATTTTCTTCAAAGCATTCTTCAAAGAAAAATGTAAGCAGTGAAACATTATCCCGCATAGCATAGAATTTTCTTCAAAGCATTCTTCAAAGAAAAATGTAAGCGGGGAACCATTATTCCGCATAGCTTACTTTTATGCATTACCTTGTATCGAAGAATTCTACATAGAATTTTCTTCAAAGCATTCTTCAAAGAAAAATGTAAGCGGGGAACCATTATTCCGCATAGCTTACTTTTATGCATTACCAGGTATCGAAGAATTCTACATAGAATTTTCTTCAAAGCATTCTTCAAAGAAAAATGTAAGCAGTGAACCATTATCCCGCTGGGCCCAGTCATTGGTAAGCGAACAAGGTAAACGATGCAGCATGATTGTATCGCTTACCCCGACCGATGAAAATTAACACGTCGATGTCCTACGAAAAGTAACAGATCACCTCTTTCGCTTACCATAGGGACGAAGAATTCTTCGATGCCAAAGTAAACGAAGAATTCTTCGATGCCATAGTAAACGAAGAATTCTTTGATGCCATAGTTAACGAAGATTTCTTTGATGCCAAATTAACGATGAATTCTTCGATGCCATAGTTCACGAAGAATTCTTTGATGGCAAGGTCAATAGGAAAAATTGCATATTCGTATGAAAATAAGTATTATGTGTACAAAAACTCACCTTATAGGCCACTCACACTTTTTGTTAAAAAGAAAAATGCGCTAGATTCAATACAATCGTTATAAAGATTTTATTTTATGCGAAATGCACTTAAAAATTGTTATAACAAAATGTGTTTAACTCAACTGAATTATTACAAATTGAAATAGTTTAAAAACGTTAAATACATATTATATACATACTTATGTATGTATATATAAAATGATCAAAGGTTGAAAACAGCAGGTTTTAAAAAACGTTAAATATATGTACATATATACAGACGGGTAACTAGCGGAAAGAACCGGGATGCTGCCAAAGCGGAGATGTTTGTCGCTACAATTTGGTGAATATACTCCTATTCAGTGAAGCCTTCAACTTTCACACATTCTACAAAAAAAGTTGAAAGAGTATGTTTATAAATTTGAAGCTACATATGTATGTCCTTCAATGTTAAAAACATGAAAAACTTACCAAATAGTAACGCATTAAAGTGCGTAAATTCCTTCAAAGATTTTTTACCCTTCACACCAAAGTAATTGTATTCCAGCAACAATTCAACTGCTATAATTTTATGCAGTGATTTTTCGATTGCATTGTGATCTAGCAGGTCTTGTATTATAGGCGTCTGCAATAAAAAAAAATTTTGATTTTTGAATTAAAATGTGACACTAAAGTGAAGTATTTTTAAATAAACTCACATATTTTTCCTTGTTTCCTTCCAATTCTGTGTCAAGTTCTCACACCTGATCACGACCAACTTTTTGCTTGATGATTTGACGAAATAATGAAAAAATTTACTTATAAATTTTATTCCATCAATTTGTATTTGTCGTTTTTCACGTACTTACTTGACTTGTAAATATGAACACAGTAGAATTTAGCCGCATAGCTTACCTTTATGCATTACCTGGTATCGAAGAATTCTACATAGAATTTTCTTCAAAGCATTCTTCAAAGAAAAATGTAAGCGGGGAACCATTATTCCGCATAGCTTACTTTTATGCATTACCTTGTATCGAAGAATTCTACATAGAATTTTCTTCAAAGCATTCTTCAAAGAAAAATGTAAGCGGGGAACCATTATTCCGCATAGCTTACTTTTATGCATTACCTTGTATCGAAGAATTCTACATAGAATTTTCTTCAAAGCATTCTTCAAAGAAAAATGTAAGCGGGGAACCATTATTCCGCATAGCTTACTTTTATGCATTACCTTGTATCGAAGAATTCTACATAGAATTTTCTTCAAAGCATTCTTCAAAGAAAAATGTAAGCGGGGAACCATTATTCCGCATAGCTTACTTTTATGCATTACCTTGTATCGAAGAATTCTACATAGAATTTTCTTCAAAGCATTCTTCAAAGAAAAATGTAAGCAGTGAACCATTATCCCGCTGGGTATGAACACGTAATTCTTAATAAATTACAAGGTTCCGCTCTTCACATTTTACGAACGCTGGGTGGATCGCCAACGTGGGAGTGTGTGAAACGAGCGCTAATAAAAAACTTTGGTGTGAAAGAGACATATGACGAACTATTTAAATGTGCACATACAATTATCAATAAGAATATTGTAATATTGTTGCACAACCCACTCTGCTCAATTTCGTAACAGAAATAATGATGCGAATAACATGTCACCTATGGAAGTAGATCATTTACAAGCCGATGCAGGATCTTGGGTTTCCGACTATGATGACAATTTGAATTTTTTTTACAACTGCCTCAAGAAATCATTATCGTTAGTAGAATTAACTATTGATACAAATAAATTAGTAAAATATAAAAGAATACAACTTATACAAAATATTCGCCTTAATTCATTGAATAATAGTACTTATATTACAGAAGAAATAATCACAAATCTTCCTTTTGAATTTAATGAAAATGCAACTATGACTTGGAAACTAGTGGACTTTAAGGGTAAATATTTCAATGCAATTATTGGACAGAATATACTGACTCCAATGCGTAGTGTTATCGATATGTACAATCGAACCGTTATATTTAATGGTAATAAAATAAAATTTTTTCAACCATTAATGTTTAATGAAATTCATATCTTAGAAGAAATCAATGTGGATAAGCAAATCCTTGACAATGTATTTCGCGGCTTACACAAACAAGAAAAATCAGTTTTTAAAAAAATCCTTAATAAGTATAAAGACCTAATTTACATAGAAGGACAGACTCTAACAAATACTAATATAATAAATCATGAAAATCATGTATCAGACAGGCCGGTATATTCGAAAATATATCGTTATCTTCAGATACACGAACAAGAAATATGTAGGCAAATCGACGACATGCTTAAACAAGGTATAATCCGAGAAAGTAATTCACCATACAATAGTCCCTTTTGGGTTGTTCCGAAGAAATTAGACAACTCAGGTGAAAAGAAATGGAGGCTTGTTGTCGACTATAGGGCATTAAACAATATTACAATCGACGATAAATTCCCCATACCAAATATTGAAAATATTTTGGATAAATTGGGTCGAGCGCAATATTTCACTACAATTGATTTGGCAAAAGGGTTTCACCAAATTCTTGTTAAACAAGAAGACCGGTCGAAAACTGCCTTTTCCACTCCATATGGACATTTCGAGTTCAACCGAATGCCATTTGGACTAAAAAATGCTCCTGCCACATTTCAAAGATTCATCAACAAACTTCTGAAGGATTTTATTAATAAAATATGTGTAGTCTATTTAGACGATATTTTGATATTCTCCACAAGTCTTCAAGAGCACTTCAATGATATAAACCGAGTTCTAACGAAACCTCGTGGGGCAAATTTAAAGATCCAAATAAATAAATGCAAGTTCTTTTCAAAAGAAACTTTGTACTTAGGTCATATATTAACCCCTGAAGGAGTTAGACCAAATCCTAGTAAAATCGATCAAAGTTTGGAATTGGGATTGCCAAATCTGTGAAACAGATTAAGTCGTTTCTTAGTGTTACTGGTTATTACCGAAAATTTATAAAAGATTTTTCAAAAGTAGCTTACCCAATGATTAGATACTTGAAAAAAGGAGTTAAATTAAATGTAAATGACCCAAATTATATTAATTCATTTGAAAAACTTAAGAGAGTAATAACGGACTTAAGTACCCAAATTTTGAAAAACAGTTTCAGCTCGTCACAGATGCAAGTTCAGATGCTCTTGGTGCTGTTTTACAACAGGATAATCATCCACTATGTTATGCGAGTAGAACGTTAAACGATCACGAAAAAAATTATTCAGCTACTGAACGAGAACTGCTTGCTATTGTTTGGGCTACTAATTATTTTAGACCATACTTGTATGGTGTCAAATTTGATATTCTATCAGATCATCAGCCCTTAAAATGGCTTTTTATCGCAGGGAAAATGAGTCCAAGGTTACATCGTTGGTTAATCAAGTTAAGTGAATTCAACATAAATATTTCCTACATTAAAGGTAAAGACAACTCAGTAGCGGACTTTCTTAGTAGAATTAATGCAGACACTAACGAAATTAACATGATAAATGCATCTACTGGTTCTCTATATAATAATGTATCAGACGATTTGGATACCGTTCACTCACAGTCTGAAGATTTTCACGACCACATTCCAATTTTGGAAACCGTCGTAAATAGATCTAAAACTCAAATTATTTTAACACAACATAAAACTAAGGATATGGAACTAAAACATAAAAATAAAAAGATTTATATTAACCTTTTCGATTTAGAAAATAATTTAGAATCAATTTTAAAAGAACATTTAACAAAAGGAAAAGTTGGGATATATACAGAGTTAGATGGCAATCATTATAATATTTTACAAAATAAGTTAATAGAATTATTTTCAGGATTTAGATCAAATCCTTCGTTGTTCATATCATGCAAAAGATGTTGAGACAGAAGAAGAATCTTTTAAACTAATCAATATTTCCATAAAAATGAAACTGGTCATACCGGCATTGACAAAAATTACTTTGGTCTAAAAAAGATAATTTATATTTCTAATTTGAAATTTTTAATCCAAAAATACATTAATAATTGCTCCACTTGTACCAAATCTAAATTTGATAGAAATCCAATTAAAGCCAAATTCCATTTAACTGAAACTCCAACAGACATAAAACAAATAATTTATATGGATGTATACACAAATACAAAATCAAATTTTCTGACATTTATTGATCGTTTTTCAAAATTTGCTGTTGCTTATTATCTTGAAGACAGAACCAATCAAACAATAATAGAAAAACTTAGACTTTATAAATCTCAAAAGGGACATTTTAATAAATTAATTTGCGATAATGAATTCAAAAGTGTAAACATTAAAGATTGAACAAAAATCTCTTAGTATAAAAGAAAAAATTAGTAAAGCAATAGAATATTATAACAATTCCTACCATTCAGTTACAAAAGAAAAACCAATAAATATTGAACAAGGAAATTGTAATAAAAGAAAAATTTATGAAAACATTTTAATAAGAAAAAATAAATGTATACATAAAAGAAATGAAAAGAGAAAATTTTACAAAGAACAAAGGTGTAATGGATACATAAAAAATTATAAATCTTTAAGACATAAAGAACAACCAAAATATAAATATTCTAATTTAGAAAATATTCAAAGCTCTAATATTAAGAGAAAACTGAAATTCGAAAATTCTATTAGAATTTAAGATATACATATCTTCAATTCTAGCGATGGAGAAGTTACATATTGTATTATTCACAGAATTATTTATGGTCATCACTCATAAGTTATACTATGTTCAGACCGAAAATTTCAAAGATTAGATTACATTTAAGCATTTCATAACCCAACAGTGTTCTCACTGCCGTTAGAAAGATCAAAAAACAGCTGTTATTGTCATTCAAGAATTCACATCGCTTAATATTTATCAAACGAAAAGATTGTCATATAGTATTTTGAAATAAAAGCCGTCTTTTTTTAATATTTTCCATATAATAGAAATAATGGATGCATTTTTTCATTTGCTTGGTCGATTTTTAGGTGAAATTAGATTCATTGCTTTAAAAAAATTTTGTTTGTTTACATTTTTTCCCTTTGTAGTGTCTAAATCAGCTGTGATAATGTAACAGTTTTCCAGTGCTGACTAGTATTTTCCAGTGCTGACAAGTAGATTGCGCAAAATCAGAGTCGCACGGACAGATTTAGCGTGGATCAGTTTCAAATCATTTCAATGAAGTGATTTGGAACTGTCATTTTAGTATGGCGAAATCTTGATAAATTTTTAAGATTAGTGCGATAATCCATTCAACAGCCGAAATCGTGTGATTAAGTGTCGGTCTGAACATAGTATTACATATTGTACTATTCACCCTATTATTCATGGGCATTACTTTCGTACTTATTCAGCACATCATATTCCCACACATTATTATTCTTATTTCGTTCTTGAAAGCAAGTGGACTTATATTGTAAACGGTATCAACCAAATTTTGTAAATTCTATATTATAAATAAATTAATATTATAAATTTCGTGTTTGATCAATTAATAAAGTTATAACTCGCGCAGATCAAGGCCGCTTTGCCACCTGAACGCTGCAATTATGTTCTACCCTTTACTATTACTGGGGTTGATTTTGGACCTCTCCAGATAAAGGCCTCTATGTTAAGGTTTTCTTCATTTAGTAAAGGGTATGTGGCTGTCTTTGTATGTTTTACAACAAAGGCAGTACACCTTGAACTTTGTTCAGATCTGACAACTGCGGCTTTTCTCGCAATATTTGCAGCATTGCGACGGGGATTTCTCTCAAACATTATGAGCGACAATGGGAAAAACTTTATAAACTTCATGAAAGAAGTCTCCCCTGAAGTTGCGAAAAAATATACACCCCAAGAGATCAAATGACAGTTTATACCTCCATGTTCTCCACACATGGACGGACTTTGGAAATCAGCAGTAAAACGCTTTAAGTTCCATTTAAAGAAAACGGCTAGTAATCATAAATTTAATTATGAGGAGTTTACTACATTACTCACTCGGATCGAAGCCGTATTAAATTCAAGACCTATATCACCACTCTCGCAAGATCCCTCCGATTTCACAACCCTTACACCTGGATACTTCCTCAGAGGAGCTCCTCTTCTCGCCATTTCTGGGGTAGAAAGAGACTCACTTTCTTTAATAAAACGATTGGAAAAGGTTAAAAATCTTCATCATGAGTTCAGCCTTAGATCGACGGATGATCCAGAAGGAACCCAGTGCGGGCGAATGCGTCATCATACAAGATGAATGCCTTCCCCTAACCGAATGGCGACAAGGCCGCATTGAAAAGATACATCGGGGACGAGATGGTAATATAAGAGTAGTAGATGTACGAACACAAACTGGCCTTTTAGCTCGACCACTAGTGAAATTATGTTTCCTTCCAAACACCGAAGAACCGGTTACTAAAAACCTCGAACGCAAGCGCATAAATAAAATACAGCATCCGCTACACCCATCGCCGCACCAAGGAGGCAAAAAAGCCGCAAGCCCGCCCTGCCAATCATCCGTTCCACCAGTCAGGGATGCAAGCGAGGAGCATTTCGAGGAATATGTACCGCCACGATGCAGCCTATGCCATCAACCCCATTTCCTGAAGAGAAGCACGATCTTCAAGACCATGACACCGGCAGATCGCTAGAGCCACTGTATGACGTGCTTGGAAGACATGCACGCTACTTTGGAGTGCATGTCCGACGGGTCATGTCAATACTGCCTCCGACCGCATCACAGGCTGCTTCCATCATTTTCACCACCCAACCGATCAAAGATTGGTCGGAATCTTTTTTGATCGGTTGGGTGCCCCCAATTTAATTAATTAATTTTAGTTCGAATTCGTGGTCCGAATTTGGAATCCCATTTCGATCGCGTGTGTGGTGGTGCAGTAGCAGCAGCAGTGAACAGTTTAATAAAAATATAAAATTGTGTGAAAGT
Organism: Bactrocera dorsalis; assembly: GCF_023373825.1. Lineage (NCBI taxonomy): Eukaryota > Metazoa > Arthropoda > Insecta > Diptera > Tephritidae > Bactrocera > Bactrocera dorsalis. The sequence continues at coordinate 54,105,335 of NC_064304.1, read as the reverse complement.
ATTGACGTTTTGTGAATATCTAAAAGTTTTGCCCTCAAAAGAAATATGTATATAAAGTAGTGAATTTTTATTTTCAAAATTGTAAATCTGTCATTTATATAAAAAAAAAAAGGGATACATATTAAAAGTCAGCGTAAGTATAAACCACATACCCAGTGTAACTAAGTGCAACAACAAAAATGGAATAAATTCAGCCGGATGTTTGAAAGTCCTGATATCAGTTATATCGGGCACGATAAACTTTTCGCCCAATTTTATGTATTTTAAGTACAAAGATACACTGCTATGAGTAAAACACGCTCTGTAATTATCATTGTGCTATCTCAAATATTGGCCGATATATGCAATACAAAGTCAATCGAATGTTTGAAAATATTTATATTAGACATAGGAGGCCCCAGCATAGAATTGACCTGATTCAACCAATTTTTAATAAATAAAACTCTTCATGGTTTCTTAATAATAAAATCCAAAAAAATGGTATCAGTATTAGATAATCTCCTTACATTTTTTGAAACCGATGCATTAGAAGAATTTGATATGTTCTTAGGCGAACAGGGACTCAGAACAGCCAAAGCAGAGATTAACCTTTTTGAGTATAAGCTCAGTTTTAAATATAGGGCCAAGAAAGAAAGGGAAGTTTTGCGAAAAAATAATTATACAGTAAGCAATGAAAAATATACATCTGAAATCGAAAAAATAATGCAACAAAATGAAGGTACTAACTCATTATTACCATTTACTACCACTGTACAAGCCACAATTAGGGCGAAATCCGAAAATCCTATCTGGACAAAACAATATCCGTACCCTATATCTGATAATGAACACAGAAATAAATAAACTTTTAGAAAGTGAAATAATCCAACCGAGTAAAAGTCCGTACAATTCACCCATTTGGACAGTTGCTAAAAAAAATCGGGTGGGGCTGTGCCGGGGCACACGGCCGTTGGTTTTAACGTGAAACGTCTATGTTGGCGAATCGATGGTACGGAGTCACCCGCACGTTGAGGTCGAATTGACGAGGCACGCCGAAGCATATTTGAGAAAAAGATAGTTCCTCGCCGTGCACATCATTGATTTTGTTGATCGGAGATGAGTTCCGTCCCGAAGCAATATCCAAACATTGTTCCTCATTCCATAGCAAAGTATGTTGTTGAGACAGCAGGATTTCAGATTCTGGGGGAAAGTTGGTTGGGAAAGTTCGATTTATGAATAAGTTTTTTTTATGAAACATTAAAAGCAAAATCGTCGTCTATCCGCCTCGGTAATTGCTGCACCATGTTGTTTACATCGACAGGTACATTGATTACCTGACCGACCATAGTTAGCTTCGTAGCGTAATCGACGAATTTGCATTAATGGTAACCGCGGCGAAATCAATCGAATGCTGATCGGGTCAAGCAGCGGCAGTCCGTTCAGTTCTGGAGGATAACTAAAACCGTTTGAGGGCCACATTCCGTCACATTTTCATTGGGTAATTTTGTTTGAAGGAAAGAAATATTGCGATGTTTCACTTTCTTAAGTGTCTTTCAAACCAAAGTCGATCACAAACGCTGCAAGATAAATCAAACGGATTGGCTTCAAATACCGTTTTGAAGAGTTTGTCCGCTGAACGCTAATGATTTTGCATTGCTTCACTTCTACTGATATTGACATCTCGCAGTTCCGTGGCAGATCCAATAGGTATATCGATAGCCTGTTCATTCGTTATGTCCATAAGTATAGGTATTCCAGTGGTAGAGGTACTCGCGAGGTCGGCAGCAGCAGCTTTGCGATGTTCCCGAAACCGCCTCGCTCGCTCGACGCCGGACATTGGGGTACGTATGTATGCGTGGCCCATAGCCTCCTTTTTGTAACGATAGCCGTAATTTATATTGTTGTATTATATGGTTGGCTCTTGCACGAGCTGAGGCCAACATACCAAAATTTTTATATATTTATTTTCACTTTCTGGTTATTTTAAATATAAATACTGTCCAAATTACACTTATTTTGTATAAATCAATCGGTTTAAATAAACTTGACAAACACACGAAAGAATCCCCGCGATATATAGTCGGAGTCACGAGTTACACTGAATACAAACAAGCGAGAGCGCCGGTTTCGCTGAGTTTACGCAGTATGCCTCCTCCGCCGCCCCACTCGACCCCGACACGAACTAAATGTCATAACAGCGAGCTGACTATAACGGGTGATTTTTTTGAGGTTAGGATTTTCATGCATTAGTATTTGACAGATCACGTGGGATTTCAGACATGGTGTCAAAGAGAAAGATGCTCAGTATGCTTTGACATTTCATCATGAATAGACTTACTAACGAGCAACGCTTGCAAATCATTGAATTTTATTACCAAAATCAGTGTTCGGTTCTTTTCTTTTTTATCGACAAATTTTGTTCAGCGATGAGGCTCATTTCTGGTTGAATGGCTACGTAAATAAGCAAAATTGCCGCATTTGGGGTGAAGAGCAACCAGAAGCCGTTCAAGAACTGCCCATGCATCCCGAAAAATGCACTGTTTGGTGTGGTTTGTACGCTGGTGGAATCATTGGACCGTATTTTTTCAAAGATGCTGTTGGACGCAACGTTACGGTGAATGGCGATCGCTATCGTTCGATGCTAACAAACTTTTTGTTGCCAAAAATGGAAGAACTGAACTTGGTTGACATGTGGTTTCAACAAGATGGCGCTACATGCCACACAGCTCGCGATTCTATGGCCATTTTGAGGGAAAACTTCGGACAACAATTCATCTCAAGAAATGGACCCGTAAGTTGGCCACCAAGATCATGCGATTTAACGCCTTTAGACTATTTTTTGTGGGGCTACGTCAAGTCTAAAGTCTACAGAAATAAGCCAGCAACTATTCCAGCTTTGGAAGACAACATTTCCGAAGAAATTCGGGCTATTCCGGCCGAAATGCTCGAAAAAGTTGCCCAAAATTGGACTTTCCGAATGGACCACCTAAGACGCAGCCGCGGTCAACATTTAAATGAAATTATCTTCAAAAAGTAAATGTCATGAACCAATCTAACGTTTCAAATAAAGAACCGATGAGATTTTGCAAATTTTATGCGTTTTTTTTTTAAAAAAAGTTATCAAGCTCTTAAAAAATCACCCTTTATAAGCGAAATATTCACACCACATTTTTGTATCTAAGACTAATAGTTTTTTTAATTATTAGGGTACCTTTTCGATACGGTCCACTTTTTAAACCTGCTACCCGTATGTTTCGACGCGATTTTAAAGACGTTTCACGCCAAAAAGGTACCGATGAACAAAGGAAACCTAAACGCAGAATGGTTGTAGACTTTCAAAAGCTAAACGCTCAAACTATTACAGATAGATGCCCCATACCTGATGTAGCTATGACAATACAAAATCTTGGTAAAGCAAAAATATTTACAACTTTAGATTTGGAATCTGGATTTCACCAGATTCTTATTTAAGAACCTGGCAGAGAGAAAACAGCTTTTAATGTAAATGGAGCCAAACATGAATTTCTTCGCATGCCTTTTGGTCTGAAAAATTCTCCGTCAATTTTTCAAAGGTGTATCCATGATATTCTGAGACTATGTATTGGCAAATTTGTGTATGTTTATATAGACGATGTCTTCATTTACTCTTCTTCTCCAGAAGAGCATGTCGAGCGCATACGCATTATTATAAATGCATTTCATCAAGGTAACTTGAAAATTTCCTATGAAAAGTCACACTTCTTTAAAGATTCAGTAGAATATTTGGGGCACATAATTAAATACAATAAAATCACCGTCGATCCCGTAAAAATACAAGCTTTAAAAGATTTTCCCACTCCTACATCACTGAAGGAGCTTAGATCTTTTCTAGGTCTCGCAAGCTATTATCGAAAATTTATAAAAAATTTTGCAGCCATTGTTAAACCACTTACCACGTTTCTCGGAGGAGACAACAGTGGCATATCAAAAAATCAAAGCGCAAAAATTGAAATCACATTAGATAAATCTGCAATGGCAGCATTAAGTAGAATAAAAGAAGAACTTCAAGCTCAGGTTCAACTTTTCCAACCAAATTTCAGCAAACCCTTTGAATTAACCACAGACGCTAGTAACTTTGTAATAGGAGCTGTATTATCACAAAATAAACTCCGAAATAACTTATATGGCATAGCAGACTTAACTATAATATATACACCGATCATCAATCTTTAATTTTTGCTATATCAGTAAAAAACCCCAACACAAAATTAAAAATATGGAAAAATTTAATCGAAGAATGCGGTGTTAAAATCACTTACAAACGTGGACATCAGAACGTGATTGCCGATACACTTTCCCGCCAACAAATTAATAACACATCTAATTCTGATAATTCCCAACATTCAGCACAAAGCTTCCCTATATAAAAAATCAAACATGTAAAAATTGCTTTAAAAATCAAAATATCATAAAACAATCAGATGTAAACCCCGCCCAAATATCATCGCAAAATGTTTTTTATTACATTCTCTAACACTAAGACTGAGCTATTGGACATATTAAAAAATGTAATCAAACCAAAAGTAGTAAACGCTAAACAAATAGACCAGCAATTATTATTTTACGTCGAAAATGGCATTATCAATACATTTCCCAATGCATCTATCGTTCTAACTCATAACATGGTTGACGACATAACCGACATCGAACAACAAAAACAAATCTAAATGGAACACATAGACGTGCACACAGAAACTACAAAAATAATGCACAGGAAATTTCTCTAAAATATTACTGGCCAAACATACGAGACGCCTGTAAAAAAGAAGTACAAGACTTTGAAATCTGTCTCACAAATAAATGCGAACGCCGACCAAACAAACAACCAATTGGTTCCGCACCAACGCCAAACAAAGTAGACGAATACATACACTTAGACTTATTCTACATGAGCGATAACATATGCATTAGCTCAACGGACAAATACTCAAAATCTTGCGTCATCATAATCGCAATCGAAAGCAGCTGAACTATAATCCAGGAGACGTAATATTTTCCGAGACGCATAGGCGTAATAAAAACGTTAGAAAATACGCGGAGCACGTTGTAAAAAAAAGATAACGGAACGACTTCAACAACTAATAAAGGACGGATTATCCATAAGGAATTTTCTTTCATCGGTGGCTCGGCAGCGTTAAGTTTTAGCGTCAATGCAACCCATAGCTTATTTGATGCAACTATGTGTGCCTTGCCCACAATTAGGCAACATATTCAGCCCTATTCTGCATTTCGATTACGTTCCCGCTCTACGCTCCGTCTGAATCTAAAGTAGGTATTCTGAGTTACGATTGGATTGAAAGAAGAAGAGGAAGAGCTGTAGCTCTTTCGAAGTCAGCTGTTTGCCTTGAAACGTGTGAAAATGAAACATAACAAAGCAAAAATACACAAATTATTGTTGGGTGCTCGAGAACTACACTACTCACCGGAAAAAGCATGTCAAATTGTAAACGTTGCTTGTGCCCTCCATAATATCTGCATCTACTACAAAGTGGATGATTTGAGCGCAAATGAATTCGATTTTGAAAACCGTGAGAAAGAGGAAGAAGAACAAAGCAATGACCCCAATTATGCTTCAATGGCAAACCGTATTAGAGACATCATACTTTCTGGTTTTTAAATTAAAATATTTTATATTCATTTTTTATTCTATTCAAAATATGCTCTACATTACTCTATTAAATAAAAACAATTGCATTCAGTGCATTTACAGCTCCTATATTAAAAAAGTAAATGCTTTTATTTCATTTCACAGCTGGTGTTGTTGTTTTTGACCTACAAATATATCAAAAACCATCATTAAAGCACAAAAAACTTAAATAAATCATGTTGGTGACTTCTAAAACTATCAACAACAAATTTTACTCACATTTTTGGGAAAATTATATTGTAAAAGTACACTAAAACCAAAATATAACCGCTCTCCGCCAACAAAATTTCAACTTACAAAAACGGAACTACGATCGCAATGTAGAATACATAAAATTGGAAATTTCGAAGATTGATCGAAACTAATCGAAACGCAGAATACCAAAGTTGCCAAACTGAAAAATTTTCGATTCGAGTCGAAATGCAGAATAGGGCTGATTATTTGCTAAGTGATGCTGTAGCATAAAATCACTCATAAAATTTTTGACGAATATTTATTCGGTTTAGATTTGTCCTTAATGCATTAGTTATAATTATAATACATGTTAAATAAACTCAATAAAAGAAAAATAACTTACATTTTACCTCCGATTATTTTTAACTGATATATTCAAAACTTTTTTTGCTTAATTTGTACAATAACGCTTCTCAAATAGCTAACGAATGAGATTTCGATTCTTTCGTACCAAAGAACACGTTATCGAATTAGGACATTTCAAATTTCGAAAGTGCGTATTCGATAGCCAGTACAACGATCCGAAAACAAAAAAAAAATACATGAATTTCGCTCGTTAACCTGTGCCGCGATTCGGGCCCAGATTCTGGATCTAATTTTTTCAAACTGAAAATTAATATTTCTTTGTTTGTTATTGTTTTCTATTAAAAAGTTTAAGCCTGATTTTATTTCTATTAAGGGACTATACCAGTGAAACCCATGAAAAATAAGGCGATTTTCGTAAAATTTTTTTAAAGAAAATACTCTATAGAATATATTTAAGGTCTTTGGACATAATAACATATATTTTCAGCTTTCATAATTTTTGTTTTACAAAATGTGCTGCCTTCGGAGGTGCCAAAAACCGCTGACATGATTCAAGCCGAATGAGTAGCTGAAACAAAAAAATTCAAAAAGGTTATTAAAGTTAAAAGAATTTGCTATAAAATAATTTACGATTTTGGAAAAACATCAAAAATTAACAAAATCGCATGGTTTAGAAAAAAAATCGTTTATTTAGGTAAAAAATTGTCGTTTTTTAATGCCAAATTGAGCAATAGAAAAGATCGTAGGTCATTGGATAGTAAATTTATTCAACAATAACCAGTTCTAATTTGAAGTCGATTGGTCAATTTTTCGTTGAGCTATGAAGTCAGTAATTTAAAAAAAATGTCGTTTCGAGAAAAAGCGCATTTAAAGTTTCAACTCTCCTATTTACATACGATCGATCGCTCTTCAGAACGGTGACATTCAATAAATATTCAAGATACGACCTTGTCGACTTAAATCGTCATGCTCTGGTGTCCCTGTGATGAATTTTATAATTGAGCCTAAATAAGTTTGTTGTATTTATTGTCACTTTTATTCCGTCTTCAGGTTTGAAACCTATAGTTGAATATACCATATATATTATTATACTGTCGTACCGCGATAAACAATTAATCGCCAGAAGCTGCTTTGATTTCACTTGGCAAACTAGTCGAAATTTCGATTAGTGTACTGAGAACCCGTTCAACTTGACCGCTCGTTTTAAGTGGTGTATTGGTGTTAGTGCGTGTGCTATTTGAAGCATGTTATACACTGCCTTTTCTACGTTGCTGCCAACACATTTTCATTATCAGTCACAAGATGTTTGGCGTTGGGGTATACTGGGATAATAATTTTTCTGGTTACTCATGACAATTTAGTTTGCTTTCCAGTTTTGGCTCTTTACGCATGGTAAGTTTTATTCCGAAACAGCTGATTCAATTTTATTAAAGAGTAAAAATGTCTCAACAAAGTGTAAATTCAAAAATTATGTGGAGCAGATCAAATTTATTACTGGTAAGTACTTAAAATTGTTGTACAGAGCAGCATGGAACTACCTTTCAAATTATTTCAAGACATATTCAGTGAAGATGAAGATTTGGTAGAGGATACCATTAACGAGTTGTATGATGATTTGCTCATTACACTAAACTGTTGTAGAGGTGTAGAAAATATTGTTCCAAAGTCAATTCAGTGGTGCGATGATATTTTATCCACAATGGTTGACCATCGGTTCCGTCAATTGCTGCGTGTAGACCGGACTCAATTTACTCACTTATTGACCCTCATATCAAGGGACGAAGTTTTTAAAAAATGTAGTGGCAAGCAATTCCCGATTAATATACAGCTATCTGTCGTTCTATATAGATTGGGCTCTTCTGGAGAAAGCGCATCGATACGGAAAATCGCGTCAACTTTTGGGATTGGTGACGGAGGAACGTTAACAAATATTACTCGCAGAGTATTCAAGGCATTTTTAAAACAACACAATTTATATATATACTAGAGGACCCGTCCACGCTGCACTGTGGCTGATACTACTACTACCATTTATATGATTTCTATTATTTGGATTATAATTATTAGTTAATGAGATATAGCATTTCTGTGAAGCAACTTGTGTTAGTTTACAAAAAAATAGATCATAGAGCATTTCGTGTGCTTCATTGCGTTTGGAGGAAAATACTGCTGAATTTGGGCTCAGGGAAATCCACCCAGGAAAAAATACTTGCTAAGCTTACAGAGGCGAAAGCTCTGTGCAAAGTGGGTGCCTCGCAACTTCATAATCTAACAAAAACAACGAATAACTGATTCTGAGAAGTATTTGAGTGCTCTCTAATCGGAATAAACCCGAATTTTTGCGTCGGTGATAGAAACATTGCTCCATCATTTCCCACTGGAGTCCAATCGACAGTCATTCTAGTGGAGTGCTCATGATGAACCGGTTCTCAGGCGTGGAAAGACGAAAAAGGTGACTGGAAAGGTTATGACATCAGTCTTTTGGGATGCACGTGGTATAAAACATACTCAATGACTGATTACTAAGCCAGTTCTTCTTCCTCTTCTTTACTATTCCAAATACTTAGCAATTCTATTATTTTGAGGAAGAATGTGTTCAAAACTGTACGCATATATTCAAATGATTCCTACAAACATGAATTTTGAACAAATGGTTATGATTTGAAATTTAATTTTTGTATTTATGAGCTGTATTAAATTTAAAAGTATCTTATGTCCTTACCCTGGTTCTAAGCTACCTCCCCACCAATTTTCAGCCAAATCGGTTCAGCCGTTCTTGAGTTATAAATGGTGTAACTAACAACAACTTTCTTTTATATATATAGATAGATATTGGCCAGATATTACTGAGCGCGAGAAACGTTCAACGAGATACCATTTTGTGTAGGTTACGTGGATGGCACTGCAATAAAACTCGCCGAATCCCCAATAAAAATCATGAGGCGTTCTTTTCCAGAAATCATATATTATATATGCAATTAAAGCTCAAACGGTTTGCGACTACAAGCTCAAAATTCGCTATGTTGTCGTTGGCTACGATACAAAAATATTTAAAAACTGTTCACTAAACAAATATCAGCCAAGATTATTTTCAGGACAGGAGTGGATTGCAGGAGACTCTGCCTTCCCCGTCAGTAACATTATTATAACGAATTACAGAAACAACTTTCTACAATTTGAACTACCTAAAAGAAAAAATTTCAACAAATAGCATAGCAAATACCGTGTAAGAAATGAATACTGTTTCGGCTTATTAAAAAAGGGATTTTGCACTCTAAAAGAGCTCAGGGTTCGAATTCGAAATAAAGGTAGTCAAAAATACTGTAATGGATGGATACTAGTATGCTGTATTCTTCACAATATACTACTTGATAACAGTGAAAATAAGAATTTCAACGAGAGTACAAAAGAAGATATTTATGAAGAAGAAGTGAAGGAACAATCTCATATAGCTTTGAATTAAAAAGACAATCGTTTTATCATCTTATGTTTCCAAATACTGTGTAATTAAATTAAAACTTATAATTCAATTAAAAATTTATTTTTCATTTTTATATAGATACAAAAAGTTGTTTCAGTTCAAGACATTCTTAAATTTTATTATACGTAACAATAGCAAATAAAATTCATTCTTATTACATAAGCATTCTTAAAAATTATTATACAAAGCATATAAAATTTTTATATATTATATTTGTACTTTAGCTCAATCATTGCCAGTCTTTCTTTTTGCTTTAACTCCAATTATTTTATTTAAAATTCTTTATTTAACTTTTCTCTGTCCAATTCTAGCTTTAACTTTTCCAAATTTAACTTTTCTTTTTCAATATCTATTCGTTGCTCAAAAAACTGTTCTTTTTTGTATATCTTTAAGTTCACTAAGAATATTCTTTGGAGCACGTTTTTTCACTTTTTCGAGGAACGACGGAATGGTAGGAGAAACTGTGGCTACCTCTGCTCCTACTGTTGTCTGTTCTGCTTTGTCGTTAAGTGAACCCGATGGTTCCGCAGATGATTGTGATGATTCGGCTGCAATTTCCACTACAATATCTGCAAAATCGCTGCAGTATTGTGACACTTCAGGGTTGTACGTCTCTACAACACAATTGGCTTCGGATTTACTCCCAAATAGAACCGAAAACCGTTCATAATTCGGACACATTTGTGAAAGTTTTGCTGAAAGAACGGAGAATTATTAAAAAAACAAAAAAGTTGCACTTAAGCCGCATTTACCATTTATTGAGGAAACATCATCGCCAACGTCTATTCCAGAACCTGTCGATTTTCGCCACTCCTCAGCTTTATTATACATCTGCTTCCAGTACCGGACCTGGCAGCGCAACATGTCCGTAGTCGCATCGATATTTGTTGTTTCAATAAATTTTTGGTAGTACAATTGGGCGTTTGGTTTCTATAAAAATACGTATTAAAGTGTTTATTTAAAGCTAATTGTATAAAGAACTACCTCAATTTCCACATTTTCTAGTAAATATTCTAGAACCAAATGGTTTTCTTCCTCATCCCATTTTTTTGAGGCTTTGCCCTCCTGCGTATTTTCTTTTGGGGTTCCACTGAAAATAAGTATTTAATGAAATAAAAAGCAACTATTTGTTGAAGATATACTTACTTTTGCAAAATTTTTCCTAATTCACGAATTGAGCACCAAATTTATTTTCCCGTCTAAAAATGTATAAAGCAGCGAACAACAAACAAACAGCTGATGTGATATTACCGAGTAACGAAACAATTATCAAGCTTGCCAGATTGATAGTTCGTTACTCGGTAGAACAAAATACATGCAAAAAACTACCGAATGACGACTAACGAATTAACAAGGCTAGTCTAAATACCCCTATTGTATTGTTATTCAAGTGAAAAATGTTCATTTGTATATATTTTTTCTTCGTTCCTTCTTTTCGCAATGTGGCGTCAATTGTAGATTCCAAGCGAAGTCAGGTCCTTCTCCACCTGTCTCTCCAACGAAGCGTAGGCCTTCCTCTTCCTTTGCTTCAACCGGCGGAGAGATAACAGAACGATTAGAATTTTAGTGTGCTCTGCTCAATCCACAAAACTGGAGACTCCACAAACTACGCCAACTAACGTCTGGTAAGCTTTCTCAACATCGCATAGTATTGTGTGAAAGATTAAAGCTCACAGCCAACAAAATAATTGCACTTTATCAGTGTGGCTTTAGGCCTGGAAAATCAACATCTGACCAGGTATTCTCCTGCGCCAAATCTTGGAAAAGACCCGTGAAAAGAGGATCGACTATTCGTCGATTTCGAAGCTGCGTTTCGTATCCAAGCAAAACTAATAGGGCTTTGTAAACTGACGTTGAGCAATACCAAAAACCCTTACTACTTACGAAAATGAAAAAGTGCCAAAACTGGAGAAAAACTAAATTGTCAAGAGATCGGGAAAGATCTCTTCAACCCGTTCGATACCAAACGAGGTTTCAGACAAGGCGAATCCCTTTCGTGCGACTTCATCAATTTACTCTTTCAGAAAATAATTGGAACTGCAGAACAAAATTGGATGCCACAATCTTTTATAAAAGTGTACAGCTGCTGACGTTCGCCGATGATATTGATGAGTGTTGGCCATATCAACCGCGCCGTTAGTTCTGCTTTTCTTTTTCCTATGCTGGAATCTAGTACTACAGATAACCATATTTCGTGTCCAGGCGAAGTCGATCAGGTTCAGCCCATTTGGAGTTGTTTCATATCCTAAAAATTTCATAGAATTTCGTTTTCACTATATCACGCTTCATTAATATTATTATTTGAGGAAACACAGACTCTGGGTCGATTTTGGAAAAATATTTTGGCTTTCCTAAATTTCAAAGTAATGCCTTCGGGTTTATCATTGGATATCTATCTGTTCTGGTTTTTATACTCTGAACAGGGTGTATTAAGTTTGTCACGAAGTTTGTAATACCCAGGAGGAAGCGTCGGAGACCCTATAAAGTATATATGTAAATGATCAGTATGTTGAGCTGAGTCTGTATATACACGAACTAGTCCCTCAGTTTTTAAGATATCGTTTTGAAATTTTTCAAACGTCATTTTCTCTTCATATAACATATATGTAGCTGCCATAAAACCTGAACGATCGGAATCAATATGGAAAACTTTTGCATTTCACAATGTATCTTCACAAAAGTTGGCACAGGATATCTTATAGGGCAACAATGTAATCTCCGAAGAAATTGTTCAGATCGGTTTACTATACCATATAGCTGCTATACAAACTGAACGATCGGAATCAAGTTCTTGTATGGAAAACTTTTTCATTTGACAAGATATATTCACGATATTTGGTATAGATTATTTTCTAAGGCAACTATGTAAACTGCCAAACAAACTGCAACCGAAGTTAACGTTTTTCCTTGTTTCGTTATTTTTTTTTAATCGATTAATAATATTTATTTCGGACTGCCGTCATCAGTTAATGATTTTTTTGCAACAACTTTTACATTTTGGACTTTTACTGTTCAAATATCATTGAACATGCTTACTTATCAGCAAAGCCGAAATACAATTAAAAACATGTACATATGTACATAAACATGCTCATGCATTTACATGCAATGCGCATTCAATAAAAATAAAAATGCATAGGGACACAAGTCATGAATTTACAGAACAGATAATATTAAACACACACACGCACACACATGCATTAAATTGTTCACTGCAATACATACAAACATATACACATTCACATATATTTAGTTATTTAAGATATTTTTAAAAATTGTATATAAGCAATGAAAATATCAAATATAAATTAGAATGAATATATTCTCACTCTAGCAAAGATCTTTATGTTTCCCCCACCAGCGGTAAACGTCCAGTGTGTTTAACGTGGGTACCTGCTGACGACAGCCTTATTCCACGGCGCTCAAAAGCACAGCGGATCAAATCAATGCGTTGATCAGCGCCCTGAGAATGCTAAGCATTTTCAGTACGAATTGGCAGTGTGGAATGGACACACTAACCAGCTTTGTCGGGTTCGAGGCCCAACTAAAACCTCTGCCGTGCTTTGGGTCCGGCACCCGGTTGGTATGCAACTCCACATTCAACTGATAAAGTCAGTTCTTCCCGCATTTGGGTTTTAACCACAACCACCACGATACTCCCCGAGGGCCCAGTCCGCATGAGCAGGTTGGAATTACC